>NC_082383.1:17559222-17906722 GCF_031168955.1 Gadus macrocephalus
TCCTCATGATGAAGGAGTGTTACCAGGAGACGTCTCATCATGATGAAGGAGTGTTACCAGGAGACGTCTCCTCATGATGAAGGAGTGTTACCAGGAGACGTCTCCTCATGATGAAGGAGTGTTACTAAGAGACGTCTCCTCATGATGAAGGAGTGTTACCAGGAGACGTCTCCTCATGATGAAGGAGTGTTACCAAGAGACGTCTCCTCATGATGAAGGAGTGTTACCAGGAGACGTCTCCTCATGATGAAGGAGTGTTACCAGGAGACGTCTCCTCATGATGAAGGAGTGTTACCAGGAGACGTCTCATCATGATGAAGGAGTGTTACCAGCAGACGTCTCCTCATGATGAAGGAGTGTTACCAGGAGATGTTTCATCACGATGAAGGAGTGTTACCAGGAGACGTCTCCTCATGATGAAGGAGTGTTACCAGGAGACGTCTCCTCATGATGAAGGAGTGTTACCAGGAGACGTCTCCTCCTTATGTCCCCGATGAAGGAGTGTAACCAGGAGAACGCCTTGTTCCTGGGACGCACGCATTCCCATGCTACACCCTCACTAGTGCCTTCAACAGTCTAATAGGTCTAAGTGGACACGCTGATTACAGTGAATGGGGAGTGGGAGTGAGAGACTGGAGTGTCCATGTGTGTGCGTGTTTGTGTCTATGTGTGTGTGTCTGTGTGTTGTGTGTGTGTGTGTGTGTGTGTGTGTGTGTGTGTGTGTGTGTGTGTGTGTGTGTGTGTGTGTGTGTGTGTGTGTATTTGTGTGTGAACCCTCCCCTAGTCCCCACCATGTGTGGTGTTAAACGGGCTGATTCACACGTGCACTGTGCTGCTCCTGACAGCTTGGACGGTCTTCCACGGGGGACCAATGAGAGAGCTAGCTACTGTCAAAGTGAATCCAGCCCCCTCCTAATGCTGATTGGCTGCCTGTCCGACTTGAGGAGACAAGCGATTGGAGCTGAACAGCTGGATGTGTGCTGGGCAGCAGCCAGTGAAGGCCTGGCCCGTGGAGCACGGTCATCAGACCCTCGGTACAGGTTACAGAGGTGATGATCAGCAGACCCTCAGTACGGGTTAGAGAGGTGGACCCACACCCTGTAGTGGTGAGCTCAGGCACTGCTGGCTGACCTGGTAGGGTACTTCCTTGTAGCGACGAGGGTCACCCCGGCCTACGGTCTTATGCTCAATGGAAAGGTGAAGGCACTGCATTAATACAGAGCTGTGCTAACCAGTGGCCACTCAAAGCGCTTCACAATATTGCCTCACATTCACTCATTCATTCACACATTCACAGACCGAAATATCCGTAAGCAACACGTCTGGAGAACAAGTGCGACTTTACATTCACACACGTTCAGATCCATGGAGAGTCTGAGATCCTTCTCTGTCCGTCTGGATGCAAGAGAACTCACAGCCAGGAGAACACACACCAACACACACCCAGGGGAACGCAACCCAGGAGAACACACACCAACACACACCCAGGGGAACGCAACCCAGGAGAACACACACCCAGGAGAACACTACCCAGGGAAACACACATCCAGGAGAACACAACCCAGGACAACACGCACCAAGGGAGAACACACACCCAGGAGAACACACACCCACACACACACAGGAGAACACAACCCAGTGAGAACACACACACACACACAGGGAGAACACACACCTTGGAGAACACACACCCACACACACACAGGAGAACACAACCCAGTGAGAACACACACACAGGGAGAACACAACCACACACACCCAGGAGAAAACACACCAACACACACCCAGTAGAACATACACACACCCACAAACACCCAGGAGCACACGCACCCAGGAGAACACACATCCATGGATAACACAACCCATGGAGAACACACAACCACCGAACCCTCATCAGGAGGACACTGGACTGGGATCAGTTCCATAGCCAGCACCACCACAACACCACCACACCACCACCACCACCACCTCCACCACAACCAACGCCACCAACATCATACCACCACCACACCACCACTCCCACTACCCCAACACAACCACCAGGACCACCACCACAACACCGCAACGACCCCACAACACCACGACCACCCCCATCACACCAACACCACCTCCCCCCACCCTCCTTCAGCCCCCCTCTCTCCAGCCTCCCCCCCTGGGGAGACACCAGCTCGCTGTTACAATGAGATATTAGCAGAGGTGGGTAGTAACGCGCTACATTTACTCAGTTACAAATACATGAGTTACTTTTTGGATAAATTGTAATTTTAGGAGTAGTTTTATTGCAACATACTTTTACTTGAGTATATATTTGAAGAAAGAACGGTACTTTTACGGCATTCCATTTGGCTACGTGACGGACGTTACTTTCTTTTTTCATATCTTTTTTATTATTACATGCGAGATCTATTTCTCTCCTTGAGGGACGTCTAAGGCAACATTTCTATCACGTGAATATTCTAACCAATAAAAACCTGAAAAAATGATCTTTCCAATCAATTGCAGCCACTTGAGTCACATGACAAGTGTTTTAAATCGACAAAAAAACACTTGTCTAATGGCTCCAGTTCTGCGCTCCGGTTCTGCGCCAATGTTGTGTTCGTAGCCGTGCTGTGCTATGTTCACAGGAGCAGAACACTCTGATTTTAGCAACTATCTGGGTGAGTCGAGAAAATGGAAGAAACCGCTGATTCTGTAACTGTAAGAGACAATCACAACTTTTCACCCAGTAACAATCAAACAAACTCACACAGAATCACAATCAGACAAGCTCTCAATCACACAAACTCACACTAACAATCACATTGACACAAACTCTCAAACACTCACAATCACAGAGACACTGTACTTCTGTGACACACCTTTCCTGTTCTCCCTGTAGGCCTACTCACTTTGCATTCCCTGAGACTGGGTGTGTGAGAGTCTGATGCCGCTTTCACACCAAAAAGAACCGAGAGCCAGTTCCGGGCTGGTGCTAGGGCCAGTTCCAAACTGGTTCCAGCCTTACCCCAGTTAAGAACCGGTTGGTTTCACACCGGCGAGAGCCAGCCACGGAGCCGGCGAGAGCAACGTCATGACGTCACTGCAAACGTTTGCTTACGTCTCCGCTTTACCAGCAACCCTCGCAGTTTCAAACAACAAGAACAATGGTGGAACTTTTTCTGGACCTCGGCAGAAGACCAAAATCCAAGGAGACAGGTTGTCTCCTCGGTCCACTGTGATTTTGTCTTAGCGTCCATCGTTCACTTCGGTGATTTAAAAATGCCGCCCTTCGTTGGTCTTCCTGGGATAACCCCGCCCCCTGCCCCCTGCGTAAAAGCGGTTCTCGTTCTAGCCCAGCTCTAAAGTGGGGCCAGAGTTGAACCGGTTTTTAGGGGCCGGAGCCGGTTCTTTGGCGGTGTGAAACCAAAGACCTGGCCCTAGCTCCGAACTGGCCCGTAACCGGCCCCGATTTTGCAGCGGTGTGAAAGGGGCATGAGTGGTCTCTTTTTTCAGTCTCTGTAGTTTCATACGTTAAGTGAGTTTGCCAGCAGGTTTTGATAATTTTATTTAAAGGTTGATGTATTTCATTTTGCAAAGAATTCATTTATTAGTGTTTTATTTCAAGGGTTATTAGTTTTATTTATTTTTTTATTTTAAAGGATGTTATTTAAAATATCTTTATTTGAACATTGCTGATTTATATTTTGTTCGTGTCTATTTTGTACCGTTTGTGTTGCTCTGTATATTTAAAAAATAAATCCGGAGAAACTCAGTACTTTTGAGTACTTGAGTCTTTTCACTGCATACTTTTTTACTCTTATTTGAGATACATTTTTTATGAATACTTTTACTTCTATTTATAGTCTTAAATTTACAGTACTTTTACTTGAATACATTTTTTGGCTACTCTACCCACCTCTGGATATTAGTAATCCCAGAGTAATCCCCCATCCCCTTTAGTGGTATGCATGCATCGAGGTATGGGCCTTAGTGGGAGAAAATGCATGTGTGTGTGTGTGTGTGTGCGTGTGCGCGCGCGTGTGTGTGTGTGTGTGTGTGTGTGTGTGTGTGTGTGTGTGTGTGTGTGTATGTGTGTGTATGTGTATATGTATGGGTCTCGGTTCAGCCCTCGCTGTTTATCTCCTCTGAGCTCCAGTCCTCCCAACCCTCCACCTACCTCCCAGTCAAACCGGAGGCCCGGGGGACACTCACAAACCAACCCAGACGCACACACCGCAACACACATTGCCTCTTACACACCCTCTGGTGAGCGGGAGACCACCTGATGCCCACCAGCAACACACACAAAACAAACACGTCTGCACTCAGATGAGCTCCAACAACAAACAACAGCGACGACAACAATGACGACAACAGCGACAGCTCTCTCCCCCCTGAATGGACCCCTTAAAGTACATTGTGTGTGTGTGTGTCCATTGTGTTTAACTACAAGTCCCCTCATGCATCAGAGACAGCTCTCTGCACAGTGCGGCTGGCTGGTGACCGACATAACAAGTGACAAAGCAACAGGTTGGAGGGGCTGTCTCTCTCTCGGTCTCTCTCTCTCTCTCTTTATCTCTCTTTAACTCTCTCTCTCTCTCTCTTTATCTCTCTCTCTCTCTCTCTCTCTCTCCCTGCAATCACCTATTGATTGGTGGAGGGGTGGAGGAGATGGGTGGGAAGTTTGGGGGGGGTCTAGGAGATGGTTGGGGGGTTGAGGGTGGAGGGGTGGAGATGATTGGGCTTTTCATCACTCCTGTAAGGGCAGGGGGAGGTGGGGAGTGGAGAGTTACGCTGTGTGTGTGTGTGTGTGTGTGTGTGTGTGCTGTCTAACACATATAGACAGCCACACACAAACACAAACACACATGCTGTATTGATGCGGTTCGATAAAGCAATGATTACAGTTGATTGTCTATTGCTCGAGGAGCTGATAACGGCCTCCACTATGGCTGCCTCACGCTGTCGTCATACCAGTCTCCTAATCCTGACCGCACATGGCCTCACTTGTTGCCCGATGTCCTCCCATGTGCTTCACATGTTGGGCGGTTTGGGTATGTTCTCGGTTGTATTCTGTTCTAGCATTAATGGACATTTTATGTTTTTTGATGGATTATTATATCTAGCATTCATTAAATTACGGGGGAAGGGGTTAATTGAATGTGGAACATGGAGGGAAGGGTAGTTTGAATCCGAAGAGTTGACGAATAGCGGATAATCCGAGCAACAGCGGAGAGCTGTCCGCGGTGCTGAACCGACGCTCTCTCACCCCCCGGGGACTCCGGTTCTCACGGCCTAACGCAAAATCCACAGAATAGTATTCACGCGATCACACCGAGTGATCTTGGTATGTCGTATCGGTATTATTCACATGTCTGTATAGCGCTATCTGATTCATTGGGCTGCCTGTACTGGCAGCGTTAACATCGCGGTGCTGTGAGTCGAGATGTGGGCGAGAGAACCCGGGGAGGGAGGCTCGTGCGGCAACTTGGTTATCGAGCGGCTGGCGCTCAGCATCAGGAACACCGCGCGCTCCGCACGGAGGAGGGAGCGAAGCATACGTGACGACAACGTTACCCGACCTGCTCCGCTTACACACTGTGACACACACGTCGAAAGACAAACACGCACACACACACACACACACACACACACACGCACGCACGCACACACACACACACACACACACACACACACACACACACACACACACACACACACACACACACACACACACACACACACAAGCGAGCTCACATTGCAGGTATATGCGACGGCTTTCCTGCAACAGCCTCTACCGTTAGGGTCAAGTCAGTCAGCCATAAACACACACACACACACACACACACACACACACACACTCAGAAGCGAGCAGCATTATCGCCGTGCGTGATTCGTCCCTCACACTAAATCCCTCCGAGCACATCTGTCCGCTCGCTCACTCTCGTGTCGTCGACCCAGCACCGAGACTGTTACACGCACACACACCGACACACGCAATCACACACACACACGCAAACAGACACACACACACACACGCACGCACGCACGCACGCACACACACACACACACACACACACACACACACACACACACACACACACACACACACACACACACACACACACACACACACGACATAAACACACGCCTCGCTTTTATACGTTTTTTTTTGTAGCAAGATGAGGAATCTCTGATTCCATCTTTGATGGTGTAGGCTCCCAGATGAAGAACCAGGCTGTATCGTTGCGCGGGAGAGAACAGCCAAAGACAGCCGTGACGTGCTGTGATGGGCCACAGGTCCTACAGCGTTCATCTATCAGGAGATCGAGGAGAACCGCAGGAAAACAGGAGGAGAACCCGAGGAGAACAAGAGGAGAGGAGCAGAGCTCCATCAGCTGACTGCCACTCGGTGAGGACGCAGCGGGGCGTCCGTCTCGTGCATCGCATCACGGAACACATACGTGAAGGATCCGAACGGTCATTAAAGTACGCGTTTCTACAAATGATCGGTATGTAGGCCGCCTTACCTTAGCGCGTCTCCCTCCGGTTCGGCATCGCGACGGAGGACGGAGCGGAGCTCTGATGGTTCACGTTCGGTTTTTATGTTCCTGTTATCCTCAGACTGCGACGGAGAGCAAACCACGAGCACTGAGACGGGATAGAGAGAGAGGGAGAGCGACGGGGAGAGAGAGGGGGGGGGGGGGGGGGGGGGAGAGAGAGGGAGGGTGAGAAAGAGAGCGACGGGTAGAGGGAGAGAGTGAGCGAGAGAGAGAGGGAGGGTGAAAGAGAGAGCGACGGGTAGAGGGAGGGAGAGCGACGGGGAGAGGGATAGAGAGAGTGAAAGAGAGTGAGAGAGAGTGAGAAGGGGGGGGGGGGGGCACGATTGAGTGGGTTGAGTGCGAGTGATAGAGGAAGAGATGGAGAGAGATAGAGAGAGAGAGAGAGAGAGAGAGAGAGAGAGAGAGAGAGAGAGAGAGAGAGAGAGAGAGAGAGAGAGAGAGAGAGAGAGAGAGAGAGAGACCAGGCACACCATTCAACTGCAGAGTCCTCGCCACTATCTCTCTGTATTTCCAACAGTTGATTGACATGCGGACCTGCTGTGATGATAACTTCACGTTCTTCACGTTGATATGCAAACCGGTGCCTCTGCCTTTAGCGGTTCCTTCTGATTACTTCCTCCATTCGTTCAATGTACATCACCTCGATTCAATATTCATGTGCATCGACAATCCCACATAGTATATTTATCAGCGTTTTTAAGAATCATATCGCCTCTGCTGCTTGTCTTTTTTTCTCTTACGTCTATTTTTGTTCTATTGGTAACTTCTAGTTGTTGCAACCGTGTCCCAGCAACACACATTGTGCATCATTAGCTTTTGATCAATAAACACTTTGATATGTGATCGCGTTTGACCAACATAAAATACTGCAAATTTGTCCTTTAAATAGAAATACAGTTATCTATGTCTCTTTTTGCGTGTTATGCGATTGTGTGCGTGAGTGTGTGTGCTGTGTGTATGTATGTGTTTGAGAGTGAGGCTTGTATAAACGTGTGTGTGTGTGTCTGTGTGCGTGCCTGAATGTGGGCATATGTTTGTGTGTGTGTGTGTGCGTGCCTTCATGTCTACATGTGCGTGTGTGTTCCATCAAAAGGTCCATGAGCAGTATCAAGAAGTGAACATTCAGAATAAGAACCACGTCTCCAGTTTGATACATGGTGGTTTGTTTCTGCCTCCACCAGGACTCTGGAGGCTCCTGGTGATGGAGGCTCCTGGTAATGGAGGCTCCTGGTGATGGAGGCTCCTGGTGATGGAGGCTGGTGATTGAGGCTGGTGATGGTGGCTGGTGATGGAGGCTGGGGATGGAGGCTGGTGATGGAGGCTGGTGATGGAGGCTGTTTGGTGATGGGTTCTGTCCTTCTACTTGTCGGAACATGTTTAGCTGTGATCAAACCCAATTTACACCTTCCCCCTCCTTGTCTGCTAATCTCCCATCAACACCCCATGCACACACAAACACACAAACACACACGCACACACACGCGCACACACACACAGACACACATACACACCGACACACACACACACACACATACACTACATACACACACACAACACACACTACACACACGCGCACACCCTTAAACACTCACACGCTACATGTGCTCACACACGCACACACACACACCCACACACACACACACACACACACTTACTTACGAACACAGAAACATGACAACCACAACACACACACACACACACACACATTTTCGCTCAATATATAATTTTGATGACAATTGCAAATGTCCTGTTTAGATTCTAAACAGGACATTTGCAATTGTCATCAAAATTATATATTGAGCGAAAATAATACAAGACAAGCAAACCTGTAGCCTGTAAAACCGTTAGCCTTTAGCTTTGATAGTTTAGCATATAGTTTGTGTAACCATTAGCCTGTAGCTTCTACAGTTTGGGATGTAGCCTATATAACCTTTAGCCTGTAGCTTCTATAGTTTAGCATATAGTGTGTATAACCTTTAGCCTGTAGCTTCTATAGTTTAGCATTTAGCATATATAACCTTTAGTCTGTAGCTTCTATAGTTTGGCATATAGCCTATATAACCCTGGGCCTTTAGTTTCTATAGTTTAGCATATAGTCTATATAACCCTGAGCCTTTAGTTTCTATAGTTTAAAAATATAGCCTATACAACCATTAGCATGTAGCTTCTAACGTTTGGCATATAGCCTGTATAACCTTTAGCCTGTTGCTTCTATAGTTTGGCATCGCCTACATAACCTTAAAGGGGTAGTTCGGAATTTTGGACATAGGGCCTGATTCCCAAGTGAGCATTGGTATTCTATATCACTGGAGACAGTTTTCAACACATTTCAAACAGTCCTTCTAGTTGCAGAGTTCGCTCGTGCTAGGCTAGCGCACGTCAACGGGCAATGCTAGCCTGCTATTAAAAACAGTCTTACCCACTCCACAGTACACCCGAGGTAAATCAATTATAACGACAGACTATAAATCTAAATGTCTGTTTATAGAATAATGTTAGAAATAAAACCAACCTTGCATTGCATTGCATTTTGAGGGAATTGCGGGGTCTCAGCAGCAGTGTTTATATTCCTGTACGTAGGCTACGGCAGCGGCGGACTGATACCTAGGTTACCTGCCGCTGTCATTGCTACAAACGCAGAGTACAGTGAACGAAGGAATTCTATAAGCGTATTCAATCAACAAGATATGCCCACGTTTGGAGGAGTTAGCGATGCATCTGCTTTTGAAGACGATTATGAGGAATTTGTTTTATCCAACGAACCGTACATGTACGAGCCGGTGTTTTGATGTCCATGCCAGCAGCAACAAGCCACCGTTTATTTCTACAATTTCTAAAAGCACACTGAACCATGTGTGCTTTTATTCATCCCCATAGCTATACACACACAGAACACTCATTCCTCAAAGAACTCACACAAATAACACACACACACACACACACACACACACACACACACACACACACACACACACACACACACACACACACACACACACACACACACACACACACACACACACACACACACACACACACACACACACACCTCCAAGCCTTCAGTCAAAAGACAATTTTCTAGTATGGCAACATACTAGACAATAAAGCTTTTTGAATCTTTGAATCTTTGAATCTTGAATCTTTGAATCTTGAACCATCATGTTGCCTAGTCGTTCAATTGCGCTTCTGTCCCACGCTTCTCTGTTTACGTTCTTCTGTTGTGATTCGGTTACAAACCTAACCAGCGCATAGTAAAATTCCGCTTCTGCTGAGAAAGTAGTCCCTCGATGATTAATGCGATGCAAGGTTAGTTTTATTTCTAACATTATTCTATCAACACAGACATTTGAATCTATAGTCTGGCGTTATAATTGATTTACCTCGGGTGTACTGTGGAGTGGGTAAGACTGTTTTTAATAGCAGGCTAGCATTGCCCGTTGCCGTGCGCTAGCCTAGCACGAGCGAACTCTGCAACTAGAAGGACTGAATGAAATGTGTTGAAAACTGTCTCCAGTGATATAGAATACCAATGCTCACTTGGGAATCAGGACCTATGTCCAAAATTCCGAACTACCCCTTTAAGTCTCGAGCTTCTATAGTTTGGCATGTAGCCTAGATAACCTTTAGCCTGTAGTTTCTATAGTTTGGCATGTAGCCTATATATCCTTTAGCCTGTACCTTCTATATTTAGCATATAGCGTATATAACCTTTAGTCTCTATCTTCTATAATTTGGCATATAGCCTACATAACCCTGGGCCTTTAGTTTCTATAGTTTAGATTATAGCCTATTCAACCATTATCCTGTAGCTTCTATAGTTTGGCATATAGCCTGTGTTACGTATTTTAAGAACCTGAGCTACCCACACATAGACCCTAGGAAGCAGGACCAAACCTATAAGCCGTAAATACTATACATATGTAGCCGAGCTAAATGTAATTTGATTTTGTTTTATTTTTTTATCATTGTTCATAACTTTTTTATTGTGAACTCCACCAAATATTGGTTCCTAAGTAAGTTGGTTTCGTTGTTCCCTATGGCATGCCTTTTGTTTCCCTGGGGAGTGTTTGGTTTGGCGTTGCACCTGTGTGTCTAGCGTCAGTGAGCGCTGATGCACGGAGCTGGTGAGTTGCGTTTGTGTCTCTCTCCGTTAGATTTTTATGTTAACCCCTTGTTTGTTGCCCTTGAACGGTTGTGGTGGTTCACACTGCTTTGCGACGTGCTTTTAGGCACGCGGGAGAAACTCTCTGGTGCGTAGACAATTTCATTGAACTGTTGGAAGGGTGGACTTTTTAACTCGTAAACTATGGCGACACATTAGTGCCATAATTCACTAATGTGATAAAAGATGCATTCGGGCGTATTATATTATTCCACACGCGTAGATATTAACTGCGAGCGCGCAAATGATCTCTGCGCGCGCGCAAATTACCTCTGCGCGCGCAAAACAGCCTCTCGCGCGCGCAAATTACCTCAGCGTGCGCAAATCAGCCTCTCGCGCGTAACAGCCTCTCGCGAAAGATGTTTTTACGCTCGCTCGAATTTAATTTTGGCACTATGGGGGAGGGAACCAAGGCAGGGCGGGCTTTCCTATGATTGGCCGTTTCTGAAGCGCGATATTTGATTGACAGCCCTCCTCTCATTCAATTCTGAATTGTTCAGTAAATGGCTGAAACGAGTTACGTATTGTAACTCCAGATTCTATGAGTATAGGCGCAGCCTTTTAAGTGTCGGCCTCATTGTCCTTTAAATAGCTGAAGAAAAGCTGTTTATTGGGAGCAGAACGTCCGCCGGCGCCCGACTATATCTGCGAAATGCGGACGTCGTTGAGGCACGCCGCACGCGGACGTAATTGAGGCCCACGCTGTTGGTGGTCGGGGATTACACATTTTTCAGTGCTACGGCTCACGCCTAGGGATAACCCAATAGCAATAGCCTTAAAAGGCTGTGCCTATACTCATAGAATCTAGAGTTACAATACGTAACTATCGTTTCAGCCATTTACTGTACAATTCAGATTGGAATTGAATGAGAGGAAGGCTGAGGAGGGCTGTCAATCAAATATCGCGCTTCAGAAACGGCCAATCATAGGAAAGCCCGCCCTGCCTTGGTTCCCTCCCCCATAGTGCCAAAATTAAATTCGAGCGAGCGTAAAAACATCTTTCGCGAGAGGCTGTTACGCGCGAGAGGCTGTTTTGCGCACGCTGAGGTAATTTGCGCGCGCGAGAGGCTGTTTTGCGCGCGCAGAGGTAATTTGCGCGCGCGCAGAGATCATTTGCGCGCTCGCAGTTAATATCTACGCGTGTGGAATAATATAATACGCCCGAATGCATCTTTTATCACATCAGTGAATTATGGCACTAATGTGTCGCCATAGTAAACTAGCTTGAGCCGGTGGTAGCTTCGTTTTTTCCCGCCTTGATATTTCAAATGCAGTTGTGATCCGGTATGTGTGGTCAATTGTTTGCTTCCTTTGTTTTGTAGAGTGGAGAGTGATATCCCGGATTGTGTGTGACGCCCGTGTTGTTTTGTCTCCTTTTGAAAGGTATGCCTGTTATGTGTCTTTGTTTATGGTATAATATGTAAAATGACAATTCTCTATTATATTTTATTTCCTTTATTCATAGGCGTAATTTACGGGGGGGTTAGAGGGGTTATAACCCCCTCAATAATCAGATCCAGCTAATAGGCCTATAACCCCCTCAATATCATCACACATAATTCAGATTAACAAAAAAAATGAAATATTCTGAATTAATACCTTGTTTGTTTTCTTTATAAATTTAATTTGTCAGCAAGATAGTATCATGTTTTGATAATCTGTAATGTACCCCCCCCCCCCCAGCCCACCGACTACTTGGTATTACCCGAACTATTTCACAAGGTCGCTGGGATGAATAGTAAGAGAAGACTAATGCTAACTTTACATGAATGGATATGAAAAGGACACTGAAAGGCAGCCAGGGCCAGACAACAATTTTTAATTGTTGGTCGTCAAAGGAGCCAAAAGCCAAAAGGAGTAAAAATCCTGACGATAAGGAGGTAAATACCCGTATTGTTAAGCTAGGTGTTATCATCCACTCTATATTTTTCACTACCTGGATAGTTTACGCCTCCATTTAAAGTGGAGAGGGACCTTCACTTTCCCCATACAAACCCTCAGAATAAAGAGGTATCAGTGGAGAAACAAAATAATTTTCGATTGAGAGCATAATTTCACATTCAAACAGTATCGTTGGTGTGCTATGTGAAGTAAAACCAGACGATCTGAATAATTCCTGATTCATGCCAGATATTTATTTCCCGCTTTGTAAGAGCTAGCTAGCTAACTATGTGAACTTTATATGATTAGCATAGGCTACGTTGTAATGGCAGCGATAGACGTCCTCAAACTAAGATTCTAGAACCCACTGCCTCAAACGTACTCGGTTACGGGTGGGTAAAATGCAATGTGAGTACAGAGACCAAATGTTTGTCCAAAAATCCTCTGAGGCAGAGAGGAGCTTTAGTGCTCTTCGACGATTAAAAACTTGGTTACGCACAAGTATGTCACAGCAGAGGCTGAACCATGTTGCAGTGTGCAACATCCATCAGGACAAATTGGACCTCTTAACTAAGAAGTCAATTTGTGCACAGTTCATTTCTTTTACACCAAGACGCAAACAGGTGTTTGGTGCTTTTATGTGAAATGCTTTTATACTTCTTTTGTATTTACCTGCTTTTGTTTAGATGTTGATAGTTTGAGCTGGTGATGCCCGACAATATGTTTATTGAATTGTGCATTTGTATTGAATTGTGTGAATTTGCTGGATGTAGGTGTCAATAATACAGTGATGCAATTAATTAATCTTTAAGTTCTTGCGTGTTTTTTTCATAAGATAGACACACACAAAATCAATTAAGTGGAAGCTGCCACTGCTGACTAATGCTTAAACACTGAATTTTACTACTGTGTCATTATGGCATAAATGGTAAAAAAGAAGCCAAAATCAGTAAAGGTATCGCAATGTATTTCTAATACAGGAACGGCAAATTGGCATGTTACCTTTTACACAAGAAGATGATTGATTAAATAAATAAATAAATATGCCGCGAGTTTAACCCCCCCAATGGTAGACCCAAAGTTACGCCCTTGCCTTTATTAGTGTATGTATTTAATATACTGTCTTTTATTTAATTAATTTATTTGAGATAATTTTATGCTTTGTTTACATTTTTATAATTTATTCCCTACGTGTATTCATTGAAAGTCACAGGATATATTAAGCTAGCGTGAGTGAGCGCTGATGCACGGAGCTGAGTGGAGAGTGATATCCCGGATTGTGTGTGACGCCCGTGTTGTTTTGACTCCTTTTGAAAGAATAAACCTCCAGTACTCGACTCCTGTGTGTGCCTCACTCAAAGATAAAATACACAACGCAGAAAGACATCGGTTACACTGTAGCTTCTCTAGTTTGCCATATAGCATATATAACCTTTAGCCTGTAGCTTCTATAGTTTGCAATATAGCCTATATAACCCTGAGCCTTTATTTTCTATAGTTTTGCATGTAGCATATATAACCCTGGGTGTTTATTTTCTAAAGTTTGGCATATAGCCTATATAACCCTGGGCCTTTAGTTTGTATAGTTTGGCATATAGCCTATATAACCCTGAGCCATTAGTTTCTATAGTTTGGCCTATAGCCTATATAAACCTGGGCCTTTAGTTTCTATAGTTTGGCATATACATTGAAGGAAACTATCCAACACTATAAGTATTGATGTGGGAGAAACAAATGAGTCAATCGTGAGGATGAAGGCAGTGAGCTCTTCCACAAGAGTCCAGACGTGTGAATACTCTGTTCATAAACGGACAGCTCAGCGTCCCCGGGCCCCCTCCTCATCGGGAGACATGCACTAGGAAATGAACTCCTGGAGTGAACGGCACACCGTCAGCGATCAGAGGGGACCCCCATCCCCCATCACTATCTCCTCCACCCCCCCATGGAGTCAACACAGGACTCAGGGCACGCCTGTGTGTTCAGTAGGGATGTGTCGGTCGGGACTGATTCGTTACAACGAACGAATCCCGAACGTGAACGACAAAACTGGTTCCCCAAAACAAGAAGAACTGGTTATTTGATTCTTTTTTTTTAACATAAACCAAACATATGGTCACGAAAATAAAATATACAAACGAACAGAGCTCCGTCTCCCCGCGACTTATATTGATTGAGTCTACAACGTGCTCAAAGATTCAGCCAATGAGAGGTAGCAATGGTGTTGGAATGGCACCTGGGTAAACCAATGACAAGGCGGTACCGTCGAATATGCGCGCTTTCTCTGTCTGACGTATCTTGGGTCATACCATTCGACAATAGACTTGACCTCCATCTGTTTAATGGATAAACGCATTTCCCAATCCCAGGAGTCTTTGCTCCATTCTACGTCAATTTAAGAACAAACAAAGAAATTAAACTGCAGTTCGTATTTTTTATTTATGACCATGCAAGTTCTGTAATGCCTGAACAATGAAGAATTAAATGTAAAGTAAAATAAATTTATAAATGTAAAACCATGAATGAAATATAGAGAGTAAGCAAGTGGTATAAATATTGATGGGACGTTCAATATACTATATAGCAGGCATCTCCGAACGGCGGACTGCGGTCTTGACGGTCCTATCCGGACCCATGACCAATTAAAAAAAAAGAATAATGTTTTTTTATTTGTAATTTTTTTTAAGATGTAATCTGACGTAACGAACGAATCAAAACGACCGAATCAAATAAACGAATCGTTATAGTGAACTGAACTGAAAGAACTAGTTCCCGGAAAATAATCATTTTGCCCATCCCTAGTGTTCAGGGTGGCGGGGGGGGGGGGGGGGGGGGGGGGGGGGGGGGGGGGGGGGGGGGGGGGGGGGGGGGGGGGGGGGGCGATGGCCATGGGCTTGGGCGGTGGGTAAGAGCCTGTGAGGTCCGTGTCTCAGATGCTCCCACCCGATAGGCTACTGGAATCAGATCACGTCTTGAGTGCCGCAACCTCATTTCCATGGTAACAGAGTGTAGTCGTGAGGCAGGGAGGGAGGGCGGAGGGAGGCTCTTTAACCCACGGTGCAGCCGTTCTGGATGGATGTGGTCCTTCTCCTGATTCTCACCAGCAGTAAACTGCTCTGAATGTGACGAGGTGTCATGAGCTGAGATCCGATGAGACATGATGCGATGAGAGATAATGAGATGAGGTAAGAAATAATGAGATGGGATGAGACATAGTGAGATGAGATGAGACATAAAGAGGTAGAATAAGAAATGATGAGATTAGATGAGACATAACGAGAGATAAGACATAATGAGATGCGATGAAACATAATGAGAGATAAGACATAATTTGAGATAATGAGATGAGACATAATGAGAGGAGACATAATGAGATGAGATGAGACATAATGAGAGGAGACATAATGATAGATAATACATAACGAGGTAGAATCAGACATAATATGAGATAAGAGATAATGAGATCATACATAATGAAAGATGAGCCATAATGAGATGAGGTGAAATATAAAGAGGTAGAATAAGACACTGAGAGTAGATAAGACATAATAAGAGATAAGTCATAACAATGTACAATAAGACATAACGAGGTGAGACAAGACTAAATGAGATTCAAAGTAATTATTCATCCATGTTTACAAATCCGTCCATCTCAAATCCCAGGGTAGCTGTACAGTCCATAGACCGGAAACTCTTTCACCATGTCATATACGTTCAAAAGAGGTGAGTCCACGCGGACACAGCAGAGAGGTCCCACTGACCTGAGCAGAGCATCCAACACAGCCATTAGAACGCTCCGTCTCTGGGCGCCTTCCCAAACCTCTTCCTAAGGCTCTCGGGCTGGATCCTGGGGTCCATCCTGAGCTCCAGGCAGGGAGCGGGTCTGGACTGGGGAGTGAGCCGCGTCATGACAGGCTGATGTCTGAGTGATGTCAGGTTAGGGTGATGGCAGGTTGATACGGACATGAAATACAAGTTTCTGCTTTATGGGCGCACGTCTCACAACAAAGTTGAAGAACCGCTAAAACAATACAAGGATACAATATGAAGATTTGACGGATGATTGTGCTGCTTGTCAAGCATTCTAAGCCATTCCAGTTGGAAGGGAGCCTGAGGAATACATGCGGAGCTGAGCTGATCCCTTTAGACCACTGGAACCCAGCTCCCTGTTGTACTTATTCCAGAACACACATGAGCACACACACCTGTAGCAGTCAGAGCGACGCCATCCACAACACCATGTCCCCTATTCTATCACACCAACGAGCATTCAGCAAAACAAATGCAGTAGCAAGTGATCAATGGAACAATAATCAATCAAAGAGCATGAGCAAACAGGAAGGTGATGATGAGGAGATCAATAATCTCTGCGACGCATCCGTCCCAAAGTGTGTTCAAAGTGAGGGTTACGGCCCCCTTGTGGCTGTGGAAAATCATTCAAATTTCAAATGTTATTAATTTACTTTCTTTCCACTCGCAATCCTTGCCTCAAAAGAGTTCCTGTTGACTGATAATTTACCCTCTTTCTAAGGAGTTCTGTCAGGTTACCTGCTCCCACTCCACTCCTTTCAGGGATCCTAGTGGCTTATTAGGACCCTGCCGGCTAATAAACTGGAATGTGTGAGTGTGTGAGTCACCGTCATCAAGGCTTCCTGAGAACAAGCAGAAAGAATGGATAGGTCATGCAGTTGGACCTGTGTGTTCATGTGCTGCGCCCTAGTGGGGAACTTTAGGTAATGCAAGCAGTTGCATTATTTATGATTTATTATTTTAGGTTATCAGACAATTCATTGTTTGCTTATGGGATCATCCTCTGCTACCTCTGTTTTAGTACATGATGAATTATTATTAAACCTTTAATAACCTTTTCTTTCACTAGCTGGTTCCAGTCCATCACCCTGCAAAACAAGAACCGCCTGTTGAATGTGTTTAAGGTCTGCTCAAAGATCATTGGGCAGCCTGTCCGAGCACTCTCCCCCCTATATGACCAACAGAATGTAAAATCTGCCCGTAGGATTCTTCAGGCCCCCTCCCGTATCCTGTTTACTGAGTTTGAGTGGCTCCCCTCAGGACGCAGACTACGCTGTCCATTCTGTCGGACACAAAGGAGAAAGGCAACCTTCATCCCCAGGGCTGTCCAGCTCCTTAATGCTGACCACTAACTTAACATGCAGCATAACATGCTGCAATGTACTTTATAATGGGTTTGAGTGTGATGCGTGTGTTGTTGATTATACAGTGTGTGGTTGCTTATGTTTGTTGACTGTGTCTTGTGTTTTTTAAGCTACTGTCATGTGCCCCCTTTAAATTGCCCCTCGGGGACGAATAAAGTGATTTGATTTGAATTGAATTGAATTGAATCAGTAAAAGTAAGGGAACGGTACGGTAAGGGTAGTTGGAATTGATCACCGCAGTGATATAAAATAGGTAAACAGCAAGACAAGTAGGTTATTAAAAGACATTTAAGCGCTAAAACTCGTTTGACAAATGATACATGTTCTCCAACACTGAATGAAGACTAACGCCATTACACTGTAATGCCACCATCTGCCGCATTGCTTAAGCCTATCCTACAGTGGCCTACCTCCTAAGGCCTACCTTCCTACCTCCAAGGCCTACCTTCCTACCCCCTAAGTCCTACCTCCTAAGGCTTACCTTCCTACCTCATAATGCCTACCTCCTAAGGCTTACCTTCCTACAACCTAAGGCCCACCTCCTAAGGCCAACCTTCCTAAGGCCTACCCTCCTACCTCCTAAGGCCTACCTTCCTAAGGCCTGCTTTCTTACCTCCTAAGTCATACCTTCCTACCTCCTAAGGCCTACCTTCCTAAGGTCTACCTCCTAAGGCCTACCTTCCTAAGGTCTACCTCTTAAGGCCTACCTCCTAACCCCTACCCTACGGTGGCCTTGGGTGCTCAACGTGGGTTAAGCTAACTCCTGCAAACAGACAAAACACAAGCAAATGAGGAGAACGTCGCCATCGGTTTGACACCACTGCGCAGCACCTTAAGAAAATACATGCAAACACACAGAATACAAACCGATTAAGGAAAACACCTTGTTTGATGTTCACAATAAAGGTTGGAAGTTAAAGTTCTAAGCTGGTTCATTAACCAACATGTTTATGAAGCAACATAACACACATGTAGGATCAGTAGCGTAAAATAACCAAACTCCCTGGTGAACTTGAGATGAACACCTCCGCTATAGTTTGGTGTCTGCATAGGTCAAACGAGAACACAATAACTCTACACAGCTAATTACTCTGATGGCGCACGCATATTATTTAGAAAGCCTGCACCAAGCTCAGCAAACACGTCACAGGCACGGCATGGATTGATCAGGTGTTTCAAAAGGACACTGAAGTGTCTCGACACAACAATACTATCTGAATCATGCAATGTTACATCTTAGCTCTACACCACTGAAAGATACACACTGACAACTTCAATGACAACATGGGGCACAATTTCACGGCAAATGTGTGTGTGTGTGTGTGTGTGTGTGTGTGTTTATTGCCTATTAACCTCTGTGCTTCTCTATCTCTCTGTTTCCCTAACTTCCCGAGTGCCTCAACAGCATCTTTCCAACATTCCGCTTGTTTGTTTAGCACCAGGCCGCAGTGGTTCCACTCTGTCTGTGTGTAACTTGTGTGTGTAGATGTTGTGCGTTTTAGTTTTTCTTGTGTGTTGAATTTACATGAAGACAATCTGCGACCTTGGCCCAATGCATCCGAGTCGCATATCTGAGCTTAGGTTGAATCTGCGTGTGACGTCCGGGGATGTCTGGGCGGACTGCAGTGAGCCTCTGCAATCACACATTGCTGTTATTGGACTGGTTGGCTTCTCAGTCTGGAGAACAATTGAAAATTCACCATCCGTCCATTCAAATGGTTGAATGTGTGAGAGTCAACTTGAGAGCACTTTATGTACCACAACAAGTCTCAAACAAATTGTATTCTGTAATGTCGATCATACGGAATCAGTTCAACTGCCAAAGGTTTTTTCATTGGATTATTCAGGATAAGTAGTCGTCAAATATGTTAATAGAAAAAGTATAAAGTATAAAGACAATATTATCAAGTTCAGCGGAGATATAGCATTTTCAAAAGTTTAACTTTGATCTGTATTGTTTGACTGTGATCTATTTTCAAAAGTTCTACTTTGATACCCGGGCTCACTATGAATAAATTTCAATCGAGAATATTTTTTATGGACGTTGACCATCTAAAGGCGTTCTTGTTTTGCTGTGTCTATGGGCCATAAAAATCCTCGCTTATAGCAAGTAGCAGCTTCAGCATTCACCTTAATTGAGAATGCCTCTTGAGTGGTAGTCCCCACAGCCAGCATATTGTACAATTTATAGAAGCGGCCTGTTAGCCTGCTACATGCTAATAGCAACCAAGTGCTTTTATAGCTGAAGTCATTAGTTGGTTGTGATGAAATGCTTGTTAAAGTCTGTTTAATTTAATAATGTCGGAGGCAAATGCTCACAGAGGCTTCAAATAGACGGTTGGCAGATGGAAAACTCTTACACAGCTCCTGTTCTCTTACATTGCAATTCCCTCAAAATGCAATGCAATGCAAGGTTGGTTTTATTTCTAACATTATTCTATAAACAGACATTTAGATTTATGGTCTGTCGTTATAATTGATTTACCTCGGGGGTACTGTGGAGTGGGTATGACTGTTTTTAATAGCAGGCTAGCATTACCCGTTGACTTGCGCTAGCCTAGCACGAGCAAACTCTGCAACTAGAAGGACTGTATGAAATGTGTTGAAAACTGTCTCCAGTGATATAGAATACCAATGCTCACTTGGGAATCAGGCCCTATGTCCAAAATTCCGAACTACCCCTTTAAGAAATGGTCGGGTTTAAATCGGTCGCGGGCTCATCATGACAGTTAATGTACCGGGCTGGGCCGGGCCGGGCTCGAATGAGCACGGGCTCGGATAGGGTCGGGTTTGATTTTTCGGCCCGATCTAAGCTCTACTCTGCATCCACTGCAGATAACATTGGTCTGATTCTTGCAATGTTTCTCAGATGGAAAAAGGCAATTCTAGTTATACTTCTTATATGTTGGTCAAAGCATAATTGAGGGTCAAACAGGACACCAAGATTTTTGACGGACGCACTCTGTGGGATGGCGAAGCCATCCAACCACAGAGAGACATCCTCAAACTCTTCCCGGTCCCGCTTCGAGCCGATAACTATCAGCTCTGTCTTCCCAGAATTAAGCTGTAGGAAGTTTTGTGACATCCAGCCCTTCACAGCAGCCAGACAGGACTCAACCCTTTGAATCTGGGCAGAGTCCCCGGAATCTACAGGAATGTAGAGCTGGGTGTCATCCGCATAGCAATGGAAACTAATTCCGAAGCTGCGGATAACGTCGCCCAGGGGAAGCATGTAAATTGCAAAAAGTAATGGACCAAGAACCGACCCTTGTGGTACGCCGAAGCGTAATTTACAGTGCTTTGATTCTGCACCCTCATGAAACACAAATTGGGTTCTATCTGTGAGGTACGATTCAAGCCAACCAAGAGCCGTACCCACGAAACCAACATAGTGCTCAAGACGGTGCAGAAGAGTGCTGTGGTCGATCGTATCAAACGCAGCGCTCAGATCCAAAAGCACAAGCATTGTGCTTGTATTTTTATCCAAAGCTAAAAGGATGTCATTTACAACTCTTGTAATAGCAGTTTCAGTTGAGTGGAAATTCCTGAACCCCGACTGGAAAGGTTCAAAGAGATTGTTCCTCGTCAGATAATCAACGATTTGCTTTGCTACAATCCTTTCCTGTACCTTGGACAGGAAGGGCAGATTCGATATAGGCCGATAGTTCCTGACTAATTCAGGATCTAGGCCAGGCTTTTTGAGTAGCGGTTTTAACACCGCAGCCTTGAAATTGGAAGGAACAATTCCTGTTGAAAATGAAAGATTCATAAGCGAGAGGATTGCAGGCCCCACCGTTGGAAGAAGTTCCTTAAGAACCCTGGAAGGGAGAGGATCCAACATACAAGTTGTTGGCTTTGATGCCTTTATTACCCTCTCAAGTTCCACCAAAGGAATTGCCTTGAACTCCAAGAGAGTTGCGTCAGAGTTCACCATCCTACTTGGCAGGACCCCATCCTGCCCCACAGGATGTGTAGGATTAGCCGCACGGCAAGCATCAATTTCCTCTCTAATTGATTGAATCTTATTCTCAAAGAAATCCATGAATTCACCTGCCACGATCGATGAGCCTACGGTCTGAGTTTGTTTCTGAGTGAGACTCCTCACCGTGTCAAAAAGAAACTTAGGATTGTTTCTATTCAAATTGATGATGCTGGAAAAGTAGGCATTCCTGGCAATAGTCAGCGCACCCTTATAGGTGAGCAGACTGTTATGCCATGCAAGATGAAAGACCTCAAGTTTAGTCGAGCGCCATTTGCGTTCAAGGATCCTGCAGTTTCGCTTCAAAATGCGCGTTTCTGCATTAAACCAGGGGGCTGGTTTTTTCAATGTTCGTTTTTTAGTTACGTTCGGAGCAACTGAATCAATGGCAACAGACAAGGCAATGTCGAGGTCATCAGTAAGGCACTCCACAGAACCACTATAGTTACAGAGAGGTGCAAGTGAACCAGATAACTTATCTGCCATAGCTGTAATGGTTGCAGGTGTGATGCGGCGACAGCTGAAAGTAGCTTGCTGATCGTCGCAGGGGCAGGATACCACCACCTGGAAAGTGAGCAAAAAGTGGTCTGATAAAGCTGAGGTGTAGGAAGAGATCACTAGCTGTGAAATGTCTACACCGCGGGTCAGAACGAGATCCAGCGTGTTTCCACCGATGTGGGTTGGGTGCTGGACGAGCTGTTTGAAGCCAAGCGTATCTGTAATGGACAGAAAAGCCCTTGCGAGGGCATCAGACGGGTTATTCACATGAATGTTGAAATCCCCAATAAGCAAAATATTGTCTGAGTATGTAGCCAGATCAGCTGCAAAGTCAGAAAACTCATCAACAAAAACTGAATACGGTCCTGGGGGACGGTATACTACAGCTAAAACGAAAGAGTCTGGAACTCGTTTCGCTTCTCGGGGAGCTGAGGTGCAGAGCGCTAGCACCTCAAAGGATCTGAAAATATATCTATTCTTTGGCTTTAAATTAAGCTTAGAATTAGATATCAGGGCTACTCCACCACCTTTCTTAACTTCTCTAGATACTTGGGTGCTAACGTAATGGGGTGGAGTAGCTTCGTTTAGGGCTAGAAACTCATCTGGTTTTAACCAGGTTTCACAAAGCCCCAGTATGTCGATCTTTTTATCAATAATTAGATCATGGACCAAGAGCGCCTTCGATGAAAGCGACCTTATGTTCATGAACCCTATTCTGAGTGCTTCCTTTTTATTATTTTCAGAGGGAGTCCGGTTAACACTCAGCTCTGAAGCGGTCAAGGGGATGCCGCGGTTTCGACATACTGATTGCGGCCCTCGCCTGCGGGTTTTACACCTCGAGACAGCGCGAGGCCGCACCACCGTACATATAGGTACAGCGTTATTTTCAGAGGGAGTCTGGTTAACACTCAGTTCTGAGGCGATCAATGGGATCGCGAGAATTCGACATACTGGTCGCGGCCCTCGCCTGCGGGTTTTACACCTCGAGACAGTGCGAGGCTGCACCACCGTACATATAGGTACAGTGTTAATTTCAGGGGGAGTCCGGTTAGTTGTTAGTATTTGATTTGACGTGCGGTTTATCATGCGATTTGCCATGCAATTTTGCACGCCTGTACTAGGTACAGCGTTAATTTCAGAGGGAGTGCGGTTAACACTCAGCTCTGTCATGCGATTTAACATGCGATTTACCATGCGATTTTGCACGACCGTACATATAGGTACAGCGTTAATTTCAGAGGGAGTGCGGTTAACACTCTGCTCTGTCATGCGATTTACCATGCGATTTGACATGCGATTTGACATGCAGTTTTACACCACCGTACATATAGGTACAGCGTTAATTGCAGAGGGAGTCCGGTTAACACTCAGCTCTGAAACAATTGGTGCAATAGATCCTGGTTCAGCTAACCCATCTGCTGTTCTAGACTCTGTTCTAGACTCTGCAACGTAGACTATCATGTTGCTAGCAGGTTTGCTAAATTCCTGCAGCCCAGCGTGCTGTGAGTGGATGAGTCACGCCTGACTAAGACATCTATCTATGTTTTTTGACATAATTGAGGCGCCTAACCCAGTAGGGTGTAGGCCGTCTCTCATGAGCACACCAGGGCGACCCCACAGGGAGGGCCAATTATCTATGAAACCAAAGCCCTGCTCTGAACTATATCGTGCCAGCCAGCGATTTAGAGACAATAATCTACTATAACGCTCATCATTACCCTTATCGGGCAGAGGGCCAGAGAGAATTAATCGATGCCGACACATCTTTCTGGCGAAGTCACAAAGCCTAGCTATGTTGCTTTTTGTGACCTCAGTTTGTCTTGTCCTAGCATCATTGGTGCCGACATGGACTACAATGTTGTCGAAACTAGTGTCGGTGTTTGGTGCATCTAATCGAACTCCGTATGAGGTCTGACCGCATGTCAGCACCCTAAGTTTAGCTTCAATGTCGGGAGCCCTGGCCCCAGGTAGGCAAATAACTTTCGCTGGCGAGTGTAGACTAACTTTACGTGTAACAGAGTCACCTATGACTAGCGTTTTTACCCCGGAAAAAGACTTGCGAGGCAGGGTACTGACCGCAACCTGCCTCGCAAGTGGTGCTGCCGACAGGATTGCCTTGACGGAGTCACTGCTAACGATAGCGTTAGCTCCACGAGTCCGCCTGGCGGGTCTCTTCTCTATACTTTCTGGAGTATCTGTTTCCTTTATGCTCGCTACCCTTTCCTCCTCTAACTGACAGATACGTCTCTCTAGCAGAGCTATCTTATCCATGAGAAAGTCAGAGCAAGAACAAGAACAACCGGAATCCATGCTTACCGTGGTTTGATGCAGACGGAGCTCCAGCGAGGAAACAGCGAATACAATACAGAGTATGCAGAACAGGTCGCAGATATAAATACCGAAAATAGATACAAACCGAGATAGCAGGTCGACGCTAAGCGTCCTGCTAACCAAACCAAACAAACCAAGCCGGCAACCCGGAAGTTGTGTCTGCGGCGTCACACGGCTGCGTCTGCGGCGTCACACGGCAGCCTCGGGTCAGCCCTGTAGAGAGAGAGCACAGGCGCTCTCGCCGCCCTGCCTGTGTCGGCATTATGCTGCGCTGCCCAGACAGCGCGGAGCCGACACTGCTGTCGGCCCATTGCTGAATGGGCCGACGACTTTACTGTCCCGCTCGACGATGCCCTCTCTCTTCTTGTGAGCTCGGAGTCAGACGACTCCGACCGCGACGAGGAGGGGGCGTCTCCCCCGGCTTCCCCTCTCCGAACGGAGAGGCCCGGGGCAGCAGCATTGCCCGTCTCTGCTGCCACCTCACTTCCAGTGGTTGGAGCTTTGGTCGCAGAGCTACCGGGCATTATCGCCAGGGCAGCTGCAAACCTTTGGCCTTGCGGTGCCCATGCCTCAGGACCCCCAACGCCCGGACCAGCTCCCCCAACGCTCGGCATCTTGGGGCTCGAGGCCGCGACACGCCCCGCCCGTCTCGACCCGATCTGGCCGATGTTTCCCGCCATCAGCCCGTACTTCAGTGGGGCTGCGGCGGAGCCCGGGAGGCTCGGTGCCCCGGTGAAAACATTTATCCAGGTCACAAAGACGGAGGGTCTGACAGACCGGGGTTACAGGGCGGTACCACCGCTGGATCCCGCTCTGTGTGCTGTCTTTGGAGTGAAGCCGGGGCTCAGCGACCGCTGCCCCACTCCCAAAGACCAGCTGACGGCCAAGCTTACAGACAGAGCGCATCCGTGTATGATGCAGCAAGAGGCTGTTATGAATAACATCGCCCTGCTTGGGCATAACATCTCCACCATGGCGGTTGACCCTCACCGTCTTGCTGAATGGGCAGTCGACGTGGCGAAAACCGCCGGTGTCATCCTCTGCCTCTGCTCCACCGGCGTGGTGGCAGCGGCACGGACGGTGGCATGGCAGCACCTCATACAGAGGAACCTGTGGCTGCAGCAGACCCCGGGCATCCCTGAGCCGATGAGGCGGCAGTTACTGGAGTGCCCCATCAGCCCGGACGTGCTGTTCAGGCCCCGTCTGTCATCTATGGTGGATGACATGCAGGCCGCTTCCGAGGAGGCAGAGAAATTCCGGAGACACGTCTCCCGCCCTCCGCCTCCACCCAGGCGGCAGCGCTCCGCTCCAAGCCCCCGTCGCCGCCATAGGCCCCCGGCAGTCACTGACGCGGCGCCGCCGGCAGCTCCTCCTCCTGGCCCCCAGGCTTACCAGCCCCGCCCGCCTCCATCGCAGGCTGCGGTGAGCGGCCCGGGGCAGCGGGCTCATGGGGCTATGTCCCGCCCCACAAGCGCCGGCGAAGGCAATTACGGGGCGAGGGAGAAGCGTGTGACAGCGAGAAACACCTCTTTACTAAAGACGGCTGTTTTTTCCCCACACAGTTAACGCCGGAGCCTGCCGGCCCGACCATAACTGTTTCTCACGCATCTCCCACCACATATAGGCAGGCCGTCAATAAACCTTGTATTATTGATCGAGCCAGTCCTTCATTACCTTTACGAAGGCAGCCTCACCCGGCTTACCGGCCCCGCCCGCCTCCATCGCAGGCTGCGGCGAGCGGCCAGCAAAGGTCTCGGGCAGCGGGCTCATGGGGCGATGTCCCGCCCCACAAGCACCGGCTATTACAGGGTGAGGGAGAAGCATGTGACAGCGAGAAACACCTCTTTACTAAAGACGGCTGTTTTCTCTCCGTGCCCCAGTTAACGCCGGAGCCTACCGGCTCGGCCATAACTGTTTCGCACGCATCTTCTGCTACGTATGGGCGGGCCGTCAATACACCTCGTGTCATTGGTCGAGCCAGCCCTTCATTGCTTTTAAAAAGGCGACCTCGCCCTGCTTACCAGCCCCGCCCACCTCCATCGCAGGCGGCGGCGAGCGGCCAGCAGGAGCATCGGGCAGCGGGCTCATGGGGCGATGCCCCGCCCCACAAGCGCCGACTGTTACCGGCCAAGGGAGGAGCGTGTGACAGCGGGGAATACCTCTTTACTAAAGACGGCTGTTTTCTCCCCACACAGTTAACGCCGGAGCCTGCCGGCCCGGCCACAACTGTTTCACACGCATCTCCCACCACATATAGGCAGGCCGTCAATAAACCTTGTATTATTGATCGAGCCAGACCTTCATTACCTTTACAAAGGCAGCCTCGCCCGGCTTACCAGCCCCGCCCGTGTCCATCGCAGGCTGCGGCGAGTGGCCAGCAAATGCCTCGGGCAGCGGGCTCATGGAGCGATGTCCCGCCCCACGAGCGCCGGCTATTACGGGGCGAGGGAGAAACGTGTGACAGCGAGAAACACCTCTTTACTAAAGACGGCTGTTTTCTCCCCACACAGTTAACGCCGGAGCCTACCGGCCCGGCCATAACTGTTACACACGCATCCCCCCCCACGTATAGGCAGGCCTTCAATAAACGTTGTATTATTGATCGAGCCAGCCCTACATTACTTTCCCCTCACCACGTCATGCCTGGCATGACACGTGGCGAGACGGCCGCTAAAACGAGCTCTCTGTCTACGAATGACACGCAGCTCGTTCACAGTGTCAGCAGTCTGCTGCCCAGTCACAGTGTTATTCCTCCTCGCGTCCCAACGCTCAGGAGAGAGGAAGCTACACTCTTGTCACAAACTGAGCAGGCAGGGCATGCCTCTGCTAATGACACACACACCCAGCCCTTTCGGGCAGAGCCCTCCATGGGCTGCGGGGAGGGCTCCTCCCCTTGCAGCGGCGGCAGGGGCTAAAGCGTGGCTCGTTTCCATGACAGCCGCATCAAAACAAGAGACTGCACAGCCGCTTTCAGAGCATTATTCAGAATGGCTGAACGCATGCACCCTGGCCAAATGGGTTTACAGGCTGATCAGCAAGGGTCACACCCTGCAGTTCACCTCCGTTCCGCCGCGATTCAACGGGATTGTGGAAACAACGCTGTCATCCAAGGATCAACAGCTGTCACTTTTGGCGGAGCTCCAGCAGCTTCTAGCGAAAAAAGTGATTTCCACGGTCCCGAAGGGAGAGGAAATGCAGGGATTCTATTCCCGTTATTTCCTGGTTCCCAAGAAAACAGGAGGGCTGAGACCGATACTCGATCTAGCCCTATTCAACAAATGCATCGCGGAGAGTCCGTTTCACATGTTAACAATCAGACTAGTGTTACAGTGTGTAAAGCCGGGCGACTGGTTCACCTCAATAGATTTGAAGGACGCCTACTTCCACGTCACAGTGATCCCCAAACACAGGAAATTCCTGCGTTTCTCGTTCCAAGGGTCACACTACCAGTACAACCGTCTCCCGTTCGGCTATTCTCTAGCCCCACGAACGTTTTCCAAGTGCGTGGAGCCGGCTCTCCGGCCGCTTCACGCAACAGGAATGAGTACTGTTCTACTTGGAGGATCTGCTTTTGATGGCTCGCTCCAAGGAGGAAGCAGCAATTCAAACAAAAAAGCTGGTGATTCACCTGTCGAATTTAGGCTTCGCCATAAATTGGAAGAAGAGCTCCTTCCTCCCCTCACAGAGTGTGATGTATTTGGGGGTAGAGCTGGATTCAGCTGTAATGAGAGCACGGCTCTCACAGCAGAGGATGGAGACGCTGTGGTCTCTCCTCCGCCGCTGTTCCCCGGGCAGCGTCGTGACAGCCCTTTCTGTCATGAGGCTGCTGGGCATGATGTCAGCTGCTCACACGGTGGTGCCGCTGGGGCTGCTTCACATGAGGCGGCTGCAGAGATGGTTTTCTCGCCTGCGCATCGATCCGGTGCGCTAACGGCGGCGCAAAGTGACCATTCCCCTATCAGTGGGCCCCGATTTGACCCACTGGTCAAATCGGGGCCCACTGATAGGGGAATGGTCACTTTGCGCCCCCCCCCCCCCCCCCCCCCCCCGTGACCATGCATATAAACGCATTGGAGCTCCTCACTGTGTTGAAAGTGGTCCAACACTTTGCCCCATTGTAGACGAATCAACACGTAATGATTCGCACGGACAACAAGGCGACAGCAGCATACATAAATCGCCAAGGGGGCGTGCGCTCGGCACAGCTGCTGAGCATAGCGAGACAGCTGTTATGCTGGGCGCACACGCACTTGCTCTCCATCAGAGCAGCGTACATCCCCGGTGTCCTGAACAGAGGGGCCGACATAATGTCGAGGGGGGGTCCCCAACCAGGAGACTGGACTCTGCACCACGATCTGATCAATCAGATATGGAGCGAGTTTGGGAAGGCGGAGGTCGACCTATTCGCCACGCGGGAGAACACACAGTGCGAGCTGTGGTTCTCCCTCAGCGCGAAGGACAATCCCCCACTCGGGGTGGATGCGTTCGCTCACAGACCGTGGCCGAACACACTCCTGTACGCTTTCCCGCCCGTCCCCCTGATTCCCCAAGTCTTGGACCGAGTCCAAGAGGAGCGACTGTGTATTATTCTCATAGCACTGCAACGCACGAGTGCACCGTGGTTTCCCTGCCTCCAGCGACTGCTCTCGGGGCCGCCGAAGGAACTCCCTTGACGGCGGGACGCTCTCTCACAGGCAGGGGGAGCGATCATACATTACCCAGAGATCGGCCAGCGCTTGTGGGCCTGGCTGCTGAACGCGAGCGCCTAGAGGGTCTCAGCCTCTCCCAGGAGGTCGTACGGACCATCCAGGGTGCCAGAGCTGACTCCACCAGAGCATGTTACTCGGCTAAATGGGCGGCTTTCCAGAAATGGTGCACGGAGAGGGGTTGTGATCCCATCTCCTGCCCTTTGCCGCGTGTGCTCTCTTTCCTCCAGACACTGATGGAAAGAGGGCTGGCCTTTAGCACGGTTAAGACGTACGCGGCTGCTGTTTCATCATGCCATGAAGGCTTCGGGGATAAAACTGTTTTTAGTCACCCCTTAATGAAGCGCTTCCTAAAAGGTGTGAGGAGAGAGAGACCCGTGACGCGCTCTCTCACTCCACAGTGGGATTTAACACTGGTGCTGCGCGCACTGGTTAAAGCCCAATTTGAGCCTCTTGACCGGGTGCCCCTCAAGTTTGTGTCAGCCAAGACAGCTTTGCTGCTGGCCCTGAGGTCAGCTAAGAGAGTGAGCAACCTGTCTGCACTCTCTGTAGCCCCTTCTTGTCTTAGAATACAAGGGGACGGCAGTTCGGCCATATTACGCCCAAACCCGGCTTCTCTCTCCCTCCTCATCAATCTGAGGAGGAGGCAACAGCCAATCTCTTGTGCACCGTACGCGCGCTTGCCTGTGAAGCGCATGGAGGCTCTGCGCAAATCTCAACAGTTATTTGTGCATTACAGAGAACATTCCCAGGGCCTCCCCCTGACGAAACAACGGCTGTCGCATTGGCTGTGTGATGCTATCACACAGGCTTATGTGTCAGCAGGGGCAGAGCCGCCTGAGACTATCAGAGCTCACTCGACCAGAGGAATATCGTCCTCTGTCGGTCTGCAAAGAGGGATGCCTATGGAGGATATCTGCACAGCAGCCTGCTGGGCCTCCCCATGCTCTTTTATTAGGTTTTACCTAAGAGACATGTCGCGCCTCTCTATGACACACTCATTTCTCGGTGCTTTGTCAGAGTGAGTGTGATTGTGTGACCATTCCCCTCGCATATTAGAAAATGTGAGGAGGAGTCAAATATTCATGCTGAGAGCTCTTGTCACATTGGAGCTGTTCGTTGATGACGTGCCGTTAGACGCATGACGTATGTTATGCTACGTCTGACGCATGATACTAGCACGTATGTAGCTGTGTTTCTGGTAATGATCGGGACCAATGAGGCATAGACTATATCGTGCTTCGCCCTTTAACCCAATAGCCTATACGACATAGAACGATAGTTATGTATTGTAACTCTAGATGAGTATAGGCGCAGCCTTTTAAGTGTCGGCCTCATCGTCCTTTAAATAGCTGACAAAAAGCTGTTTATTGGGAGCAGAACGTCCGCCGGCGCCCGACCATATCTGCGAAATGCAGACGTCGTTGAGTCACGCGGACGTAATTGAGCCCCACGCTGTTGGTGGGCGGGGATTACAAATGTTTCAGTGCTACGGCTCACGCCTAGGGATAACCCAATAGCGATAGCCTTAAAATATATATATATATACTCATAGAATCTTACAATACGTAACTATTGTTTGACGGTTCTTCTTCTGTGGTATTTTTTTTTCTGCCTGAACATTTCCGTTAGTCGCCTGTATTAGCAATCTAGCAGTATCCACATCATTGTTCTTGATACCAACTGATTACAGAATTAACAATATAAAAACACTGGTCGGATACAGCCTAAAACATTGTAGTTGTACTGAAAAACAAACCAAATATGTGTCATTTTACTCACATTTGTAGAGCACGTCGGTCTCAAATGTTACAATGTCCTCCATCTTCGGATTTGAAATTCCCGCCCCCTCCGATACGTAGACAAGATGGCGGCCGTTGAGGTTGGAAAGTGTCCATCGGTCCACACTCAAGTTTTAGATTGTTTTGAGTGCGCCACCGAGGTACTTCCAGTGCACTAAGTTTTGGCACACTCTGTTTTTGCGCAAAGTGCACTCAAAAAAGTAAGTGTAAGTATTGAAGTGCGAGATTTCAGACACAGCACTAGTTTAATGCAACACAGTGGCGAACCGTGAGCACTACAGCCGGGCCTTCACCTCAGCCCTAATTGCTGAGAAAAGAAATCATTGCGGAAAAAAAAGACACAGTACGCTGAATTGAAAGCGTTTAACAACTGCAATCCTTTAATTAATGATGTCAAGGATGTAGCCTAAACAAATAGACCATAACATCAATAACATTCTCCGCAACAAGAAATATACTCTAATGAAAAATCTGGAAAGATAAAATGAGGTCACAAGTGCAGGCTGGAAATGTATTTCTTGCAATTAACCTGTAGGGGTCTGTATGCGTGTTTTGCACGGCCCAGGTAATATAAGGCCAGGTGTGTATTTGTCAGACACTGAATGTCAAGGGAAGAGGCGGAGGTCAGTTTTCATAACTGACCGTCGCTTGCAGGTGTGCCGCAGAATCTTGATGTCGGTGGGCTGACTTTGTCAGATTTGTAAGGCTGACAAATCCGACGCTGACCCAAGTGGATGACTTGTCAGTTGTAAAAAGTAGACAACTCCAGCAGTACAGCCAGTTTTTTTCTTGCAGCCCTTCATCCATGGATATCTACGATAATTTTCGGTTTTGAAATGCCTTTCCACTGTCTTAACCTTTTCTTTTAATTCCAGTTCTGGAGTTAGTCTTCCGTTTTTTATTCATTAAGTTTTTCTTTGAAAGGCCGACTTGATTCGTGAGGTCCTAACCAATTAATGAGCCAGCTAACCGGGCTTTGATAGAGACGGACTATTCTGATTGGATAACATGTTTCAGGACAGTAACCCTTTCATTGCTGATGTGAATTTGCCAGTAAACATAACTTTAGAACATAGATGAGAGAAAATGTATTTGATGTGTTGTATTAAATTAAATTAGTTAGATTTTTTTTAAATGTATGCATATATTATTTAATACTCATATTTTTTGGTTCAGAATTTTTTAAGGCCTTCTCTGAAGGCGTAGAAGGCCCTGAGGGTTCCCCTCTGATGCAACATTCCAGAGAGCACAGCATGTCAGCTCCTCTTTTTGGTTGTCCAGAGAAAGTCTTAGTCCGTGAGTATTAATGTTTAAAGCATTCTTTAAAGCTCATTGTGGATCTGAGAAGGGAGAAAACACCAGTGGTCTGTTTCCATACAGTCCCTGTGGACACTGTTGAGGAATACAAGTACCTGGGGGTGTACTTTAATAATAAGTTGGACTGGACTAGAAACGCTGAGGCTGTCTCCTCGGGAGGCTGAGGTCCTTTAACATCTGCCGGACGATGCTGAGGATGTTTCATGAGTCGGTTGTAGCCAGTGCAATCTTCTTCGCTGTCACATGCTGGGGCAGTGGGATGAAGGTTGCAGACACCAACAGACTTGACAAACTGATCAGGAGGGCCGGTGATGTTGTGGGGGAGGAACTGGACACCCTGACGACCGTGGCAGAGAGGAGGATGCTGTCCAGGCTTCAGTCCATCTTGGACAATGTCTCACACCCTCTCTAAGACACACTGGCCCAGGAGAGGAGCACCTTCAGCAGAAGATTCCTCTCACCCAGATGCACCACAGAGCGCCACAGGAAATCATCCCTGCCTGTGGCCATTAAACTTTACAACGCCTCCCTTAGAAAGTCAGACACCCCCTCTCTGTAATCTCTGACCTCAAACAAGGACTATAATTCTTGCACTTTTTGCACAATACTGAACAATACTTTTGTACAGTGCTGTCTTTTATATATATATGTGTGTATATATAGATATAGATATAGATATAGATATATTAGTGACCTCAGTTAAACACGTTATTAACGGCGTTAACGCAAACCAATTTAAATTTTTTAATCAAGCGATTAACGCAATTTCTTTCTTTTTTTCTTTGGCTCAAAACAAAGAAGCAGTAGCCTGACTGCTATGTTCAAGGCAGTATGTTTGTATGTTCATCGTTTAATTGCACTATAGGCTTGTTTTTTGTATCGTCCTGTTTTGATCAGTATATGCCAATGTTGTTATCGATAAAAAAACATTTGCACAAGGCAAGCCGATGCGCTTCTCCATGTTGATAAGAGCATTAAAATGAGAAAAATTAATGGGACAAAGAAATCAAGGGATATTTAGCATAGAAAGAATATTGCGATTAATAGTGGGTCAACTATTAATCGCAATTTCCCTCTATGCTAAATATCCCTTGATTTTCTTAATTCTCCCATAAAGACTCGATCACTGATAAGTATGAACAGGATTTATTTAAATAACGACATGGGAATATTTTGCATGGTAAATCTTTGGCATGAGCCCCGTCACTGATCCAGGGTGACGTGCGGACTCGGCGTATCCTGCCAGGACTAGCAGGGGCGGAGCCTTCCCCTGGACAAGTAGACTGAGGCCGACCTGGTGGTGGTGGGGTGGATGGAGGTGCGTCGAACGAAGACCTGAGCAGCAAAGACATATGTTAGACTACTCTTTATAGAGCAGGTGTAGGCAGGTGATTGGTAGCTGGTGATTGGTGATTGGCGGCCAGCCGCGCGTGATTTGAGTCCTCCTGGTAGAACTACCAGCAAGCTTAACATTTCTCCCATAAAGACTCGATCACTGATAAGTATGAACAGGATTTATTTAAATAACGACATGGGAATATTTTGCATGGTAAATCTTTGGCATGAGCCCCGTCACTGATCCAGGGTGACGTGCGGACTCGGCGTATCCTGCCAGGACTAGCAGGGGCGGAGCCTACCCCAAAAGAGAGGACTTAGGCCTACGCCGGAAATAGGTGATAACTCGGCATGTCCTGCCGGGACTGGCAGGGGCGGAGCCGACCCCAAAAATAGAATAGCGAAAGGGGGTAATGAGACCATACATACCTGCGTAGAAGAAGTGGACAAGGATCTATACTGCTTCTGGAAGATAAAAGGCATACCCAATATGCGACATATTAAGAGTCAATCATACATACCGTAAAACGATAAGCTTAAAACCGTCAGCGAGATCGATGAATCACGTAAAAGCAGTTGACATGAAATACCTCAACGAGATCAATTAAAATTTAGAGCACTCTGCAGCTGTTACGCAGCGAGCCACGAGTGCTTTCGTGCTGTACCAACTGCCGTGGTCGATTCACTCTCCGGGGTCGCTGCGTGACCTGAGTGCTTTCGCGTTGAACCACCGACGTGGTCAACGAACTCACGAGTGCCCTTGATGTGCCACCGACGTGGTCACGCACTCACCGGTGTTGTTGCAGCAAGCATTGTGAACTTCCATGTTGAACACCGACGTGGTCAACGAAATCACGAGTGCCAATGATGTGCCACCGACGTGGTCACGCACTCACCGGTGTTGCTGCAGCAAATATTGTGTACTTCCGTGTTGAACACCGACGTGTTCAATGAACTCCGAGTGCCCTGCACTTGAGTGTTTGATATTATGCCACCGACGTGGTAATTAAATTTGCATGTGCCCGAGTTGTGCCCACCGACGTGGTCAACGCACTACCAGGGTTGCTGCAGCGAACGTGGAGTTCTGTGTTGTACCGCACCGACGTGCGCAACGAACTCACGAGTGCTTGAGTTGTTCCCACCGACGTGGGCAACGCACTCACCGGGGTTGCTGCAACGAACTAGAGTTCTGAGTTGTACCGCACCGACGTGCGCAACGAACTCACGAGTGCTTGAGTTGTTCCCACCGACGTGAGCAACGCACTCACCGGGGTTACTGCAGTCAAACCATGAGTATTAGATAACGTGCCACCGACGTGGTCATACTCACGAGTGCCCGAGTTGTTACCACCGACGTGGTCAACGCACTCACCGGGGTTGCCGCTGCAACCTTGAGTTTTATTTTCCTATGTACGCCACTGACGTGACAGCGAACTCAAGAGTGTTTTCTAGATGATCCACCGACGTGGTCACACTCGCCGGGGTTGCTGCAGGTTAACCTGAGTTATGAAACCGAATTTTGCTTTATGAATTTAGTACCTGATAACCACCACCGCCGGTAGTTGCAAATAGTGTTGCTTTTGGCAATGAAAATTATGACTAAGTCGTCATCAACAAACCTTTATCGCGTGAGAAAAACGAGACTGGACGCAACGTGGATGCTGGGCATGTGACAATAGCAGTGATTAAATGCATAGTACAATATAGTTGGCGAATAAACCAAGACTAAAAAGTGTTTTACGAAAATAAGACTGCTATCAGCCTGACTGCTATGTTCAAGGCAGTATGTTTGTATGTTCATCGTTTAATTGCACTATAGGCTTGTTTTTTGTATCGTCCTGTTTTGATCAGTATATGCCAATGTTGTTAGCAATAAAAAAACATTTGCACAAGGCAAGCCGATGCGCTTCTCCATGTTGATAAGAGCATTAAAATGAGAAAAATTAATGGGACAAGGGATATTTAGCATAGAAAGAATATTGCGATTAATAGTGGGTTAACTATTAATCGCAATTTCCCTCTATGCTAAATATCCCTTGATTTTCTTAATTCTCCCATAAAGACTCGATCACTGATAAGTATGAACAGGATTTATTTAAATAACGACATGGGAATATTTTGCATGGTAAATCTTTGGCATGAGCCCCGTCACTGATCCAGGGTGACGTGCGGACTCGGCGTATCCTGCCAGGACTAGCAGGGGCGGAGCCTTCCCCTGGACAAGTAGACTGAGGCCGACCTGGTGGTGGTGGGGTGGATGGAGGTGCGTCGAACGAAGACCTGAGCAGCAAAGACATATGTTAGACTACTCTTTATAGAGCAGGTGTAGGCAGGTGATTGGTAGCTGGTGATTGGTGGCCAGCCGCGCGTGATTTGAGTCCTCCTGGTAGAACTACCAGCAAGCTTAACATTAGTGAGTTAACTCCTCTCCTGGAACCTTCAGCTTATCGTGGTGGAGAGATTTGCATGTCCCTGTGAACCTGAGGGCTGTGTTATCTGGAGCCTTGTGCTCCTGGTAGGGTCTCTCATGGCAGAGTGGTATCAGGTGAGGGGTAATGTTGTTTTTGGCAGCCTGTTTTAATTTTAGTTTTAGTCTAGTCTTTGTCTCAAGCTGTCATTTTAGTTTTTATTAGTTTTAGTCACGTTCATACTCCTTTCAGTCTAGTCAAGTTTCAGTCGACTAAAAGTCTGAGCATTTTAGTCTTATTTTAGTCAAAAATATCAATGACTATTTTAGTCTAGTTTTAGTCAAAGCAGATTGTATTAGTCACTTTTTTGTAATGCAATTCTATGTAACTTCTATGTCAATATAGTATAAGTAGGCTACCTAGTAGTATTGACAAAACCAACATTTTATTTTTGCCAAACCCATTTCACAATTCAAACAAGGTAATCTTCTTATTATATTATTGTTACCTTATAGACTCAAGAATACATCCATTCCAGACATGGAAGACACTGATATGAATTTACAACGTGTTTATTTTACCAACCAAACATGTTCCGTCCACATTAGAACGGCGAATTCCGACACTGAAAACGATCGCTGAGGTGGATAAATATGAAAACGCTGGGTTTGCGTTGTAGTGGGGTCAGGGTAGACAGAGGCTTTCAGATACGATGGCGTTCGGTTGCCATGACGCTGCCACAAGCTTGCACTCATCTAAATTCAGTAAGTAACGTAACCTGATACAGCCCCAGAAAAAAATAAAATAAAATTCTCGACTAGTTTTGGTCAACGAAAATGATTATTATTATAAAATGAGTATTATTTTGTAAAACACATTTAGTCTTGTTTTTATTCGATAACAATATTGCATGATATATTTAATTATAGTTATTGTCACATGACCAGCATTTACGTTGTGTCTCGTCTCGTTTTCCTCACGTGATAAAGGGTCGTTGACGACGATATTTAGTCATAATTTTCGTTGACGAAAGCAACACTAGTAAGGGGCCAGACTAAGAAAGGTTCAAAAACCTCAATGAATAACGGAAGAAGAGGAGATTTGACCCGGCCCGGAGGAAGCCCGGGGCCCCCGTCTGGAGCCAGGCCCAGACGGAGGGCTCGATGGCGAGCGCCTGGTGGCCGGGTTTGCCACGGAGCCCGGTCAGGCACAGCCCGAACAAACTATGTGGCACCCCCCCTCTCTTCCATCCCATGGGCCCACCACCTGTGGGAAGTCCCGTTGGGGTCGGGTGCGCAGCCACATGGGTGGCAGCGAAGGTCAGGGATCTCGATGGACCAGACCCGGGTGGCAGAAGCTGGCTCTGTGGATGTGGAACGTCACCTCGCTGTGGGGAAAGGAACCGGAGCTTGTGAGGGAGGTGGAGCGCTATCAGTTAGATCTGGTGGGGCTTACCTCCACGCACAGTCTCAGCTCTGGTACCGTACTCCTGGATAGGGGTTGGACTCTATTCTTCTCCGGAGTTGCCGAGGGCGTGAGGCGCCGGGCGGGTGTGGGGATACTCATGAATCCCCGGCTGAGCGCCGCGGTGTTGGAGTTTACCCCGGTAGACGAGAGGGTCGCCTCCATACGCCTAAGGGTTGTAGGGGGGAAAACTCTGACTGTTGTTTGTGCGTATGCACCAAACAGCAGTTCAGAGTACTCAGCCTTCTTGGAGACCCTGAATGGAGTCACGTATGGGGCTCCAGTAGGGGACTCCGTAGTTCTGCTGGGAGACTTCAACGCCCACGTGGGCAACGATGGAGACACCTGAAGAGGCGTGGTGGGGAGGAACGGCCTCCCTGATCTAAACCCGAGCGGTCGTTTGTTATTGGACTTCTGTGCTAGTCATGGATTATCCATAACAAACACCATGTTCGAACATAAGGGTGCTCATAAGTGTACCTGGTATCAGAGTACCCTAGGCCGAAGATCGATGATCGATTTCGTGATCGTGTCATCTGATCTGAGGCCGCATGTTTTGGACACTCGGGTTAAGTGAGGGGCGGAACTGTCAACCGACCACCATCTGGTGGTGGGTTGGATCAGGGAATAGGGGAAATTTCCGGATAGACCTGGTAAGCCCAAACGAGTAGTGCGGGTGAATTGGGAACGTCTGGAGGAGGCCCCCGTCCTAGGTATCTTCAACTCACACCTCCGGCAGTTTTTCTGGCATTCCTGTGGAGGTTGGGGGCATTGAGCCGGAGTGGGCGGTGTTCAAAGCCTCCATTGCTGAAGCTCTGGCGGCTAGCTGTGGCCTCAGGGTCTTAGGCTCCTCAAGGGGTGGTAACCCTCGGACACCGTGGTGGAAACCGGTGGTCAGGGAAGCCGTCCGATTGAAGAAGGAGGCCTTCCGGGATATGATATCCGGGCGGACTCCTGACTCGGTTGCAGGGTACTGACAGGCTCGAAGGGCTGCAGCTGCTGCCGTGTCAGAGGCTAAGCAGCAGGTGTGGGAGAAGTTCGGAGAGGCCATGGAGAAGGACTTTCGGTTGGCACCAAAGTGTTTCTGAATGACTATCCGGCACCTCAGGAGGGGTAAACATGGAACCATCCAAGCTGTGTACAGTAAGGATGGGACTCTGTTGACCTCAACTGAGGAGGTCGTCGGATGTTGGACTCCTGAATCCGAATAAAACGCCCTCTATGTTGGAGGCAGAGCTCGAGGTTGATGGTGTTTCATCGTCATTTCCCTGGTGGAGGTCACTGAGGTAGTCAAACATCTCCGCAGTGGCAAAGCCCCAGGGATTGATGAGATCCAGCCAGAAATCCTTAAAGTGGAAATGAAGCACTGAGAACTGTGTCAATTTTTCATTTGTTTTTTCATTTTTGGAAACACATGGATTTTCATCAATACTGAAATTCAAGTAGTTTCACCGTAAAATGACATGTTTATAACGACTTTCGCCTCTAGGGCGCAGCCATGTTTTAAAAACGCAGGCGCTACGTCATCAGAATGGTTGGCTCCATATATATCTATGGTTGGCTCTTTAAAATAAACATGTCGGATATTGGAAGAAGAACAGGGGGGTCCTTTTGTATTGCCCCTGGCTGTTCAAACGAATTGTATCGGTTAAAGGAGAGCGGTAGAATAGTTCATTTCCATGTAATTCCCGTCAAGAAGCCTGAAGTGCTCCGAAGCAGTGTTGTTTTTGGCAGGCATTTTAGATTTAGTTTTAGTCTTAGTCTTTTTGACGAAATGCTTCTTAGTTTTAGTCCCATTTTAGTCATTTCTATCTTTGAAAGTTTTAGTCTAGTTTTAGTCTGACGAAAACTCAAAAGGTTTTAGTCTAGTTTTAGTCTGACGAAAACTCGTCCACCAGCCTCTCTCTGTAGTGTATGAGTGTGTGTGTGCCGTGTGCGTGCAGGCGCAGCTGCGCGCGAGCACACGAGCCAGTGTTGCGGGGGGGGGGGGGGGGGGGTGGAAGGGTCTCACGTGACGCGTTTTATCCAATCAGGTTGCTTGGATGCTCCCATTGAAACCCATTCTATTCTACGTGAACCACCTACATGTAAGCCGCTAGAAGCAGTTAAAATTGGAGCGGACTAGAGCGGAGTCAAATCCCCGCTCCGGCCTTTGAATTTAAAACCGCTCTGCGCTCCAACCCGCTCCAACGTATTTCTTCCGCTCCGCTCCACCACCCGCTCCACGCTCCGCTCCGCTCACATGCTCTCACTAACAATTTAGTCTCGTCTAGTTCTCGTCTGACGAAAATGTCTAAATTTTTCGTCACATTTTAGTCTTTATATGGCTTTGGTGACGTTCGTCTTAGTCTCGTTTTCGTCATGGAAAAAAGGGGTCTGACGACGTCATTTTCGTTTTCGTCTTACCTGACGAAAACAACACTGCTCCGAAGATGGTTAGCTGCATTGAAACGCCTCAGCCCCCCAATGGGACCAGGGCAGAGAGTATGTAGCGACCACTTTATAGAGGCTGATTACATCGAAGAGGGAGCTTTTTCTGAAGATGGGAGATTTGTTCACCGTCCCACCAATCGCCTGAAGCCAGATGCTGTGCCAACTATTTTTAATTTTAGTGGATATAGTGCTGGAGACACGGACATACCCGTCAGATCGGACCCGGGCGCTGCTCTTATGCGCAGCGAAAGAGCGCAGAAACGTGCTTGCCAGGCAGAGGAACGAGAGGTCTCAGGTGATCAGTGTAGTCCCCTTACTCCCTCCGCACAACCTATCAAGACTGTTAGTTTACCTGCTGTTTATTGGGCGCTCCAGTGTTTCGGCTCGGATGTCCCTCAGCGACAGCATTGCGACCTCCAACACGTCTCGCTCTAATGACAGCATTTGGCACGTCGGATTGGACGTGATACATCTGATATTTTTGATGAGATGTCCCAGGTTCATTTCATGGCAGCATACACTCTCCATGTCAGTGGACATAGGGACACAAACCCCACACAAGCACCACCGATTGTTTCCTGTACGCTCAGATACATCTCTCTCTCCTTCATCTATTTCTCCTCCATAGTCAGGCTCTGTTGGGGGCACTAAAACTCTGACTTCTCTTACTGGCTCAAAAGCATAGGCAATTGGATGCCTGCCCTCATTGGTGGGTCTATCCCATTCGTCCATATCCATTTTGTTGAGGCAGTAAGCTACCTGTGAGGCTATGAGCCGCTATGTAAACAACATAGAATGTTAATACCAACCATTCTCGTGACGTCATCGTATTCTGAAAACAGAGATGGCGGCGCACAGGCTGAAAACATTGTAATTAATGCAACGTGTTTGTGCTTCATTCTGAATAACGGGACATATTTCCGACTTTATTTGTATTTATGGTATATTTAAATATTTAACTAGTGCTATAGACATGTTTTATTTGATTGCTTCCTTTCCACTTTAAGGCTCTGGGTGTTGAGGGGCTGTCATGGTTGACACGCCTATTCAACATTGCGTGGGAGTCGGGTACAGTGCCAAAGGAGTGGCAAACCGGGGTGGTGGTTCCCTTGTTCAAAAAGAGAGAGTGTGTGCCAATTACCGGGGTATCAAACTTCTCAGCCTTCCTGGTAAAGTCTACTCCAAGGTGCTGGAAAGGAGGGTTCGGCCGATCATCGAACCTCAGATTGAAGAGGAACAATGCGGTTTTCGCCCCGGACGTGGAACTACGGACCAGCTCTTCACTCTCGCAAGGATCCTGGAGGGGGCCTCGGGATCCGCCCGTCAGAGCTGGTCAATGTGGCCCGGGAAAGTTTGGTTTGGTCGTATCTCACGCGCTGTCCCGGTATCCAGATGAGGAGGTCCTTCCGTGTAGTCCTGTGGTCTTCTCTCGACCGGGTCCTGGGGCAAAGGTCCGTCCGGGTAGGGAATCTCGGTCCGCTCTCGGCTCCTACATGGGTCACATACCTCCTGCCTTTAGACTACGTCTCAGCTTCTCTTATATAGCCCTCACCTGGGTCTGATTGGCCTGGTACACAGGTGTCTCCCGTTGCCGTTGAGTGGGACCGTGCCAATGCGGCCCTTGGCACCCTCTGGGGGAAAAGGGTGGTAGACTGCTTGTATTACCTGCCCTCTGGGCTTCCAGGGCCGCCGTGTCGGGGCCGGGTTGCCACAGTATATATGGTGTTATATTATATATATATATATTTATATTGTCCTTCAATTTATGTTGTTTGTATATTTGTATTTCTTAGGTTGTATCTTTTATGTATGTATATATATATATATATATATATTATACTTTATTCGGTTGGGTATGGGATTTGCGAAACGCCAGCAAATTTTGAAAACACAAAACTCAAATGGTCCTACCCCCTCTCCTTCAATGTTGACTCTGACTCCACCCATTCCAAGTACATGGTCGCGCAATCATGCTTGAGCGAACACAGATGCGCGAGAGCGAGCCATTAGCTAGTTAGCTAGCTCCAGTAGCTACGCAGGATAACAACAAACAGAAGCTGGCTCTGGGTCACGAGCAGGAGTTTTTCGAGCCCTGCCCGTACCACAGATGATTGACTTGTTTAATTTTCATGTCAGTACTTCTAACTCAGTGGCGGTAAGTGGGTTATGATAAGGATTTCAAGTAATTTTGCAAAAATGGCCAAAAAAGAGAATTCCATACCCAACCTTTACTATTTGTGTATGTATATCTGGAGTTTGTGACAAAAATAATTTCCCCCTGGGGATTAAAGTATTAATCAATCATTCAATCAATTCAAATCATTTCTGTGCCTTAACAATTATGTTTGTCTAATTTCGGAATGATTAGGTTTACTTATAAATCGCCAATGCTAATAGTGGTAGCATTTCCTATTGAATTATAGTGTAAAATTAGCATTGAAGCTAGCGGGATTACAAAGTCTGATGTTAATGGATACTCTTTTGTTTAATTCTATTGCTTAGCTTATCGTAGCTTTGTATATTGTATATTCATTTACATGAGCAGATTGTAAATTCATGTTTTTACAGTTTTACAAGTTTGGAAGTAAACAAGGAACCTTCAAGGAACCTCCCTTGAAATAAAAGGGCTTTTATTTCAAGGGACCAACTTCATGTTAGCTATCTGCTAAGCTAACCAAATCGAGAGCAAGAGCAGAATAGTAAAAGGACTCAACTTTCAGTCTTCAACCAAAGTAAGATATAAACACTGCATACTAAACAGCTCAGCCTAGATACAATAATCTATCGTGGAGGATCAAATAGGAGAAAATCCTCTTGCAGACACACAAGATGGGCAGTCCCAGCACTCATCGTGTGCAAGACATTCTAGCTGTGCTTCAACTAATTCTAGCCGTGCTACAACAAACAGCTCTTCCGTAGCTAGAGCACAAGCTAAAGCTGAAGCTGCTCGAGTCAAGGTTTCATACGCTCAAAAAGAAGCAGACATGCTTATCCAACAGGCAAGATTAGAGGCTGAAGGATTTAAGAAAAAAGCAGAACCAAATGATCAGTCAGGCCAACCCGTATCACGTGATTGCGTGCTCCTGCGCACAAACGTTAATCTATTGAATCCGAACAGAAACGTAGGGCAGCTGAGTTAAAGGCTAACCTGAACGCACTAAAAATGCAGGGTGCAGCTGAAGCAGCTAACACTGAGGCCATAATCCTAGAGGCAGCTTATGAGGATAAAGTACCACCAAGGCAGAATGACACAAATCTGGCTCCTTATCCCTCATCTCAACACACTGGTGAATACGTGCAACAACATTCTTGGAACCATGGTCAACAACAGCCCCAACTCGTGGGACAGAAACCAATCTCTTCACCAGAGTGCCAGCCAATAATGGACAACAGTATTGCAGATAATCGTGGTTTTTACACATTGGAGCAAGCATGAGCATTCCAAGAATTACCAGCACAACGCCAGCATGTAAGTGCAGGCTATGCACAGCAAAACCATTTTAGTCCCCCAAAGTTCACCAAAGAAGAACGCAGTCCTCTGCAGACTCACTTCACACCCACTGAAGGTAAACCTAACTACAGGTACTCTACAACGCCTCCAAATGATCAGTCAGGCCAACCCGTATCACGCGATTGCGTGCTCCTGCGCACGAACGTTAATCTATTGAAGCGTGTTCCAGAGCACGATAGTCCGACTTTTTGCGTGCTACACAGAACGAAATGTAAACCAATGCATTCTGAATGTGAGTGTTCTCAGACAATTAACGCGCTCCACAAAACGGTACGAGAGAGAGAGAAAGAGAGAGAGGGAGGGACAGAGAGAGAGAGAGAGCGAGAGAGAGGCTTCAGAAAGGGTGTGCGCAGATAGTACAGTGCACCCTAGTTATGTTTATGCCAAAACCATAAATGCTATATTTATATATATATAAATTGCCTAATTATATATATTGCCTATATATATGTATAGGCTATATATATAATTAGGCTATAATTATATTATTTAGCGTGTAATGAGACAATCTATAGCCAAATTGTCGAAGATGCCCGAGAATCTCCGGGGATATCAGCATGGGAAATCGGCGAATCAGACCCATGAACCTATAAAGAAAGACGTCATCTCAAGCGGAAGAGAACGTTTGCGGTGCTGGTTTGTGTCACGTAAGTACAGGGCTCTCGTGTCTCATGCATTCGGCGTGAGACACACGCAATTCAACCCATGCACACGCTCGAACCTGGTCTCACGAAAATACGTGACACTGTCACGTTATTTAATCTATTGAAACGTGATCAGGGACACGTAGGCCTATTTTCTATTTCAATTGGAAGTAGGCTAGTTGTCGTGTCACTTAAGCATGACTTCCAAACTAAGGTTCGGTCCCGGAGAGTTCTCCCTAATGTCCCTTATGGAGCTCCGTAGAGATCATTGTTGAATTGTCTGTGATAACTATCAAATGACAGCTTTTGGCCACCCGTTTCTACTTAAAATTGTCTGTGATAACTAACAATATGACAGCTAGTGACTTGTCTACCCCAGCTTCTTCCGTTGCGTCACCGTCTTTGCGGACAAATTATTTCTCTGCGGATCAACAATACGAATAGCCAAAAGACTTGTATCCCCCCCCCCCACCCCTTAAATAAATACTATGGCAGAATTATTATTATTATTATTATTATTCTCATTCAACTTGAACATGTGTTTTTACAGTAGAGTGGTGGAGGGATGACGTATGTTGGCCAACCCGGAAGTGAGCATCGCCCTGGATTCCCTCGACAAAAAGCCAACAAGTTTTGCCATTGGATTTTGGATTATTGCAGAAACATTTGCATCTTTGAAGCACCTCCTCAAAAACTGAAAATAAATAAATATATAAAAATAACCGTGCTCCAAAGAACGAAATGTAAACCAATGCATTCTGAATGGGAGTGTTTCTCCGATTTTTCCATGCTACACAGAACGAAATGTAAACCCATGCAAATAAAGACTTCATGGTCATAATAATTTAAATATCATTAATATCCTGAGTGTGTAGGGTGGTATTCTATTTTTTTCAACGGGGCTGCATCCAGTCACTTGACCGTTATGGTTGCTATGGTAGTTGCTATCGACCGCCCCCTCTAATCCTTACATGGCTCTAAAAACCACGCGGCAAAGGAGCTGCCGTCAATTGTGTTGTTTTTGTTGTAAACTAGGGTCCGATGGTTAGAAAATAGGCAGATATTCCAAGGTATCCTTAAAAGGCAGCTTGGATGTTTTTATTTTCTGCAGTTTAGACTTCTACTGTAACCTATTTTTGAAAGCAAAACACCAAGCTCATTGATTTAACGAGGCAGTGTTATATGAAACAATTTATTAAATGAATATTTGTGAGATGTCATTACTTCTCCTGAGTTTGCTTCCTATTTATGTCGAGTATACACCCCTACTGTCCACAAGCATCCCCCCCCCCTCCCCATATGGATTTGGAGAATTGTTGCCACGTCCCAGTGGTGGAGGTATCATATATATGAATGAGGGCATTCAATTGTACTATAATGATGAATTAGGAGGCCGAAGCCCTAAAGGAAGTGATGCAATAGGTGACTGAGGGTCAACATTTGAGACCCCCTTTTATCAAAGGGGGTCTCAAAGGACGCATACGCTTCAACCTGTGGCTCCAGCCCTACAGGAAATGACTCAGCAAGTGCTCCATCTCGTTGCACCTGCACCCAGCGGCTCGCTTGCAAGATTTTGGCCTGAAGTTCTTCCCAGACCTACACCCTAGCCATCCAACAACAACATGCATATCTGAGAATCAGTTCTCTCTTTAATAATGACAAAAAGTTATGAGAGAAATACACATGAACTTTTTGTTATCTCATAAGCGGCGTGGTGCCGGTGTAAGTGCCATATCGGCTCGGCTTCCAGATCGGCTCGGGGTCCGTCGTCTGCTGATTACGTTACACAATATCATTGGCTGTACGCTTGAATGGGCGTACATTGTGATTGGCTGTACGTCGGACAGTTGTGATTGGCTGTTTTGTGCTGTAGCTCTGGCTGTAGTCATAGCAACAGCGAGCACATGTGTGAGCGCGAGTAGGTCTATGTCTAGTTTCGGTTTGTGTTGCCAGATTGGGCATATGTCCCGTTTTTCCAGCCTAACGTGCTTCAAAGTAGCCAAATCAGGCTGATAATGTGCCCAATCTGGCAACACGGACGGCTTATCTTAACAGCCAAAATGATTCCGAGGGATGTTTTTTTTTTTTTTTAAGAAAACTATCCGTACAGATAGGTTGGGAATGGTCTATGTTCAAAATGAAAGATCATTACAGGCTCTTTAATTTAAGCCATAAAAAACTTTATTGCTGTAGATAGCGTATTGTGTGACGTAATCAGCAGACGACGGACCCCGAGCCGATCTGGAAGCCGAGCCGATATGGTACTTACACCGGCTCCTTTTGACCTTTTGACCCCAGACTTCAAAAACGTGGCCACAGGCCAGCTGTGTCTACACACCTTAAGCCACAAATGTACACCTCCATCCCACAAAAAATGGGGACTAGAAACTAACCTGTCTTATCTACATTTACTGTACTGTTGGAGGTCACGCCCCTTTTCCGGCCTTTTCGAGATAGCCAGGGATACTTAAATGTTTACACACATTTCCCGGGGCCCCGAGAACGACATATCCGAGATTTGGAGTTCTAGAAAAAAATTTCCCAAATGGACTGTCATTTGGACAAAGCCCCTCAGAAGTGTTGCCTGCCAGACCTAATGGTTCAGAATGTGGTGGAAAAACCGTTTTTGAGATAGGAAGGTCCTACCGCCCTGAAATTTGAATACCTTATTCTAGGGCCTAACTGGGACCCCCGCACCGAAACTTGGCCCGGTCGGACCCCGAGGGCAGGAAGGGAGGGCCCTTCCTGCCTGAAACTTGTCCCAGTCGGACCCCGAGTGCAGGAAGGGGGGGCCTGGACTTTCATAATCTTTGCTTGGTGAATGTGAAGGATGTTTGGTCGGATGTTATGACGAAGAATCATAATTTAAATGGGAATATTCTATAAATGTCTTGATATCATCTTTCGTCTCAACACTTCTGCTGTAGCCGCTTAAAGTCTCACTCCGAGAACCTTAAAACATGAATCAATCAATTAGAAGTATGAAAATATATTCCCGGTGGTGTAACGGGGCAAACAAGGTGTGCTTTGACATCTACGTTTCGAGGCTATTGCAACAGTGCCACACATGATCATATTTGAATATGTTTCGGGGTAGTAATTAGCTGTCGATTTTGGAGGCCTTTATCAATAATGACCAGCTATAGATTTGCTTCCCGATGGAGATTTCTGACAAATTACATGTTATTTAGCATCTACACGTTAAGTTGAGTCCAATGAGATCAAGCTCGCCCTCTTGCCACACCGAGATCATGTAGGTGTACCATGTAAAATACATGTTACCATTTGCTAGAGTGTCATGCTTGGTGTCATTGGACTCAGCTCAACGTGTAGATGCTAAATAACATGTCATTTGTCACAAATTTCCATCGGGAAGCAAATCAATAGCTGCTCATTATTGATTAAGGCCTCCAATTTTGACAGCTAATTACTACCATTAAACATGTTCGAATATGCTCATGTGTGGCACCGTTGCAATCGCCTGGAAGCGTAGATGTTGAAGGACACCTTGTTCGCCCTCTTACTCCACCGGGAAGATATTTACATACTTCTGATTGACTAATGAATTGATTCAGCTATTCCCCCAGAAGTCTGGGGTCAAAAGGAGCCGGCACCACGCCGCTTATGCGATAACAAAAAGTTAATGCGTATTTCTCTCATAAATTTTTGTCATTATTAAAGAGAGAACTGATTCTCAGATATGCATGTTGGATGGCTAGGGTGTAGGTCTGGGAAGAACTTCAGGCCAAAATCTTGCAAGCGAGCCGCTGGGTGCAGGTGCAAAGAGAGCACTTGCTGAGTCATTTCCTGTAGGGCTGGAGCCACAGGTTGAAGCGTATGCGTCCTTTGAGACCCCCTTTGATAAAAGGGGGTCTCAAATGTTGACCCTCAGTCACCTATTGCATCACCTCCTTTAGGGCTTCGGCCTCCTAATTTATCATTATAGTATAATTGAATGCCCTCTTTCATATATATGATACCTCCACCACTGGGAGGTATCATATATATGATACCTCCCCCTCTAATCCTTACATGGTTTTTAGAGCCATGTAAGGATTAGAGGGGGCGGTCGATAGCAACCACCATAGCAACCATAACGGTCAAATGACTGGATGCAGCCCTGTTGAAAAAAATTGAATACCACCCTACACACTCAGGATATTAATGATATTTAAATTATTATGACCATGAAGTCTTTATTTGCATGGGTTTACATTTCGTTCTGTGTAGCATGGAAAAATCGGAGAAACACTCCCATTCAGAATGCATTGGTTTACATTTCGTTCTTTGGAGCACGGTTATTTTTATATATTTATTTATTTTCAGTTTTTGAGGAGGTGCTTCAAAGATGCAAATGTTTCTGCAATAATCCAAAATCCAATGGTAAAACCCGTTGGCTTTTTGTCGAGGGAATCCAGGGCGACGCTCACTTCCGGGTTGGCCAACATACGTCATCCCTCCACCACTCTACTGTAAAAACACATGTTCAAGTTGAATGAGAATAATAATAATAATAATTCTGCCATAGTATTTATTTAAGGGGGGGGGGGGGGATACAAGTCTTTTGGCTATTCGTATTGCTGATCAGCAGAGAAATAATTTCTCCGCAAAGACGGTGACGCAACGGAAGAAGCTGGGGTAGACAAGTCACTGGACTACTACCCATGCAAGTGAACGGAGCGTTCCACGGCATTGAGAAGACCCGTGTAATAAAGGCCTATAATATTTCTGTTTATGGCATAGATTTCTCCTCAGATTAGGCCAATAAACCAATGGTAAAATAAAAATAAAAACGCTTGATCAAAGGCCCGGCCCGAGTATAGTGGTGGGAAATATCGGCCCGACCCGGCCCGCGTCGGGCTCGGGCTCGGGCAGAGAATCTAAACATTGACTGGAACTACTAAGCTGGTGTCTGTAGGGCTATATCAGGAGTTAATGCACGCACTGCAGCCAATCAGAACACGAGTATTCCCCCAGACCGTGGTCGAAACAATATTATTCACGAGTTATAATCAACCCCTACACATCAATATTAATGATAACCCTGTGGAAATTGCAATAAGTGAGGGATACAATTTACGTTGAGCACACAGTTGTGTGACTCGTTTATTTAGTAAGAGAGAAACAGGAAATCAAAACGTGCTGAAAGTAAACAAATCCCGCATGGGCTCTGACGTCATGAGACGCTCGTAATTTTTAAAGGGACAGCGATCCCTGAACCACCAAGACAGTAAACGACATGCCTAACACAATTGAAAGAACAACACATAACAAAATACTGTAGGTGAATAGGCTCTGTGCACAACTCTAGAAGCGAACGTCCGGTGTCGCCAGGTGTCGGCATACTAGTTTCCGGTCTACTTCCCGCATCAGTTACCACGGCAACTAGAAATAGTAAAAAGATGGAAAACTTAACCAAACAACCGAAATTTAATGTTCGAAGACTGCACAAGCTTCAACGGAGTGAAGGCGGATCAAACCAACACTGCTGTGTACCGTTGTGCTCAGCTTCCAGCCGGTATAATGGCAGTTTAAGTTTCCACCGCTTCCCAAAAAACCCAACTCTTCGGGCGCAGTGGATCCAGAAGATCAGGAGGACGGGGTTTGAAGTCACAAACCACACGAAGGTGTGCAGTCGGCATTTCGACAACGCGTTGATCAAATCAACTGGAAAAGGGTTACGGGTCCTTTTGCCCAACTCAGTGCCTTCTTTGTTCAACTGGAACAACTTTGTCGCAAGGCAAACACGGGCTGGTGTGTGGGAGCGAAGAGAGAGACCGGAATGAATGAAAAGTATGATTCTAACAATTAACATTCATGTAACATTTATCCATCCAGAAACTGAAGCCAATAGATGAGCTATTCCTGTTCCTCATGTATCTGTCCACCGGCTGCACCCAGAGGGAGCTTAGTCACAGATTTACAATACACAGGGCAACAGTGAGTCGGATCATCGTGACATGGGCCAACTTTCTGTACATCTTACTGGGCTCCGTGTCTATCTGGATGTCACCAGAATCTGTGAAGGCCCATATTCCACAGGAATATGCAGGCTACAGTGACACTCAAGTCGTAGTTGACTGCACGGAGCTACGATGCCAAACACCATCATCCCTGCTCCTCCAGAGTGAAGTTTTCTCACAGTACAAATCTCACTGCACCTTCAAGGCCATGGTGGGAATGTCCCCGCATGGAGCCCTGACATTTGTGTCAGCCTTATTCGAGGGGTCCATGAGCGATAAGGAGGTGTTTCGACAGTCAGGCATAACATCCCTCCTCACACCTGACATGGCCACCATTCTTGGTGGATAGCCTTGTGCCCGGGACGGTCCATCGTCCTGCCTTCCTCTCCAAGAGGACCCAAATGCCGGAGGTGGACGTCCTACAGACGCAGTCAATTGCATGTTTGAGGGTCCATGTGGAGAGGATGATAAGGAGAGTAAAGGAGAACAAACTCTTTGATTCAGTGATCCCTCTCTCCATCACAGGGAGCATAAACCAAATTTTTACTGTGGCATGTCTACTATCTAATTACCAGAATGGACCTCTGGTCAAGAGATGGAGACAGGAAAATTTGACCTAAGGCTAGCTATTGGTCTTTGCAGTGCTCATCATAGCACCGAAGGTCTAAGTCAGGGGTCTCAAACTCGCGGCCCGCGGGACGATATTTTGTGGCCGCCTACTTGATATCAAAGTTAAGTGTTAGTGCGGCCCGCACGTTTTTTTTTTTTTTAAATTTTTTTTTTTTTTTGCCGAGTCGCTGCGCTTGCCCGTTGGCCTCATTTATAAAGCTTGCTGCGCACAAAAACCTTGCATAAGACGGAGGTGAAATGTGCTAGGCCAACGGTATGGCTTTTCCCAAGTCTGTGTGCGCTGGAGATACGCCCTTTCTGTGTGTATCTCTTTCCAAACACCATGCACCTGACCGGGTTCTCTCCTGTGTGACTCCTCTGATGTATTTCGATCTTGTTATGGGCAGGCCAAGAGGGAGAGACGTCGGAGAACCCGACACAGTCTATTCATAATATTGTAATGACCACGGAAGAGGCAGTGAATGAAGTATTGATTAGACAGCGATTTATTAGAAACCTAATAAATCGTTGGAACACGCAAGACCGGTAACCATAGCAACGCCGGTAAACAAACCTCGCGAAGCCCAATCCAGGTCTTAAAGAAGGCATTTAATGGTCAAAACATTCTTAATAAATATTCGAATATATTCGAATATTAATATTAATAAACAAACGAACTTCGAATATGATTTTTGGGCAAAAGTCAAAGCCCTAACACACACACACCAACGTTTGCGGTGAAAAATGCTTCTGCACATTTCACCCCGTCTTCGCAAGGTTGTTGGGCGCAGCAAGCTTTATAAAAAAAATATATATAAAGCCCTGCATGGGCCCTGCAGGAGCTGTGTGAGAGGAAGCGCTGCCAGGTCTCTGGCAGTAAGGAGTAGGCAAGAAAAGCCATATGTTCAGAAGGACACTTCATGTTCTGAAGAAGGTTCATGTTTTAAAGTCGTTCATGTTCAAAAGAGCCATTCATGTTCAAAAAAGCATTCATGTTACAGAACTGTTAATAGTAAAGCTTGAGAAGACTGGATATTTGTACTTTTTTGTGGAAAACTTGATGCGGCCCAGCCTCACCCAGAATCTGCCTCCAGCGGCCCCCAGGTAAATTGAGTTTGAGACCCCTGGTCTAAGTTGATAAATAATCAAATCACTTTTTTTCATTAATTGTATATTTATTAACATATTATACTTATTAACTATATTATACTTATTAACTTATTATACTTATTAACTATATTTACTTACTATATTTATTAACTTATTATACTTATTAACTATATTTACTTACTATATTTATTAACTTATTATACTTATTAACTTATTAACTATATTTACTTACTATATTTATTAACTTATTATATTTATTAAGTTACACTATATTTATTAACATATTCACTTCATACACCTTTAATATATTTACATACCAAACAATATTGGACTGGAATATCATCTCAATATTGGAACATTTGATTAATCAATTAATGTGTATTTACAAAACCTTGTTTGTCAACATTAGACATTTCTGTAAGTAAATATGGAAATAAAACCTGTCTACTCTCTCTCTCATCACCTCCAGTACTTCACTATCTCTAAATACTCTCTCAATTAGCATGTCTTCTTCTGTTGAAATGACAAAATCTCACCAATTCATGCCAGTTATTAGCATTTGTCCCTGCACTTGCCAGTAATACGCATGTGTTTTCTTCAATGATAATTTGCCTGATGTCATTTTGAGGTAAGGGCAGTCAACATAGCTTTTAACATTTGGGCACTTCATTTCTATCAGACCAAAGGGACATGGCTCTGAAGGGTCATACACCAAGCCATCTGGAGATGCCCCAAGCCAAGGGGTGTCTGGGTGGATTACAAAACCACAGGGGTAGTGGTTGACCCTCTTCATTTGGCAATATTCCCAGATAGCATCTGCCTCCAATTCTAGGCCCCTTTTCATGGCTGCTGTCTGACGGGTACCTCGTAATATTCGGTCAGCTAATCCCTCTTCAGAGCTACCTCTGACATGGCATATCTCTCGGAAATTTGATGCAGTTAGCCTAGGCCTCCTTAGCTGATGCCAAACACTGCATGTACTTTGCTCTCTGGTTGCACACTCAAACTTGTGGGCCATATCCCAGGTGACCTCCAAACTCTTTAAATGTAGCTGTTCTGGTGCTGTACACACTAACATGCAAGAGGATGGCTGCAGTTGGTACCCAAACAGAGGCAGAGATGGACGTGGTGGAGCAACATGGAAGGAGAGGTCATTGCTTGCTGTTGCTGGCTGCTGGTAAGACAGGGGACTACCAACTTGGACCTTGCCAAGGGCAGAGTCAACCAGTGAAATGTCACTGCTGATGCCCATGCTGCAAATCATTGGTGCTTCAGCTGCACCAAAATCCCTATAGGCCTCTGTCACCCGGAGGACAGAGAGATCAGGGAGGTCCCCATGGAGGGCTTTGTAGAGTGTGCTCCTGTGTGGATAATATAACTTGCTTTATATCAGGGTGTATATAGTTTTCATTCAAACATTCATGTAGCTTATGAAATTATTCTACTATTCTCAGCTTTTACCTTACACCCTCTGTTGTTGTGGTTCTACATTTAGGTTTTGCCGATAGCACAGCCATCTTGTCCACTGGGCCTGGTTTTACAACCTAACAGATTATGCAGGATTATGTTTAGAAAAAAACCTGCAACAAGTGTGTGTGTGTGTGTGTGTACACACATTTATATATAGACACACAAGTCCATATGCTTTTTTTATTGACTTGCCAAAGTTCTAGGCTTGTGCCACTGTTGTTCTCCCTCAGTACAGCTTAGAAAAGGGGGTACCACTGGCACCTTCAGCTGTGAATAATGTGCTGACTGAAACAGCAGAGCAACGCAGTGGTTGCACAATGCTGTTCCAGCCACACACGAGCAACTGTGGTGCGTCATTTCAACAGGCATGGAATCTTTCAGCACAACCTGCAAATGTAAAATGTTACAGTTAATACTTTCCAGAATGCCATCAGATGCTCATATGATGGAAATTAAAAATACATCCCACAAATACACACTGTTATTGGAAAATAATTCTATCAAGTTTGCCTCAGAAATTACTGTTAGTGCATGCAGTGTTTCCCCCAGTAAATGTCTCAGGAAAGGTGGTAAGCAGTTGGTGGTGTTGTTGGCGAAAAATTTTGGGGGGATTTTGCTCAAAGATGCCAGTACGCATGAATGAAATAAACGACTGTTTATTTCCATATAAATAAACAACAGTAGGTACAAATGTTGTGCAAACATGCAGATTTTTCGGCCCTCGTGTGAGGGAGGGGTCCGTTAAGTCGATGGATGCGATGTTTAATCATTTAGTCCAAACTACAGTAGGCTACGGGCAAACCTGAAGTCACCGTCGTGACATTTCATATACGTCCCGTGTGTGTGTGTGTGTGTGTGTGTGTGTGTGTGTGTGTGTGTGTGTGTGTGTGTGTGTGTGAGTGAAAGGGAGGAACTTATTTGAAATCGGCCGTGCGTGCCTGTTTGTTGTTTATTGTTTTTGATTTAACAATATATAGGTTTAGAGAAATCTGGCTTTCAGAACTCAGTGCCTACCCACTCACTGACCTCACCGCACGTCACTGGCGGTAGATTGACAGGTGACTATGATAGACTATGCAACAATATATTCAACCACCCGATGTCCCCGTCTCAATTACACTCAAAAAACTTTATTGGCACGACTAATGTTGTAAACAGTATTACCCAGGGGCGGAGTGGGGCACTAATAGCCACCGGGAGAATCCTCCCCGGTCCGGCCCCACCCCCCTGCAACACCGTTTATTTATATATTTTTTCAGTAATACATTTTTTTTTTGGTAAAAATTAATGATATAATTATAATTAAGAAATTAAAAATGGGTAAAATAGGTCACAGTTCTGCTCTGTGCGGAAGAGAATTGGCGCTCCGAGAATTGGCGCACTTCCTTACAAGACCAGTAACCATAGCAACGCCGGTAAACAAAAGCACTCCGGATGGCCGTAGTGCTCCCCGCACTACAGCCATCCGGAGGCGCAGAGCTTTTGGCCGTGATATTATCTATAAAATTATATTATACTATTATATAATATAGAACGTTGTAAGACGCTGTCACCTAGTGTGAGAGGAGAGTTGACGGAGTGACCTAGTTTCAAAGTTTATACCATTTATGCTCGATAATACCGGTGTAACGTTGACACGACTAGACGACTACAACTCTTTAATGCCTGATTTCAGCACTTAGATGCATCCCCCTCCAGCATCCGCTTCTTCTTTATTCTGGCCTTTTCAGCCCCTCCTTTCTCTTTTCTCTTCTTGCCTTCCATGAGTGCCACAACAAGCAAAAGCAAGCAACCACGAACTTGCTCGCCTTCTCTGTCTGACGCGTCTTTAGGGCTATCCCCCTACATTTCCGAAAATGGACTTGACCTGCAAGCTGCTTATTGGATAAACGCATTTCCCAATCCCAGGAGTCTTTGCTCCATTACGTCAATTCAAGAACAAACATATTAAAGTAAACTGTAGTTCGTATTATTTATTCATGGCCATAAAAGTTCTGTAACGCCTGAATAATGAAGAATTAAATGAAGTAAAAAAAAATAATATAAAAAAAAAACCATGAATGAGACATAGAGAGTAAGCAAGTGGTATAAATATTGGTTGGATGTTCTTGAGACATATATTGTTTATTTCGGGGATTTTCACGGCGTCTTGGCGGGGAATAAATTATGCTCAGGGCCGGCTTGCAGACGCCTCGCGGCCGCTCACAACTGTGGGCCGGTCCAACTGACTTCGCAGGCTGCTACACAATTGTGGGCCGGTCCACCTGAACTCGCTGGCCGGCCGGCCGACCGGGAAATCTCCCGATCGTCCCGACGGCCACTCCGCCTCTGGTATTACCTGAGTATTACGAATGCCATTTTTTTTTTTTCAACTTTTTTTCAATACATTGGTAGTCAAGGCGGGGCCCTAGTCTTGTTAAGGCGGCCGCCTTAACAAGATAGTGCTGGGGGAAACCCTGGCATGGTATTAGTGCCTAATATAGTTGATAAAGTGTTATCCAAAAAAATGTATTTATTGTCCTCTCTAGGCCAAAAAAAGGAAAAGGATAAAGCTCGCTCACTCATTGGTTAAGACGTCATGATACTTTAGTGAGTGACGGATGCATAACCAACCACATTTTGCTATTCTAGTGGGTGGGACAAAAAACCTCGCTCTACGCTTTCAACTAAAGCCAGTGACATAAACAGGTCAGTGCGTGCAAAGTGTGAAATTATTACTGCTCATGCTTCAGCATTGCCATTTCTAAGATGTGATTTCGAATCGAAAATAAGGACAAATAATCCCAGGATGAAAATGATCACCAGCATAAGGATTAATGTTTGAGGATTTTACTGCACACCTGCTACCTACGGTGAGTTGAAAAAAGTCGGTGGCAGAGTAAACTAGCTCAATGTGCATCACTGATTTTGTATGGAGACATATATGCTATTTGATATCCAATACATTTTAGTGGAGTTTGAGGCAATGTGAAGCTGGTGTGTTTGTGTGTGTGCGGCTCGCGTGCCTGCACTGTGTTGGGGCCGTGGTGGGCGCTCTCGGCTGGAGCTTTCTGCTTGTTGTGGTGGCTGACGAGGAAAGTGCGCTTGTGTGTACATTTGTGCTGTTTTTTTTAAATATACATGTTTGTATTGATTAGTTGATTAAACATATGACCTCAGCTAAATCCCCCCACGGACACTGTTATAAAAGAAACAGGCGTATAACGGTTTGTTTATAACGGTTGGTTTATCGCTAGCTATAACATACACTCAAGCTGTGAGGCTTCTCTGATTTCTTCATGGACCTGTGGCACAATGCTCGGATAATCACCTCCGATGTTCCCTCATCTTTGCTAGACACTAAAAAATAAATACATGGGGTGTGTTCGAAACCGCCTACTTGCTTACTGCTTACTACCTACTAAATATTTGGCTTACTTCTCGAATCCTTAAACAATGATTGAGTAATCCATTTGAGTAATCGACGTTCAGAAGACCGTCCTTACTTAACCACCTCAGATGACGTGAATCAAATGACGTGTCAATAACCTACCGACCGGGCGCCGTTAATAAACATTATAAATAAATATATAAACGTCACATTTAACGTCACAGTACACCTTCAACCTAAGGATTTTCGGTGATATGTTAAAACAATTGTTAAACAATTATTAAAAGCACTGCTGCTGCGGCTCCCCGTTTAGCGCCATTGCTTCCACTGTTCTTTTGAATAGACGCAGTGCATTCTGGGGCAGTTTAGTACGTCTAGTAAGCTAGCGATGCTTACTCAAAATCTTTCCGGAAGTAGAAGACATTCGGATACTACTCGCTTACCTAAACTCGCTTACTAAGTTCTCGCTTACTCAAATTGACGTCATAGTTAGTAGGAGTAGTAAGCAAGTACGCGGTTTCGAACACACCCATGATGCGTTTTAATATCCATCCGTCTCGGAGCTCCGAGGACGTTGCCTAGCGACACGCACAAACACGCCCCTTTTCCTCGGAAGTCGATCTCGCCATCTCGTTTGAACTCAGCGGTGACCGAGCGAGGCTTCCGAGATAGAATTGAAGATGGATGCGCCCAGTGTGACATTCAGTGAACTGTTTTCATTGTGTTTGGACCGCTTTGGTGGTTTAAATCGCAATTTCAATCACTCGTATTGCTGTAATAACTTACATATGCAGATTTGAAACATTGAAACATGAAATGAAGTGAAAATTGTAGAAGTTCAAATGGCTGCGTTTTCGTACGGTGAAAACGCACCGTTTCATTTATATTATTTCGTAGTCCTGAAATAATATAAATGAAAATAGTAGTAGTAGTCGGCCAATGCTACCGCAACAATAGCTTTCCGGGTGGCGTCCATGTTTTTCTCCGACGACCTACGCTCAAAACATAATAAAACGATTTTAGTGTGGGCGTGGCGTCCGATCCGAGATCCGAGTCGGCTCGCAGAGAATACTCGAACGCACCAACAGTATGATTTCTAGATGTCATGGAAACGTCCGCTCGCGACACTGGACTTGCGATCGAGGCATCGACGCGGACGTTCATTCACATAGCCAAAAACAAGAGAATAGATGGCTAGATAAAATAAACATCAAGACATACAATTCTAAAAAGAACAGATGAAGCAGCTACCCTTTTTTCCTTTGCGGTTTGCCTACAGAGCAGCGCACCCATTTAATATATCCGTGTATTGTCACAATTTCTCAGTATCAAAGGTGAAAGTAGAAACGGGTGGCCAAAAGCTGTCATATTGTTAGTTATCACAGACAATTTTAAGTAGAAACGGGTGGCCAAAAGCTGTCATTTGATAGTTATCACAGACAATTTTCAACAATGAATGATCTCTACGGAGCTCCATAAGGGACATTAGGGAGAACGCTCCGGGACAGAACCTTAGTTTGGAAGTCATGCTTAAGTGACACGACAACTAGCCTACTTCCAATTGAAATAAAAAAAATAGAAAATAGGCCTACGTGTCCCTGATCACGTTTCAATAGATTAAATAACGTGACAGTGTCACGTATTTTCGTGAGACAAGGTTCGAGCGTGTGTATGGGTTGAATTGCGTGTGTCTCACGCCGAATGCATGAGACACGAGAGCCCTGTACTTACGTGACACAAACCAGCACCGCAAACGTTCTCTCCCGCTTGAGATGACGTGTTTCTTTATAGGTTCATGGGTCTGATTCGCCGATTTCCCATGCTGATATCCCCGGAGATTCTAGGGCATCTTCGACAATTTGGCTATAGATTGTCTCATTACACGCTAAATAATATAATTATAGCCTAATTATATATATAGCCTATACATATATATAGGCAATACATATAATTAGGCAATATATATATATATATATATATATATAGCATTTGTGGTTTTGGCATAAACATAACTAGGGTGCACTGTACTATCTGCGCACACCCTTTCTGAAGCCTCTCTCTCGCTCTCTCTCTCTCTGTCCCTCCCTCTCTCTCTTTCTCTCTCTCGTACCGTTTTGTGGAGCACGTTAATTGTCTGAGAACACTCCCATTCAGAATGCATTGGTTTACATTTCGTTCTGGGTAGCACGCCAAAAGTCGGACTATCGTGCTCTGGAACACGCTTCAATAGATTAACGTTCGTGCGCAGGAGCACGCAATCGCGTGATACCGGGTTGGTCAGGCATGACAGACTTAGCTAAATATCTGATATGGAAAGAAGTGGTTAGCTCTGGACTCCTCAAGTTCGACGACAGACCAGAGAACTACTGGGCCTGAGAAGCTTCCTTTGCAAACTCCACTATTGACCTGAATCTTTCCGCACGAGAGGAGATGGATCTACTGACCAAATGGCTCGGGCAACAGTCCGCAGAGAAGGCCAAACGCATCCATGCAGTCCATATCCATGACGTCAGCTTGGGGCTTCAGATGTTGTGGAGGAGATTGGAAGAAAGCTACCGCTCAGCTGAAATGATAGAGAACTCTCTGTTGATGAAATCAGAAGAATTTCCAAAGATCACAAACAAGGACAACCAGAAATTCCAAGATCTGGGAGATCTATTGCTAGAGCTGGATTCAGTGTTGAAAGACGGATTCCTACCTGGGCTATCTTACCTTAAAGGCCCACTATACAACTTTTTTAGCCAAAATTACATTAAGTATGCAGGTTGAGAGTTATGCTGATGGTTCTGCTTCCATTTCTGGGTCGATTGGTGGGTGTGTCATTTACCCATGTCGCCTCTCCAGTGAAAAAGCGCATATGCAACTTGCTCTGTTCGGACCGACACAATCCGGATGTGACGCAGCGGAAGTATCCTCGAAAATGTAGTCAGATTGTAGTTTCGAAAATGCTTTACGGCACAGACACACACCCAAACATGGCACCGGCTAGATATAAACAGCCAGTTGCGAGGCAATTGTTGCATTCATCATGGATCAATTGACTGATAAGGGACCCAAGAGGCGACCGTCGGTGGAACAAAAGAAGAATGGACCAGAAAAGAGATCAGACACGAGTGAAAGGGGAACTATGTAACTTTTTTGGCTTGATTTACCTTAATATACCTTAATATAACAGGCTAAGAGTCATTGCGATGGTGCTATTATACATTTTTGTTCGATTGTTCGTTGTTTCGACTCACCCTTGCGCATCTTGGCGGAGAAAAGGAATATGTTTCTGCCGGCGACCCGCCGCCCACTCTCGCGGGAGTCTCGGGTCTCGCGAAGTAACAAATTGCTTTACGGCACAGACTCCCAAACACGGAACCGGCTCGATATAAACACAAGTCACTAAGGGATTGTTATATTCATCATAGATCAGCCGACTAAAAAGAGACAGAGAAACCCAATGTCGGAGGAACAGAAGAAGAGAAAAGGGAGACTGACCGGCAGAGAGGCCAGACACGAGTAAACGTTGGGCAAGCTTTTCAGGAATAGCGTGAACTGAAAGAAAAAGAAGACTGCAAATCAGACGCCGACTCGGCCGTGTTGCTTTTGAAATTGAAAGTACCCTTGGGTGGCCTTTGTCTTCGTGGTATTCTTGATGTTGATAGTCTCTGTACAAATGTGTTTGCTCAACCATTTTGTTGTGAGCCCTGTATGTTTCTAGCTTGCTTGGTTGCAACCATATAAACACCTTTTTTTCCATGGGTGTTTTAACCCTGTTTTGCTGTTCGTCTGTCTCGTCCCCCAGATACAGACTGAATCCCCGAATCCAGGTTCTTGTTTATTTAGATTATTATGTTGCCAAACACTGATTGTTCTGTTCAACCTAAGATAAAACAATTATAATCTAGGATATAAATTCTCCCCGTCAACTATAAAAAAGGATGGATTTATGTTTATTGCAATACAAATACACCCTTTTAAAAATGTATAACCTTGCCTACACTTTATGAACATCTACTTCGGACATGGCTCCACGCATTCGCCGGCTTCTTTGAAAACAAATGCACATGGCTCACGTAGAAGTGCATGGGGAAGGGTCGTCAACGAATTGTTACGACAGTGTTGTGAAATATCTACTACGAAGCTGTAGGGGGCGCTGTGTAGAGAAATGTGCGTGCCAAAACCAAGAAAACAGCGAAGAAATGCCCGAAGTTGCATAGTGGGCCTTTAACACACCTCGTGGGGTCAACATCATTGCTCAGAAGCTCCCCTACAACCTCATGGAGAAATGGATCTCAGTGGGTTCAAGATATAAAGAAAACTACAGGGTTCAATATCCTCCCTTCAGCGTATTTGTGAATTTTATCCAAGACCAAGCCAAGATACGAAATGACCCCAGTATTTCAGACCTCACCATTGCTGGGTCACTAAGGTCGGATAAACCTCTGAAGCCCATGAAACCATCTGTTTTCACCAGGAAGACCGAAGTTTCACCTTGGGACAAATGCAAACAAAGTAACCAGGACAGAACAGCTGAGGATCCAGACAGACTGTGTCCAATACATAGCAAGCCCCATCCTCTAAGAAAATGTCGTGGCTCCCGCAACAAAAGCTTGGATGAAAGAAAAGCTTACCTTAAAGAGAAACACATCTGTTTCAAGTGTTGCGCCTCAACCAGTCACCTCGCCAAAGACTGTAACAAAGCTGTGCTGTGCAATAAGTGCAACAGTAACAGACATCCATCTGCACTTCATCCAGGGCCAGCTCCATGGAAACCAGTGAACTCTGCTGTAACAGAAGATCAAGGCGGGGAGCAGCAACAGGACGAGAATCCAGAGGTGATGTCAAAATGCACAGAAGTCTGCGGGAACACATTCGGCTCGCGATCCTGTTCCAAAATATGTTTGGTCAGAGTCTACCCTGCAGATCAAAGAGACAGAGCCATTAAAGCATACGCTGTCATTGATGAACAAAGTAACCGGTCCTTGGCCAAGACCGAACTGTTTGACACCTTTGGCATTGAAGCAGGTGCTGCTCCATACACCCTTAAAACTTGCTCAGGGGTAGCAGAGGCGTCTGGGAGACGTGCAAGCAATCTCGTTGTGGAGTCAATGGATGGAGACTCGCAAATCCCTCTAACCCTACCATCATAGAGTGTGATATGATGCCTGACGTCTGCATTGAGATCTCCTCACCCGAGATAACACGCCATTATCCACACCTCAAGGCAGTGATGGATATAATCCCACCTATCGATCCAGAAACAGCTATTCTCCTTCTCCTCGGTAGAGACATACTACGTGTACATAAAGTGCTTAAACACTACAACCGACTCAATAATACACCCTATGCACAACAACTCGACCTTGGCTGGGTTATTGTTGGAGATGTTTGTCTGGGAGGAACCCACAAGGCAAGCACCATCAATGTTTACAGGACCAACGTTCTACCAAATGGACGAATATCTTTTCTTAGTCCATGTGCCAGTGTAAACCACATAAAGGAAAAATTGGACAAGAAAAGAGAAAGTCAAAGCTCAAGAGAACCCAACCTCCTGGAAGACAACACAGATGAACTTGGAGTCAATGTATTCCAAAGGACCAAAGATGATGAGAAAGTAGCCTTGTCATTGGAAGATGAGGCATTTCTAGAGATCATGGATAGAAATGTCTACATGAATGATCCAAATGGCTGGGTGGCTCCGTTACCATTCCGTAACCCGAGGCGCCACCTCCCAACTAATAGGGAGCAAGCAGCAAAACGTTTGTCATCTCTGAGTCGCACTCTAGAAAGAAAGCCATGCATGAAAATACAATAAATCGAGTTCATGCAGAAGATATTTGAGTCAGGCCAGGCAGAGCTAGCTCCACCATTGAAGAAAGATCAAGAGTGTTGGTACCTTCCAACATTTGGCGTCTACCATCCCCAGAAGCCAGACCAAATACGGGTGGTGTTCGACTCTAGCGCCAAGCACGAAGGTGTCTCCTTAAACAATGTCCTCTTAAGGGACCAGACCTAACTAACACTCTTCTCGGTGTCCTCATCCGCTTCTGCAGAGAGCAGGTTCCAGTCTCGGCAGACATCCAACAGATGTTTTACTGTTTCACTGTCTGTGAGGACCACCGTGACTTTCTTAGATTCCTGTGGTTTGAAGATAACAACCTCACAAAACCAGTGACCGACGATTACCGAGTACATGTTTTCGGTAACAGCCCTTCACCAGCTGTTGCAATCTACAGCTTGAGAAGGGCAGCACAAGAGGGACGGAAAGAGCATGGGACAGATGCTCAGCAATTCATCATGAGGAACTTCTATGTGGATGATGGACTTACCTCTTTCCCCACTGCAGGTGAAGCCGTTGATGTTCTGAAAAGAACAAGGGAGATGTTAGCCGAGTCAAGCATCATGCTACATAAGATTGCATCTAACAGAAGCACCGTTATGGACGCATTCCCAACAGAAGACCATGCGAAAGGTTTGAAAGATCTTGACCTTAAAACTGATCCGCTGCATCCCCAATGCAGTCTCGGCCTCAGATGGGACCTACAAACAGACAGCTTCTTCTTCTCTGTGTCCAACCAGGAAAACCCGTTCACTAGAAGGGGCATGCTCTCAACTGTAAACAGTCTCTCTGATCCCTTGGGTTTTGTATCACCAATCACGATACGAGGCAAGGCACTTATGAGAGAGATATCCACAGCAGAGCATGACTTGGACACTCCACTGTCAAAAGAGAAGGAAATACAGTGGGCCGCTTGGAGAGACTCCCTGACGGAGCTTTTACAGCTTCAGATCCGAAGGACATGCCTGTTTCTCTGCTCACCACTGTCCACAGAGAAATCGGTATCTTCTCCGACGCATCAATTCTAGCCATATCTTCTAGTAGCCGACACGGAAGGACTGAGCCACGTTGGCTTCATCATGGGCTAAGCTGGCGCCACGTCCTGCGCACACTGTTCCTCGTTTGGAACTATGTGCAGCAAGATAGTACTGGGTTACATCTACAACACGTCCATGAACTTTTAAGTCTACCTGTCAAACAGAGTGACAAGAATCAGGAAATCTTCTCTGCCAGATCAGTGGAACTACATCATTACCAAACATAATCCAGCCGACCATGGATCAAGGTCAGTTCCAGCCTTCCAGTTCCTTCAAGATTCAAACTGGTTTACCAGAGTCTGAACAGCCAGTGATGCATGACCTTCAACATCCAGAAACCGATGTAGAGGTTCGCCCTGAAGTTACAACCTACGCTACCAAAGTTACTGGTGAACTTCATGTTCACCAGTCGGTTCGAAAGATTCTCCAATTGGAAATCACGACCCCGTGCAACAGCCAGGCTCATCCAAAGGGCCAGATTATTCTCCAAAACGTCTGTCTGTAGTCAGAAAAAATATGAACTTCTTCAAGTCCAGTCTCTTCTGATCCTGATATGCCAGCTGTCTTCCCACCTGCCATGCTGCTCACTCAGAAGATTGACACAGTTTCTGCTCCACAAGAGGACGTGGTTCTCAAGGATCTTTATACCAAACAATGGCCAAGTCCAAGCTCTTGCTGAGACGTTCTGGAGACGCTGGAGGCAAGAGTACTTGGCAACTCTTCAGTCTCGTAACAAGTGGACATCGGACAGATCAAACCAGCAAACAGGAGATGTTGTACTCCTGAAGGACACTCAAGTTAAGAGGAATGAGTCGCCAATGGGAGCTATCGTGGGAACCATTCAGCCATGATGGAAGAATTCGGAAGGTTGATGTCAAGATCATCCGACAAGGTACCCCTAAGGTGCATTCGAGACCTGTTACAGAAGTGGTACTGCTCCTCAGAAGGGAGACTTAGTGATAATATAAAATATCAGGCGGGGAGTGTTCTGCCCCCACAATTTGTTTTTGCTCTAGACGGCTAGTGGTTGATAATGGCATTGCATGAGTGAGTTGTATTTTGGCTCTCCTGTGTTACCATAGTAACCATGTTACCTAGGTTAATGCAACATTCCAGTGAGCACAGCATGTCAGTTCCTTCTCTTTTTGGTTGTCCAGAGAAAGTCTTAGTCCGTGAGCATTAATGTTTAAAGCATTCAAATCATTTCTGTGGCTTAACAATTATGTTTGTTTAATTTCGGAATGATTAGGTTTACTTATAAATCGCCAATGCTAATCGCGGTAGCATTTCCCATTGAATTACAGTGTAGAATTAGCATTGAAGCTAGTGGGATTACAAAGTCTGATGTTAATGGATACTCTTTTGTTTAATGCTATTGCTTAGCTTATCATAGCTTTGTATATTGTCTATTCATGATTACATGAGCAGATTGTAAATTCATGTTTTGTATGTTTTTACAGTTTTACAAGTTTGGAAGTAAACAAGGAACCTTATCAAGGCCTAAACCGTTCCACGTTTCCTGGGCTTTTATTTCAAGGGACCAACTTCATGTAAGCTATCTGCTAAGCTAACCTAATCGAGAGCAAGAGTAGAATAGCTCCATTTGAACAGTTTCAGATGTTCAACTCTTCGAAAATACCCCCAAAATCAAACGATTATCGGAAGCTTGATTTTTTTTTTTAATGGTAAACCAACCCCATTTAAACATCCACATTGCAGAAATCGACAGTGTAGGAGCGTGTGTGTGTGTGTGTGTGTGTGTGTGTGTGTGTGTGTGTGTGTGTGTGTGTGACTGGTTAGTGCATTCTGTTCAGCTCCAATGTAAAGATCCAGGCTGGTGGTGGACGGACTGCCCAGCATTCACCCACTGGGTTTCACAGGAGGACACCAGTCGATGGAACCAGCTGAGGTCCTTTGCTGCAGCCCACTGGTTCCTTAAACTCATTCAGGTGAAGAGCTTTGGTTCTCGCCGCTCTCTGCTCCGTCTCCAGCGCTGTGATCTCCCCTTGATGGGGGCCACAGAGGAGGCGGGGCATGGAGGAGGTCCTCCAAGGAGACCTCCTCTGAGACCTTCCTCTGGTGGGAGCCCTCCATCCAGCACAGTGTATGTATCGATGTCAATCATGGCCCCGTTGCACTACCGATCATCCCTGGAAGGAGGGATCCCCACTCACTCCTTCTCAAGATTTCTTCCTCTCTGATTAAGAGAGTTTTTTCTTGCCCTTTGGGAGGCTAGGGTCAGGGGGGTGTCCTATAGATATACGGCCTGTTAAGCCATTTGCGACTGTACCTGGGATTAAGGGCTTTACTAATGAAATGTAATTTATAAAATTGAATTCCCATGCAGCGCTGACTCTGATTGACTGGACTACATGATCCCTGCTAGCATCATGTTCTCTGACATCTCTAAGGCTGTTCCTCCAGAACAGGCTGTGAAGGTGATCGATCCATGTGGGATCTCCCTGAGTTGATGTAAAATTGGTGAACGTCTTGGTCAATTATTCAAAACTCAACAGTCAAACGATTTTGTTGTCTTTACTCATTAATTATTTATGATAAGAAAACTGGTGTTACAAGAAATGTAATTCATTGCTATGAGAAAAAGACATACAAAAGAGACAAGTAACCGTTTTTTCCTAGTGTTTTACATGTTTTATGGAGACTTTAAAGGCACCCAGTGCAACTTTCGAGGCTTAAAAATAAACATTCAATTTATAGTCTTTTTTACACGTAGTAAGTTTCAATAACTCCATACCATTACATACCGACATTTAAGCAGCAAAGATGAGACGTCGTTGTGTGGTGAGAACTGATACAAAATCGATAACAACAACAATGCCGCCATTTTCTTTATCTATTGTAACCTACAATAAATAAAGCAGGCTTCCAGTCAATGGAAAAATGGCTTCTCCCCACCGGCGATTGTTGTTGTTTACGATTTTCTATCAGTTCTCACCACACAACGACGTCCCATCTTTGCTCCTTGAATGTCGATATGTAATGGTATGGAGGTATTGAAACTTACTACGTGTAAAAAAGACTAGAAATTGAATGTTTATTTTTCATTGAATGTTTACATAAAGTTGCACTGGGTGCCTTTAAGTCATAATTGTTTACATCCATTGCTTTCCTCTTAGTTCTCCTCTTCTGGACATCACTTATTTTCTTGCTCCTCAGTGGCGTCCATGTTGTCTGAACCGGAATGAAAGTCTTTCTGAAACGGGGAATCAGGATGTTGGTTGGATTATCACAGCACAATTGTAACAATATAAATTGTAAAAAAAAAAATCAATGTTCCGTTATCTTCGTCATAACATAACCTACTATGTGTTGATGGTTGAACGTTTTGCTCAAGATATAAAATAGGTACAATAATCATTGCAAACAAAAGATTTTGAAGGATATTTGGTATATTTCCTTAATTTGAAATGTCTAAATGTTTCTTCTATTTCATTTCTACTGACCGCCAGAGGCAGTGCTTTAGCACTGGATGTTCCATCTCGCGCATGCGCAGGTCGAGTAATTATACCAACAAAGTCACCTGTGACACCTGGGTGACCCGAGAATGTCTATATATTCAGGAAGTCACCCGAGGATCTGTTCCTTCTATCTGTAGCGGACTAGCAGGACACACAAACATTGTTTGTTGTAAGATACCATATCAGCTTGTCGCAAGTAGCCTTGTAACCCACGGACGGGTTGGTGCCTCAATTTGACTTCATCCACCAAAGGCTGCGACTTGCAATTTGTTCGATTTCGGCTGCGGCCAGGGGTGAGTAAAGTGTGTAGGCTACGCGTAGCCGTCGGCTAGCGCGGCAACTGAATTCAACTTTCCACCTTTGCTTTATTTTGCTTAGAGCATTAGTCGGCGGGTGGTTTTCAGTCGCTGTGTTATTCTTTCGGTCTCGCACCGTTTCTCGTGCGCTTTCGCCTAAGTCCGGTTGCTCATTTGTATGCTCGCCAGTGCTGGGCTTGGGGTCCAAGCCGCCGTAGCTGTATTTATTTAGCCGGTTGCGTTCTTTGATTTGATCGCCAGTGAGTGGCTTGGGGTTTCAAAAGTCACCGTCACTGTATTTTCCTAGCCCACTGATTTTCGGGCGCATAGTTGCTCGGGTGCTCTCGCCTGAGGCCTGATTGCCTAGCCTGCACTAATTGCTCTCCGGTGGGCTGCTTGGATATCTAAGGATCGCCGTCACTGTTATTGTCGGGGTGTCGCGTTGTTGCTCGGGTGCTCTCGCCTATAGCTTGATTGCCTAGCCTGCGTTAAATTGCTCTCCAGTTGGCTGCTTGGGTTCCAAGGCTCGCTGTCACCGTGTTATTGTCTGGGTGTCTCGTCGTTGCTTGGGTGCTCTCGCCTATAGCTTGATTGCCTAGCCTGCGTTAAATTGCTCTCCAGTTGGCTGCTTGGGTTCCAAGGCTCGCCGTCACCGTGTTATTGTCGGGGTGTCGCGTCGTTGCTCGGGTGCTCTCGCCTAAAGCTCGACTGCCTAGCATACTAATTAATTTACTTGCAATTCATTTTTGCTGACATGTTTAGCCATAATGTGTCACCTTCATGGCCTCCCTGCAGGCGGAGGATGGCCATGACCATTGCCCTACATGTCTCGGGGGTAAAACATGAGGGAAGCAGTGTCAGATAACCCATGCATGAACTGTAGTTTCATGCCTCATACACTGAGGCTAGCTAGGTTGGCTGAGGTGGAGGGCGGACCAGGGTTGCCCCCTTCGGGTCTTGGTCCTAGTAGCACCAGGCGCCGTGCCTCGGCAGCTGGGGTACCCCCCGGGAAGTCCCGTAAGGTCGTCAACTTGGCAAACCAAGTGGATACACTTTCGGATGAGGTTGATCAGATTAAAACCCTCCTACAGAACCTCCAGCCAGCTCAGGGTGTACCAGCAGCGCAACCTACTTATCCAGTGGATGACATGCTGCCTACAGCTGCGTCCTGTAGTCTCTTTACAGAGGAGGAAGAACAAGGGGTCAACGACGTAGCGTCCTTTGTCTCTCAGGCTTTCTCTCAAGGGTCTCTGGGCGGCTCGGCTAGAGGGTCAGTGTCCGGCCGCGACACTGTTAGACCAGCCGTGCGAATGGCCCTGGCAAGACCGGGTTTAGATGAAGCTCCTGTTTCATCTGCCCCTGTGAATGCCTTTTTCCCACACTACATCGCAGAGCTACATAGATGCTGGCCAGACTCAAGGGCTCTCTCCCATTACACTAGTGATAGCAGAGTTCTAGCAACTACGGCCAACGCTGATACTTATGGCTTGGACCGGTTAGCTCCGATTGAGCCTGCTATTGCATCCCTGGTTGTCTCCCAAGACGAGGCTCTGAGAGCCGATGTGCGCTGCCCTCGGCCCAAGTGCCAGATTACAGATGACCTCCTTAAAAGGAGTTACAACATTGCTGCCCATGTGGGACGTCTTGGGAATTCGCTTTCTCAAACTATACGGGGGTCAGGTGCTGATCATTCAGCACAGACCCTCAGTAATGCTTCACTGCAGACTTTTGCGTATATGACTAGGGAGCTAGGCAGATTAATGTCAACTGTTATGTTGGCGTGCCGCCAGGTTTGGCTAGCGCAATCGCCCCTGTCGGAGATGTGTCGACGGACCCTCCATTCTCTTCCAGTGATCCCAGGCCAGACGTTCGGGCCAGCTGCTCTTCAGGACCTGGAGCGAAGTGTACAGGTTGGCCAGGCTAGCCAGCAGTTTGCTAGCTTACGGCGTGCACCTCTGCTTCATTCTAGGCCGGGGATCTCTGCGGTACCCCGTGCCAATAGCTCTCAACCGCGTTCAGGTGGACAATCGAGGGGACAGCACTTCTCAGCGCAGGTTGACCAGCGCTGTAGCACTGCGCCACGGGCAGCATTTCAGGCGCCAAGAGGTCCGGCGCCCAGCTGCCGCCCCCCCCCAGGGCCCCTAGGGGCAAGGGGGGTAGGTACTGAAGTTCAAGGGCCGGTTGTCGGACGCTTTTCTCAGCAGCACCTGAGCTACTGGGAAGCATAGAGCATATGTTGAAGCGACACCCAGCTTCCGTAAGACGGATAACCTCTTTGTCTGTTACGGGGCTGCAGGAAGGGGGCTGCCCTGTCGAAACAGAGACTCTCCCACTGGATTGTGGATGTGGTCTTGAATGCATATAGAGCACAGGGGCTCCCTGTGCCCTTGGCCGTTAGGTGCCACTCTACCAGGAGTATGGCTACATCATGGGCTGCCTTGAAGGGGGTTCCACTTCAGGACCTTTGCTCCGCGGCTACATGGTCCTCATAATGTATGTTTGCCTGATTCTACAGGGTAAATGTCGCTGCTCCTCATCCTGTGCCGACAGATGTATTGTCGATTGCTTCAAGCCCTTAATTGGTGAGCACTCTTCGTGACCTTTTTGGTATTAGTCATCCAGTGCTAAAGCACTGCCTCTGGCGGGCAGTAGGAATGAAATAGAACAATAGTTACGTTATGTAACTATGGTTCTATGAATTCCGGAAGACCGCCAGAGTTCTCTGTCACTCAGACTTCTCGGGTCAACCAGGTGTCACAGGTGACTTTGTTGGTATAATTACTCGACCTGCGCATGCTCGAGATGGAACATCCAGTGCTAAAGCACCGCCTCTGGCGGTCATCCGGAATTCATAGAACCGTAATTACATACGCAACTATCGTTTAATTGAGTGTCTACGCACTCACCGCTGCTCCAGCGTTTCCTGACTTCCCGAATGAGCAGGACAGCCATTTGATGTACTCTCCCCTCACCTTGGAGGTATAACAACATAACATGGATTAATAATGAACTAACCGAATGACTTAACCGAATGAGTGTTAAAGTGTGTCAACAATTGTGTATTTTCAATATTTGTATAAACTCAAAATACTATAACTGCTTATCATATCACCATTATATATATACTATTTGGATAAGCATTGTCCTGTTCTTACTGTCCTGTATAAAGATGAACCATAACAAGTGTTCCTGATTTGGACCCACCTCCTTGTTGAGCAGACAGTGCACGATGAAGAGGAAGGTGCCCTGCTGGGAGTTGAGCAGGATGAAGAGCACCTGGAAGAAGAGGTTGGCCTGGTACAGGCCCAGGATCCAAGTGCAGCCCAGGATGACAGACTGGGCCAGGATCTTGAACACGATCAACCTGCAGAGACGTTGAAGAGAGGGGGATCAGGGACAGGGCGCCCCCTCTGGACCAACCACGTTACTGCACCCTCGTTGGCTGGAATAGTTCCAATTAATGTAATGACAGACAGATGGAGAGAACAGAGTGGGGTTGAACCTGGTGTCCTTGGACTGCGACACGTCACTCTTCATGCTGGCCAGTGTGGGCCTCAGGCACACCAGGGTGGCACAGAACAGCACCAAGTTCATCTTCAACAACACAAAGGCACATTTTAGAGGAGCCCATATGTTAGCCTACAGCATTATCTCTAGGGGATCCTGGATTGGGCAAAGAGAATCAGAGGACCTCTCATGCTGGCACACCACCCTAGCAAACACACACTTTAGAACGTTGGCCAACATCTATTCAAAATGTTGGGCAAACCTTCAGCTGACAACTGAAGGAACAAGGAAAGTAAACTAAAAACATGCTTTGCTGGCAACTGCAGTACAGAATACAAAGTCACTGGTTGCTAATGCTACATGTCGATTAATGTCCCATCTCACAGTGTAACAAAAAAGACAAATACAAATAAAGCCAATGTACTCACACCAAGGAGAGCGACCACAGGCCCTGTCAGAGCCCAGTTGAAGCTGCGTTCTGTTGATAGCCAGCACCTACAGTTATGAGAAAAGAGTGTGTGCATGTTATATATGTACATATAGGTACATATGGTCAGATGGGTGTGGGTCACTGGCAGTGCTACTCACACTTGTGAGTCTGTGGCACCATATCCATCAGAGAATACCGCAGCAGACACGCCAAGAATCACAAACGGTGCGCCATAGCCAATCAGGTACAGCACTGGTGTGGGGAGGCCGTCCCTCTGGATGACCTGGACCTTGGAAAGTCTCCGGACCAGCAGGAAGAGCTGCAGGGCCTCCAGGAGCATCCAGGAGAAACTGGCCAGAATCAGGAAGTGGAGCACGCCGGCCATGACTTTACAAGCCACCTACAGAGACGACAAGGTTCAAGGTAATTAACCGACCCTCCTCTATGCTCTACATCCTCCCTACATCCTTATATGTCCTACCGTCCTATGCCCTCATATCCGAGGGCCTACCTTCCTATGACCTTTTCTTATATGACCTAACCTTCTACGGCCTTGCCAGTTGCAATTGGTTACAGAAGTAACAAAATAAAGATTTCAATGTCAACAGAAAAAGAGGTCGACCAAGTCTGGACCCTGGCTTGCTTTTGCGTCAATGAAACATTTTGGTCAGGCCTCTTGTAAAAAGTAACGCTAATAAGGCAGTTCCTTAAAAGGTAAGGTTGCCCACCCTCCCCTTACACTCTAAGAATGCCCTCCCTCCCATTCAACACTAAGAATACCCTCGCCACTTCTCATTCAATACTAAGGTTGCCCTCCCTCCCATTCAACACGAAGAATGCCCTCCCTCCCATTCAACACTAAGAATGCCCTCCCTCCCATTCAGCACTAAGAATGTCCTCCCTCCTAATCAACACTAAGAATGCCCTCCCTCCTAATCAACACTAAGAATGCCCTCCCTCCTAATCAACACTAAGAATTCCCTCATAGTATCATGAGGAGAGCATATATCCTCCCAGGCGGTGGATCTGTTCCCCAACTGTGTGAACAAACACCTTATTGTCAACGTATCGGTCCATCCAGAGCATCAGGAAGTGGGAGGAGGCGAGACTGATGCAGAGGTGCAGACGGGCTGTGTTGTTGATCTTGGCGTTCCAGCTGCACAGGAGGAAGGTCACAATGGCCAGTGCGAAGAAGAACAGGCCGATGATCACACACACTCTGTTCAACCACTCCAGGAAGGGGTCCTCTGGAGGAGGCTGTTGAGGAAGAAGACAAGAAAACGTGAAGCTGGTGAAAATATCGGGAATGGATCGGTCGATAAAATCGTCACCGCCTCTAAGTTGGCCCGAAAACAACACTAACAAGCTGTCTGCTGATCGTTTGGTCTGGAGGGATCTAAGTGCTGAAGAGAGATTGGTTTGGATTGTTTTCATTCACTATTTTTACCAATGTGTATCGATGTGGACTGAAGTCCCTCTCTCTTGCCAGTGATGCAGGGCTGGGAGGGTTGTTGGCAGAAGTAGGGATGTGGTTCATCTGTGCAGGTGTGGCCTACAGGCTGAACTTTGACAAATGTTCTCTCTGACTTCAGGGATTGAGATCTCTACTGTAAAACCGATTGTTTTATTAGCGACCTGTATTGTATTGGTATATGTCACAACATTGGAGCAGTTTCTGCATCAAACAAGCAGGCATAGACCCCTGTCCTTCCTGCTCCTGTGGCTCTCTTGAAGAGAATACACATCTGTCAGCTGGAAAAGACGGCGTCCACAGAGGACACAGAAGACACATCAAGCAGTCGACCCGCCTCAAGGTGGGCTGCTTGGTACTTACATCTCCGATCTGCAGGATGAGAGCGAAGGTGGAGAGGTGGGAACAGCTGCAAATGGTGTAGTTCTCATCGGAGTATGCCACCAAACAGCCCTTTACCGACCAGTGGCTTGCCTGCGCCTCCTTGCCCCCAGAGGCCTCCACCTTCACGGACGTCTGGTCTTTGCCCTCCCAGTACACACAGGTCACCAGGCCAGCCTCCGTTTTCTGAGGATGCAGAGCCAACGACAAAACAGTTGATATATGTCAATAAACTGATATAAACTGATAAAACCAGGAACTGTTCAAAATCAAATAATTTATTTAGCATTCACTGTATAAAATAAAGGAACAAAACAAAGGAAGGGATGGCTTTTAGGTAGCCAAGGCCAAAAATAATAACCAATAGACCCTGTGAAAATAGACCCACAGTCTCTGCTTAAGCAAAAATACTCTTCTAAAGTGTGCACCTCTTTAAGAGAACAACAAATGAGCAAACACCAAATGGCAAACGCCCTCAGGGTGAAGCAGAAAAATGCAAATCTCAAGGCTGCAACAACTCTCACACATTGTGGCTCAACCAGCAGTATACACAAAGAAACAGACCATACACAAGTGAGACCAGCGATCTACACAAAGAAAGACACCATCAGCAGGTGAGAACATCCGTCTATACAAAGAAACAGACCAACAGCAGCAGGGACGCTGGAAGTAATTCACAGTTGGGGGGCTGAGAAACGTTCCGATGGGGGGGGGGGGGGGTTCAGTGAGGGTTTTTATACTGCTTGTGACATTTATAGTCAAATATGTTGTTTGAGTTATGTCAATAAAATGACAATAGTATAATAATAGTCTGATATATTTATGTATTTATTTTATTTCCACGGGGGTTTTTGCATTTCACATTCAGCCTCTCGCCACCAGGGGGGGCTGCAGCCCCCCCAGCCCCCCCACTTCCAGCGTCCATGAACAGCAGGTGGACAGCCAGACTGGTGCTGGCTCACCTGGACCATGTTGGGCCAAACTGCTGATAAGCACCAAGATAAGTGACCCTCTAGGGTCATCAGCACCAAGATAAGTTACCCTTCTGGGGCCTTCAGCACCAATATAAGCAAGGGCGTCAGTTTGTTTTTAGAAGTGGTGGGGACAATAACCATTAGCTTGAGTGTGGTTTGAAAAGTGCTGGGTACCCTTATGTAAGCTATTCATCCATTCAACGCTGCATTACAATATGCTCTACAGTGTATAGTCAGGTGTTGAAAATCCTATTCGAACAATAAGTTGAAAACACAGTTTGTGTTTTGGCTTGTTTTGCAAAACTGCGTTGGAAACACCATGGTATTGGCTCGGGATATGTAATACTAATACACACAGGACAAAGAACAGTGTTGGCAATTTAACACTTATCTTGACATCAACAAAGTTTACCAGACAAACAATGCCAGACTGTAAAGGGGGTACGAAATGAAACGAGGTACTGAGCATCAGCCTTTTGAAGACGAGCAAGGGCTGCTGGTAGCATATGTTATGCTGCATTAAAAAAAATAAAAAAAACAAGCGCCCAGAGGAGAATTGCATCTGCCAAATCCTGACCACCAGTAAACACTTGCGAAGGACCAATGTAGACTTCACTCATTGCAACATCATTAGCAAATTGCCCGCAGATAAAATCCCCTACAGTTTAGGATAATCACACAGGTTATGCGAGAACATATTTATGTCAGGATAGGCCTACCAGGCTCCAAGTCGTCACATATCTCAATCAGACAAAACAACTATAACCACATTGGCATAGCAATCGCACCGTGTGTAGCTGCTACTAGCTGCAATCTATACAATGCATACTAGCTGGAGCCCCAACCAGAATCAGATCACAATTGCTTAGGATCATGGGTAACCTTTGGCCAGGTCATCACGAGCAAACAGAACCAGCAGCAAAGTTTACGTAAACCAATTTCTTACCTTATGTGGCCCTCCACATGCAGGCTAAATTATGTATCCATATCGTGTCACAAACATGCTTTTTACAGGAAGCAAAAGGACCGGCTATTTTCTGAATAAAAATGTCAATTTTGGCTGTCTATCTTGAAACTTCTCCAGTGCGTTCACACCAAACGCGACGGGGCAACAAGATCCCATACAAAGTGAACGTATAGACAAATTTTTGGGATTTGTTTTGATTTGTCGCGCCACACTTTCGCCGTGCACAGGCGAGCGCGTTCACGAGGATTTGTGGTGTGACAAATTCGCTCGAGTTGAAATATTTGAACTTTGACACGAATTTCGCGTGATGACAGCCAATCAGCGTTCAACAGCGTGGCCACTGAGTGACATGTGTAACGTAACAGCCAATCAGCGTTCAACCGTCAAACTCAGTGCAGTGCAGTCCGGGGTGAACTGCAGCATGGAGGAGAAAGTGATTGTTGCCGTTTGCGACTCTCGGAGCTCTATATATAATAGTATATCATATAATATAATTGTATATATAACATCATGGCAAAAAGCTCTGTGCGCCTCCGGATGGCCGTAGCGCGGGGAGCTCATAGGGATTGGGCTTCTCGGGAGTCTGGGTTTGTTTACCGGCGTTGCTATGGGTTCCGGTCGTGTGTGTTCCAACGGTTTATTAGGTAGGTCTATCTAATAAATGATGTCTTCGTGCGCGCCTATCGCATGATTTTAGACTCGACGAATTCGGTTGAGTATGTGGGGATTTTTTCAGTCGCAATTGGTTTGCACATTTTTAAAAGTGGTGGGGACAAAATTCGTATTTCAAATAGTGGGGGGGACATGTCCCCCCCGTCCCCCCCGTAATCGACGCCTATGAATATAAGTTATCCTTTAGGGTCATCAGCACCAATCTAAGTTATCCTTTAGGGTCATCAGCACCAATATAAGTTACCCTGTAGGGTCATCAGCACCAAGAGAAAGTGACCATTTATTTTCACAGCCATAGCAGTCATTGGCCCTAACACAGTAATGAACACATGAGACAATCACTTCAAGGATGATGGACAGACAATGGGTGGGGGTATAGATGGATGGGTGGAGGTATCGATGGATGGATGGAGGTATGGATGAATGTATGGATGGAAGGGTGAAGGTATTGATGGATGGGTGCAGGTATGGATGGATGGGTGCAGGTATGGATGTCTGGGTGAAGGTATGGATGGATGAGTTCAGGTATGAATGGATGGATGAGTGAAGGTATGGATGGATGAGTGTCAAACGGTTCACCTTCTTGTGCTGGATGGTGAAGTTGACGGGTTGGGAGAAGTTGGAGTGCTTGGTTTTGGGTAGGAAGGCGGTGATGATGTCAGAGTTCATCTCAGTCTGGTTCTCGGTCTTGAAGAAGCGGTGACTGAGCATCCCCTCTATGCCATGGAGGGTGAGGACTGCAGCTGCTGCCGATCCTGCAAAAAGGGTTTTTCTCCATTATGATAACCAAGAGAGTAGACCCATTCACTGAGGCATCGTCAAAGGGAAAATTGTGATATCCTTCTTGAATACAAAGCAAATAATTTTTTTCTTGGTTCAGTTTTATCTCATTATAAAGTTGATTGAATGGTTATTATTTTTTTAAATGATACATGGTGCTGTTTTGCTGATCGAAAAGCAATTCCACAACTGACAGACAAATACCTGGTCTAAGTGCACTAGCTGATAGCGCAGTTGGGGCTGCTATTTTGACGTACCATGAAAAAAAGCTTACACACCAGGGCCCAGTTTCCCGAAAGCATCGTTAGCCTAAGTGGATCGTGAAGTGCGTCGTACGAGCATCGTACAGTTTTCACACCATTTCCCGAAAGCATCGTTGGTAACGAACATCGTGAAAACGCTCGTAGCTAACGAGTGCTCCAGGGATTTGACTCCTTCGGTTTTATACAGGAAACTTGAGATAAGAAGGTGAAATCGCCGGGCGTGCCAAGCTGCGACCGAACCGGCTCGGCAGTGTTGAAAGATCTATAGACAGGGTTCGAGTTAGGTGGGAGCCAGTGGGAGCTTAGCTCCCATAGAGAGAGGTCTGGCTCCCAAGAAAGCAGTAAACTCAAATATCTGTGGGGGTCTCGGAAAATACAGCAGCATAATATTGTAATTACAAATAAAGCTATTTTCCCTTCCACATGCAGAGTTATATTGACGTTAAGTGGGATAATAGAACGCCGGTCATTATCGGGAAAATAAGCCCAGACAGGGCGAACCGGACACCGACTCGAAACAGAGGTGCTTCAATAATTTATTATTTATTTTCGATAATGAGCGGCTTTTTTTTTTACAATTTATTTGTTACCAACTTGCCATACGTAGTGTTGATCAGCAGAGAAATAGTTAGCCAAAGAAGTTGACGTCGCTTAGCAACTGAAGAAGCTGACGTTGTTGTGAAGGGCCCATGCAAATTAACGGAGCATTCCACGGCATTGGGAAGAGCAGTGTCATAATAGCCCATATTTACAGCCTATATATATATTTACGGGAAACTGGGCCCAGTAGGCTACACACAGCACAAAAATGCAATCGATTAGCTTGCATGTGGAATATTATGATGATGATGTGGATTGTGAAAAAAAATAATCCACAGTGGCTGCAATAATTAACACTGTAATAGGCTATGCCATGCGTTAAAATAATAATAATAATAATAATAATAATAATAATAATGATAATAATAATAATAATAATAATAATAATAATAATAATAATAACAATAATAAACTCGGTCAAGGTAGGTGGGAACCCAACCTTCCAAAAAAAAATCTCGTTTTAGGTAATAGTATAATGTTGGTTAAATTATTTGGGAAAGAAGAGCTGACACAGCGGTAAGAAGTTGTACTTTTAAAACAATGCAAATGCCAACACTGTACAGAAAACACATGTTTTCTTGACACAGACATCTTTTTAGGATTGATAAGTATTTGACCCTGAGAAATCGTAGTTTTACCACGAGTAAGTATTTAAAAGAAGTCGATAACGATAATGTATACAATGCTGGTAAGAAATGAGGTTTGTTAATGTCTTGCCGCACATCATTAAATAGACCCACAGTTGCGGCCACAGGACCGCATATCATACATCTATTAAGTTCTCTTTGGCGAAATTTACACGACGATTCAGTGTTCTGAAGTTGTAGAAGAAAACGCTATGTGTGAATTAGGCCAATTATTTGGCCATTACTTAAGCCATTTGAAGTTTGAAATTCATGTGGTAATGCATCTGTCTCAGCGGAGACAGCAAGCGCACTGTCAAAATATCAACTTGTCAAGTTCTAATGCGCTGGCTCTTGAAGGGGATGGGAGATGGAACTGTCATTGGTTTGTTGAACGTTACGCCCAAAACAGACCTACAGGTATTCAGACCAACCCATTTTAGATTTGCGCCGGGGGCAAGAGTCATTTATCCGCCGGTATAAAAGCAACATCCACCCACCCAGAGATCCACCCACAAAGCTACTTACGTTTCACGTTTCTCAAGTCAAGTGATTTTATGTTCAACACACAAAATCGTACATTCATGATTGTTCCACTCAAAGAAAATATTTGGATACCATGACAACTTAACACCGTAACTTTCGTTACAAATATTATTTCCCCACTAGAATGCATTTTGATTAACTTTCATGGTCCTCAAATAAATTATAACCAAACAACCAAAGATGGCCGCCAGGTAAATAAGGTCACATTAAGTTCTTCAACCCAGCCAGATGAGGGGGTCATTATTCCTCACCATTGTTGTCCTGAGCCAGAGCCTCGAGGTTGACCTCCATGCTGATTCCCTTGACCGAAAGGACATTACTCTCTCCATTGCTGCTTCCAGGAATGAAGGTCTGTATACTCAAATCTAGAGGGAAAGTTACAGAGACATAAGGTAAGAAACAAGTTTATTGTGACCCAGCAAGGAATGAGGAATGATAAACTCAGAAAGAGGCTCTACGAAATAGTTCATAGAGCCTAATTCTTAGTACCTAGTTCCAACAACATACGAGCTAGGTACTAGTTCTAATGCCTTGGTGGCATGTTTCCTACCTACTACTGCTGTCTGGAGCGTCTTGTTGTTTCCGTTCTGGCTGGGTTCTACGAGGGAAGAAACCAGACCCTCTGAGATGTCCAGCATCACACTGCCTGTATCTGCGTCACCATCACTGGTCACCGCCTCGGGCGGCTTAGAGTTAGCACCTGACACTTCCTGGGGCAGAAGGAAAGCGTTGCTAGTGTTGGGTGACAACTTCTTGAGGGAATTAATGGATTCAACAGACATATTAGTTTAATGTACCATTGATGCAGAAAAGCAGTTTTTCACCGTCTGAAAAAAAAAAAGCAAAGACAACAAACTTCCAATGTCATTATACTGATTATTTTGTGTAACCCTGTTTCAAACCTCAATCAGGTTATCTGAGAACTAAGTAGTCTGTGAAGACAGATGGGTAGCTTGCAGACTTTTCTTTTACAACTCTACAGCCAACAAGTCTGTCAAATTCTAAGTGAATTTCCTAGACGCGGTGTTCATCAAAATATATCGCCCGGGAAACAGAACCGAGGCATGGGTTCTGAATTCAAATATTAACTCTGCATCATGATTGGTTGAAATACATGGGATCCCACTCTAGGTTTCTGAATCCCGTCACCCAAAACGCGGCTACCTAAAGAACAGCCATGTAGGCTGGAGTCTCTTAAAAGATGCCCGTCTTTTGAGAGAACTGTTGATCCATTCACTGACCACTTCTGGCAGAATGACGCCTGCATTATCCTTCAGCTGTTGGTTAACATTTCCAAGAAAAGCTCTTTCTTTTGTTTGTCCCTGAAACAGCAATATAAATCCACCATCAAATATTTTCCATTACATTTTGAGGAATAGCTGATTTCCAAACTTTGGAAAGATGCTTTTACAAGACTATTTATTTCAGATTTGTTTAAAAGCTTAAAATAAAACATACTTGCCTCTGGAGGTGTAATCTCATCAAGAAGTTCCGGAATACCTATTAGGTTAATGTTTAAGACAATAATATATTAAGAATTTCAATAAATAATCATAACATCATAGGGCTTTGGTAGAATCCTGAATTTCGATGTAAGATAACTCGCGCTCTCTTTAGGTCGGTTTCATTCCTTTAGAATGGCATTGCTATCTACACTTTTTTTTATATGTGCTTCTGCTCACTTTTGCAGAATGTTACATCCAGTTCCCAAATGACCCCAGTGGTGGGGAAGTAGCCATCAGGGCAGGAGCAGTCGAAGGTCCCTGGTGCGTTGGTACACACGGTTTTAGTTCCACAAAGATCCACTGTCTCACTGCATTCATCGATGTCTGTAGAGAAGACAGGAGGTTGGTCGACCCTGATCTGCTTTTGAATCAGGGCAGTGCAAGCACAACATTATTGGACACAAAAAACAACAACCGCACACCATTGCATGGATTTTCAGAGCTGGCGATCATATCTGAGAGGTCGACGCGGTAACCGTGGTTACAGGTGCAGAAATGGGCCCCGATTGTGTTGTTGCAGACGGCCTCAGGGCCGCAGATGGTGATGTCTTCCACACACTCATCAACATCTGTCCAAAGATAAAACATGTTTTACATAAATTGTTTTACCACAACCATCCTTTACTTTTTCATATTTGGTGATTCTGAAAATGTATATCATTGGCTGGTTTGGGTACACCCACTGTATTGGGTAACATAATCCACAGGATTTATAATCACATTAAATAGACAAAAGAGTACATCTCTACATGGGGTGTGTTACTACAAGTTCTTGAACATTCCATCCCCAACATTTAAAGTTTACTTAAATTTGAACCCACAATCTTTAAAGAAGCAGTGCCAAGGATTTAGTGCCATCTAGAAGTGAGGTTTCAGATTCTACCCTCTCACCCCTCCCTTTTGAAAGCTGGAAGGAGGAGATGCATTTTACATTTTACTTCCTAGCTGATGTCATTGTACAGGACAAGATAGTGTCAGGCAATGAGGTCCCTTGATAGATTAATAAATTGTATTGAGTTATATAGTCTGTTTAATTATAGGTCATATCTTACAAATAAGATAGCAATTATGTTGGTATAATTAAAAACACGTCTTTTGAGAGACGTTTGTCTGTTCTGGGCTACCAGAGAAACATTGTGATGCAACAGGGTGAACCCGCTCCCTATGTAGACATTAAGATCATTCACCCTAGTTTTTACACACGAATGCAAGCATTAACTTTCTGCTGGATACCACTCAATTCTACACCCTGCACCTTTAACTCTTACCATATTCCAGAACGGAGTTATCTTGATCCGATCAATGAACATGATGAATAAGTATTCAACCTTTGGCCACATTGGCTCCTGCTGGCCTGGTAGAGTCTTCATCATATTGTCAATGGTTGCTCTAGCTCTCTGTTTCGCTGACTACCTGAGTGCCTCAGCAGCCTCTATCCAGTACACGCTTGTGTATTTAGCTCCAGGCCGCAGCGTTTTTTGAGCGTACCTTGTGTTTTCAAATGTTGTATCTCTTTCTTTTTCTTAGTGTCTTGAATTTACATTAAGTAAATCTGTGAGATTAGCTCTGTGCTTCTGTTTTGCATGTCTAAATTGAATCTTCTTAGTGTATTTTTTTAACAGTGGACTTGTTGTTATTGTTTTGACTATGTTGCAATAGGGATTGATGTCCCAATGTGGAGAAAATAAAGGTTGTTGAATGTATCATCATCACCTTGAAAACATGTGCCACAACATCAACTTTAAGCGAATTTTGAACCATTTTGATTTAGTCATAACTGATTGTGCTAGTAGCTCTCAGATGCAGGTGAAATGTGTATCAAAATCTTTAAAAGTATTAAATTAGCAATGCGTGTTTGTGTATGTGTGGAGAGAACTACTCAATTTCTATGCTGTGCAAAGCCTATTGGCTCAAGCAGTGATGAAGAATCATTTATTTTTTTAAGGATATTTCTTGACTGCAAAATATTTGATTTGATTTATGAACATGATCATGGGAAGATACAGGCAGCGATTTACCAAGCATACATTCAGTGAGACAATGGGTGTACATTATTCTTACATGGAAATGTTCACATCGTGGGCAGTATCAACAAAGGAAACAAAGATGAGGGGGCGGGACCACCATGGACAGTTTTGGATTGGCCAGGGCTGGTCAGCCATGGCGGGAGAGACCAAGTTAATTTGCAATACACTACGGGTGAAGTGGATACGTCTGCAAGGCTACGAGATAGCTAAAGGAATCTACAGAGCAGTCAGTCGAGTGGCCTCAGTATCAGACTTTGTGGCTACAGTGGAATCCAAAGTATTTTACACCTTTTAGTGAGAGAGAGGGAGGGAGGCATCTCTAGGTCCAAGGGAAATTCATACTAATTCCTTTAAATTGGCAAAAAAAAATATATACTAGGTTTACACAATGTGTTTACCATATTTATATTACATTTTTGATTATAATTTCTACGAAAAGTTCTCTTTTCTTTGCTTCAAAGAAATCGACCGACTTGAATGTTTTCAGGGTATCAGTCAGACCCCATGTAATCGCTGAAAATTGAGATACAACCAAGAAAAGTGAATATTCCTTATTATACCGCATGCTAGCTTTATTTTGAATATTCTTAATATTTGGTTGTTAACTGTGGTATAGTAATAAATCTGAAGTGATGCTTGCTCTGCACCAGCACCTGGTTCCTCACCCATCAGCATTCTGCTGACGATGGTAAAGCTCACCTTCTCACCTCTCAGTGGCTCATGTTGTTTGGACGCTAAAGTGCAATTGACTTGTTGGGAGCTCGACGTCTCTCAGTCACCCATTCCCCTGATCAAAGACGCTGGTCATTCAGCAGATGGCGTGACTAGATACCTTCACAGGTGTTGTCCTCATCAGGGGCCGTGGACGGGTCGGTGGCTATGTATCCCGGCTCACACTGGCAGATATGTTTTCCAGGAATATTGGTGCAGTTGGAACGAGGGCCGCAGACGGTGGAATTGAAACACTCGTCAATATCTAATCAAGGGGCAATAAGTGGAAGGAAGAAACACATCTTAACCATCAGAACTCAACTCCAAATCACTCCAGAAATACAAAAGTAATACAACGGTGTGCATCACAGATAACATGATGGCCGTGTTGATATCAAAGGGATATTGTCCCCCTGGGGGATGGAGCTGGTTTTGGAGTGTTTTCTACAGACCTTGACATGGTGGACTAGCAGCAGGCACAAGCTGATACCCCACATGGCAATCACACTCATAACTTGCTGGGATGTTATTACAATCTCCCTCACCGCAGTCCATTTCGAGACACTCGTTTATGTCTGTGAAGAGAGACGAGGAGACATTTTAGGGAGTGAACGTCATGCAAACCAGAGGACAGGCCAAGAGGAGATGGAACGGAAAATCTCTGACTGGTCTGTCGGATTGAGTCAGGGAGAAGAAACATCTGTTGGTTTGAGGCAGCTGGATGTGTGCCTTTTATTTGAATTATTTTATGTATTTCAAATGAATAAAATAAAGTGTGTGTGTGTGTGTGTGTGTGTGTGTGTGTGTGTGTGTGTGTGCGTGCGTGCGTGCGTGCGTGCGTGCGTGCGTGCGTGCGTGCGTGCGTGCGTGCGTGCGTGCGTGTGCATGTGTGTGCATGCATGATTGTTCAAGCTGCACATTAGCCTTGCCTGACAGTATAAATGTTTGATCTACTCACATCATAAATGATTGTTTAAGAAAGAATATCTGAACCCGAAATGCTGTTAAATCTGTTTCGGAGGGATACCTTCACAGGAGTGAGATGTTCCTAGTATCCCTGCTGGATTTGTGTCGTTGAATCCTGGCAGACAGGTACAGTTGTACGTTCCATTGAGGTTGGTGCATATGGAGTCTGGACCACAGATATCAGGTTTTCTCACACACTCATCGATGTCTGCGGAATTCAACAGGCACCGTTAACACAACTACGAACTCAATAAGAATCATCTTCATCATTTTTATTAACAATTTTAATTAGGAAAAAAAAAAAAAAAATTCGTTGTTTTTATCAGTATTATTAAATGCTGATCTCATCCTGCAGTGAACAAGTAAACTAAGAAAAGATAAGCTAAACAAGCTAATTTAAAATAAGCTAAAACAAGCTAAGCTAAAACACCAAAAAAATGAACTTAACTTTTACTTAACTAAACTGAATAGAGACCAATGGAGCTCACCAACACAGCCATAGGAACCATCAACAGGAAGGTGCTCAGGGGGGATTTCATACCCAGAGAAACAAATGCAGCCTCCTACAGGGGTACTGGTACATTCAGCAAGGGGACCGCAGGAGTCTGGACCACACTTAGAATGATCTGAATGAGAGTACACACACACCAACACAAACACACACATACAAACACTCACTTATCATAGTCACCCAAAACTCAACATTTGTTTTGCCCTATGTGTTTATAGTTAAGGGGTGAAATATATTAAAAAAGCACATTCTCACAAGTAGCAAAGCCGGATTCGCTTGCCCCAGCAGCAAGTGGTCTGAAGACGTAGAAGCCTCCCGGACACAACACAAAGTCAATCGTTATTCCTTGTGTTCCGCATCCATTAGCCCATGTCCGGGTAGTTCCCTTTGTTGGTGTCAGGGATTCAATGTCTGGATAGGACACCACCACTTGCCACGGGTGTTGGAAGCCACCTCTATTATAGGTACAATCATCAATTGCTGTATCTCCACCAATCCCAGTGAATCTCCACCACTTGTTGCTTAACAGGAAGTCATTTTTGGGGTAGCCGGGCCAATCAGTTCTTGTAAAGGCGCGGTTGCGCCATGGATCCGTCAGGTTGGTGTAGCCGGTGCAGGATCCAGGATCTATTGATGTGATGGCGTCAACAACATGGATCACATTCATGAAAATCACATTCAAATTAATCAATGGAACAGTCTTACCGTCGAGGTCTGCAGCATTTGAGAGGATGACAAGCAAACCTGAGAAGAAATAAAAATAAATATAACAGCAAGCAGTGATTAACGGGTTCCGAGCAAAATTAAAAGTCAAGAACACACTAATGGAAGACATATAAATATAACATATAATTGTCATATTTAAGGAAGGATGTTTCACTTATAAACTTGAACTGCAGCCTCATTCACGTGGTCAAAATGTCTATTGATAAGCAGGCCCGCCGACAGGGGGGGACAAACGGGTACGTTGTCCCGGGCCCTGGACTGGGGGGGGGGCCCATAACTGGACCCCCATGAAGTTGGGATTAATTATTGTATGTATACTTCAAAATGTGTTGATTTAGAGAAGAAAAGTGCTTTATTTGCATTAAATTAATGACTCCTAGATTGTTTGCCTTCATTGCCCTTGAAAAAACGGCCAATAACCCCCTATCACCCCTATGCCAAAATGGTTTGGTCTTTGGAGAAGAAAAAAGACGACATCATTCCATTAGTGGTCAGTGCGCGAGTTGATTCAACATGCACAAGTCAGGAGCCCTGAAAAAAAAAGAAAGGCGAAAAAGAGAGGAAGAAGCCGAAAGCCTGAGGGGATCTCTTTATAAATATTTCAGAAAAGACTCAGGTGATGCTGGAGGTACCAGTAAAGGCAGCTGTGCAGCACAGCCAGGTAAGACACGGCCAACTTTTTCCAGCCCCGTCGTCAAGTAACACAGGCACAGGCGGCGTGTCAAACATATTAGCGCAGCACCACATGAGCAAGTCACACGGAGATCAATATCAGGCAGACAGGGGTCATTGCATAATTTGATAACCACAACGGCTTTATTACACTGTGTTTCATACGCCTATATCTAATTGAATCTTAGAATATGCACATTACCCCGCAAATAGGCCCATGTCCAAATCAAATGTTTCAGGCAGGCACGCGCTGCGCACTCCAATCAGGCTGAATTGATTTGAGAATCATTCCCAGTCAGCTGAATTACAGCCAGTGTAACGCGGCTCATGGTTTAAAATAAGCCAGTGGCATGGCGACATGTGAAATTGCCATTTAGATAGAGTTGGATGTAACGAATGGGTTATAAACGTGACGTTTTGGGGTAGCCTGTAACATAGTTTCTGATTGCCGTTAACTTGAAACTCGCCAGATGAATGGGCTCCGCCTTGTTCCCCAAACATTCTCTGGAAGTTCAGCGAACATAAACGCGGGTCTGGCGATAAATAAAAGTACCCTTGACATGATTCCCCTTGGTCAAGTGAAAAATGGTGGATGAAATGTGCAGTTAATGAGCTCTAAGTGAATACAATAGCGTGAGTTTTATTGTGGTATGATTCTGAAAGCCATAACTTCACTCAGTCCATATCCATAGCCTATCCAATTAAAGTTGTAAATAATCCTTTTGGTTTATCCGTAATAAATGGGCTTGTCATCCCGACGTCATGTGTTTGGGAGCTGCACAAGGGAATTCTGTGGTTGTGTTTCGGCGTTTGACAATTTTGGGAACAAAAAAAAAAAACTTAGATTTTTAAACTTTTGTAGTCTTTGGGATAGAGTTAGCCAAGTTGATCAGTCTATTCTTTTCTGTGTTAAATTATACGAAATGGGGCTTCAGAGCATTTATGGGGACCTCTGCATTTTGCTCAGGATCTTCCTGTCCATGCCTGTGTGACTGTGGCTGGAGGTGAGCGAGCCTTCAGCAAATTGAAGCTAATAAAAAACTACTTGCGCTCAAAGATGTCACAGGAGAGGCTCAACGGGCTGGCAATGCTTTCCATAGAGCACAAGCTTGCAAAGAAGCTGGACTTCAATGACCTCATTGATGACTTTGCCACCACAAAAGTCTGGCGCATGGCATTTCGCACCTAAATAGTTGCACACAAAGTTAATGTTAAAATGTTCAAATAAATTGTTTGTTGAGTAATGAGTATTTTTTTTGGGGGGGGGGGGGGGGGGCCCATTGAGAGAATTTTGTCCCGGGCCCAGCCAAACCTGTCAGCGGCCCTGTTGATAAGCACACAACATCTAGAAAACTCCAAGCACACATTTCTCAAGTGAATTAAGGGCTTTCTTTAAAGCATATTCCTGAAAAATCTTTGAAATTCTGGGGAAATTAAACATTTGAAGTCAAGAACACTAACGGAAGAAATATAAATATGACAGAGTTAATTATGAAGGAAAAATGGATGACGAAGCGGTTCCCCTTAATGCCATACATTGTCTTAACAGTCCGATTCTTGGACACTAATGAGCCTGAATGATTATTGCCTGAAGAATTACAGGTGCTGTTCAATATTGTGATTCGTATTTGAGAGGTAATACAGATTGTCATGTTCAGCATGCACTAATCAGGAATCAAACTCTCAACCTCAGGACCACGAGCACACGGCATTAACCTGTTGAGCCACTGACATTCCCAAACTGAATGAAGCAGTTCAGGCAGGTTCCCTGCTCGGACCCCTAATAAGGACGAAGAATGTGACCAAACACTTAATTAGCCCTATCATATGAAGTATTATTATGTATGCAAGTGTATTTTAGTGTGTGTATGTATGTGTGTGCATGTACTGTATGTATGCAGGCAGGCATGCATGTGTAGATTGATGCATGTATTACTGAATAGAACATTAATGCAAGTTCATGAGATTAAGGTAAATGTTCAATTATCATTTTAAAGATTCTAAGGGTATCAACATTTCACAAATAATGTATTTAAGTATAACACCTTGAACTATACCCCAAATAAATCATCAGGCCTAAATCTTTCTATACAATGATTCTTTTTAATTCCTTACAGTGTAGTTGAAAGGTGCAGTATAGGAAAGACTTACTGAGATGTAACAGCAGGGCCCAGTAGATCATCCTGGCTTGTCTTATTCTCTAAATGAACACCAACCCCTTCCTCAACAAGACACACGTTTTAGGAATTTTCTCAGTCACCAAGTTTTATTGGAGGGTTAGCCAAATGCAAAGAACAATGCAAATAAACCACAAGCATCTTAGCATCAACGTGCATGAGGTTTGCATAAAATAGTTCCTGTATGCATCCTCAGCAGGTTATCCAAATTAAATACCTTTTCGTAATGTTGTGTATGAAAAAAAAACAAATTCAATGTTAGTTGCCTTTGATGAAACTTTTTGCTAAATAGTGAAACTGAAATGTCTGGAGAGGACATTTTTTTGATTGATATTGTGGAGTTATGTAAATGATGAGACAAGAGACGGAGATGGGTTGAGTCAGCTTTACTCTCCACTTCAAACAAACGAGTGTTACTCGCACATGAGTTCAAATCGAAACAGCAGAGAATCGGAACTGTCGTGAAACACTACGGTAGTAAACCGGAACTGTTTACCTTAAAGGTACAGTCCCTTGGTGAATGTCTCACACAGCAATTGTGGGTCACCACTCAGGCCCCCCCAGAATTCACCCAAACCAACAGGTCCAGACCGAACAGGTAACACACAGAGAACATCGGACACCCACTAGCGTTAAACAGAATACACTAGTACAAAACAGTCCCTAGAAAAATCAACGCCTAGGGGGGCGGACCAGGCGGCCAGAACGGCTGCGCTTAACAGGAGAAGGGCAAGAGGCAGGAGCAGGTGTCGAGGCCGCCGCAGGATCAGGGGTCGAGGCTGCCGCAGGCGGGCGCCCCCGCCGCGGGGGCTGAGCCAGCTGGAGCGGTTCGCCAGCATCCACATGAGCAGGCTTGAGCCGGTCTATAGCCACCCGCTCAGGCCTGCCCCCCATATCCACAACAAAGTTCTTAGGCCCACCCTCCAAGACGCGGAAGGGCCCATCGTAGGGGGGCCGCAGCAGGGTACGGTGGCCATCGTGGCGGATGAAGACGTACTTGGCCGACGGTAAATCCCTGGGAACGTAGGACCGGGGGAGGCCATGGCGAGACGTCGGAACGGGAATGTAAGCGTCCGCAATGTCCCGGGACGCAGCACGATGGGAGGCAGCCGACCACGGGGCCATGGCGTCCGGAAGAAACTCCCGAGGGACGCGCAGGGGCTGGCCGTACACCAGCTCTGCCGACGAGGCCTGAAGATCGTCCTTGGGGGCGGAGCGAAGGCCCAGCATAACCCACAGGAGGCGGTCGGCCCAGTCGCCGCCCGTAAGGCTGGCTCTGAGCGCGGCCTTCATGTCCCGATGAAACCGCTCGCAAATCCCATTGCTCTGTGGGTTATAGGCTGTGGTGCGGTGGACCTTCACCCTCAGGACCCCGGCGACCGCAGTCCAAAGCTCCGACGTGAACTGCGGCCCCCGGTCTGAGGAAATTTCTGACGGTGTGCCGAAACGGGCCACCCAAGCCATAACGAACGCCCGGGCCACCTCGGCTGCTGTAGTGGAGGACAGGGGAACCACTTCTGGCCACCTGGTGGTCCGGTCCACCATGGTGAGGAGGTAGGTGTAACCACGGGAGGGTGAAAGCGGGCCCACCAGGTCCACATTCACGTGGTCGAAACGCCTCTCCGGCACTTTGAAGAGTGCCAAAGGGGCTTTGGTATGCCGAGTCACCTTCGCACGCTGGCACGCCACACAGACAGCAGCCCAGGCCCTGACGTCCTTCCGCAGGCCCGGCCAGACGAACTTGGCCCCCACGAGCTTGGCAGAGGCCTTCACCCCTGGGTGGGAAAGGCTGTGGATCGTGTCGAAAACCTTACGCCTCCAGCCAGCAGGCACCATGGGAAGCGGAAATGACGGGTGGCGAGGAAAAGAGCCAGGAGCTCCCTGTCGAAAGCGCTGTATTTCCTCTCATTGTCGCCGAGCTTCCTGCTGAAAAAGGCCAGCGGTTGCCAGGCTCCGCCCACCCACTGCTCACACACAGCCCCCACGGCGTAATCGGAGGCATCCGTAGTAAGAGCAACAGGGGCGGTCGGAGACGGGTGCGCCAGCAGAGCAGCGTTGGCCAACGCGGTTTTGGCAGCATCGAAGGCAGCCGTCATTTCCGTGGACCAATCCAACACGTCTGCAGGCTTCCTGCCCCGCAAGGCGTTGTACAAGGGTCGCATGAGCTGGGCCGCATGGGGGAGGAAACGGTTATAGAAGTTCACCATGCCCAGGAACTCCTGCAGGGACTTCACAGTGCGCGGACGTGGGAAACTGGCGATGGCGTCCACCTTGGCCGGGAGGGGAACCGCCCCCTGCGGAGTGACGTGGTGGCCGAGGAAGGTGATGGATGACCGGCCAAACACGCACTTGGCCGGGTTGAAAATGAGACCATGCTCACTGAGCCGACCGAACAGCTGCCGTAGATGCGTCAGGTGGTCGTCCGCGGACGCACTGGCAACGAGGATGTCATCCAGATAGACGAACAGGAACGGCATGTCCCGCAGCACAGAATCCATGAGGCGCTGAAACGTCTGCGCTGCACCCTTGAGGCCGAAAGGCATCCTCAGGAATTCAAAAAGTCCAAAGGGCGTGATGACCGCCGTCTTGGCGCATGATCCTACGGGCGGACGGGCACCTGATGGTAACCGCGTACCAGGTCCACCTTTGAAAAGACGGCGGTGCCAGCCAGGTGGGCGGTGAAATCCTGAATGTGCGGTACCGGGTACCGGTCGGGGGTGGTGGCGTTATTCAAGCGACGGAAATCACCACACGGACGCCAACCGCCATCAGCCTTGGTCACCATGTGCAGGGGGGAGGCCCACGGACTTTTGGAACGGCGTACGATGCCGAGGCGCTCCATGGTGGCGAACTCCTCCCTGGCGATCGCGAGCTTGGCAGAGTCGAGGCGGCGGGCCCGTGCATAGACCGGGGGGCCAACCGTGGTGATGTAGTGCTCAACACCATGCTTAGCCACAGCCGATGAAAACGTTGGCGTGGTGATGTCAGGAAACTCAGCCAGCAGGCGTTGATACAGGTCCCCGGTGGCAAACGTGTTCGCAAGACAAAGCCCCCCCACCCCCCCCAGCGTGCAGGGGAACGAAGCAAAGGAGAGGGCGTTGATCAGGCGGCAGTTGGTAACATCCACCAGCAGCCTGTATGCGCAGAGGAAATCCGCCCCCAGGAGTGGCGTAGACACGGCAGCCATAACGAAATCCCAACCAAAACGCCGGCCGCCGAAACACACATCCACATACCTCGTGCCGTAGGTACGAATGGGTGTGCCGTTGGCGGCGTCCATCGGGGGGCCATGGCCGCCAGCCATAGTGTCCACAGGCGTTGCCGGCAGGATGCTGCGCTGAGCCCCAGAATCGACCAGCAGCCGCCAGCCGGACAAGGTGTCAGTGACGAACAACAGCCTGCAGTCCCGACCAGCGCTCACAGCTGTTAATGAGCGCTGGCCCGGGCTTTTCCCGGGGCCCCAAAACTGCAAGGCTTGCAACACTGCTTGGCCTTGGCCCCTAACTTGGCGTGGTAGTAACAACACCCGTCGTCATGCTGTCGGCGGGCGGTCACAGCGGCTGCGGTGTCCGGGTCGTACCCCTGCGGCCGAAACGGGGCCGACGTGTGCTGGGGGGGCAACAGCGCATGAACAAACTGCTGCCTGTTGGCGAGGAAAATCCTGTCGGCCTCTACAGCCACCGCCCGGTAGTCCTTGGAGGCAAAGAGGGGTGAGCTGGCCAGTGCGGTGCACACGGGTGCTGGAAGCTGCCGCAGGAAGATGTGGGTGAAAAGGAAGGAGGGATCCGCCGAGCCAAGCACAGCCAGCATCCTCTCCATCAACTCGGACGGCTTGCCGTCGCCCAGGCCGTTCAGGGAAAGCAGGCGGTCCGCCTTCTCCAGCTCCGACAGTTCAAAAAGGTCCACGAGGAACGCCTTGAGCGCGTCGTACTTGCCGACAGCTGGAGGAGCCTCCAACCGCGCCATACACCTGGCCGTCATCGAGGCATCTAAGGCTGCTACCACGTGGAAATACTTAGTCACGTCCTGTGTTATTCCTCTCAGCTGGAACTGGGCTTCGATATGCTGGAACTACGACTGTGGGTTGTTCTGCCAGAAGTCCGGTAACTTGACGGTGGCAGCATAGATAGCGCCGACGTTAGCCGCGTCGATAGCCGCACGGCCGGCGCCGCGGCGGGCGTGTTGTTATCACCGTCGATGTGAAACATTTTACAGCCGTATCCAACTCGCGTCGGGGGTCACCAATTGTGGAGTTATGCAAATGATGAGACAAGAGACGGAGATGGGTCGAGTCAGCTTTACTCTCCACTTCAAACAAACGAGTGTTACTCGCACATGAGTTCAAATCTAAACTGCAGAGAATCTGAACTGTCGTGAAACACTACGGTAGTAAACCGGAACTGTTTACCTTAAAGGTACAGTCCCTTGGTGAATGTCTCACACAGCAATTGTGGGTCACCACAATATCTTATTATTTAACCAAGCTTTACAAAAAACGAGAAAAAGCTGTGCTGTAATTACTTTAAAATGAGTGTCAAATATGAAATGTACTGAGAGCAGATGTTGTTCATCAATGTCCATATAGTTGAATAATAATTAGGGGTCCGAGCAGCAAAGCTGCTTGGCCCTATTGTTTTTGTAACGTTTTTAATTCCCCTCAAATTCTGTAAAAGTCATATTGCAGCCTATACCATGAGTTGAAATCTCTTGAAATGTTCAGGTATGGTTACCAATAACCCCCACTACTAATGAACCCAAATTGTGGTACTGCACCCAAAGGTGGCGCTATTTAAAATAAATATCAACTAGCCTTATTTCTCCTTACCAGATTGACCTGGACTCAAATTCTTTCATCATATTAATCTCTAAAATCAGATGCATCTTTTTCACCCTGGTCTTCTGCACTAAAAACGTTTACTTTTCCCACAATTTCATAGAAAAGCCCAATGTCCACAGTCTCAACCCATTTTGCCTATATGACCATTTTGTTATTGTATAACTACCATACCGCTATCATTAGGTGGATACCATTAACAGTGCACATTTTCAGATCTGTACTCTTTTAAGAAAGCCCTTAATTCTCTTGCGAAATGTGTGCTTGGAGTTTTCTTGGTGTTGTGTGCTTATCAATCGACATATTCACCATGTGATTGAGGCTTCTTACAGTTCAGGAATATCAGTGGCTCAATGGGATAATGCCTTGTACTGGTGATGCTCAGTTTGAGTTCGAATCCCGATTAAACAATTATGTACATGACATTCGGCCATTGCTCTGCAGCCCAGTCACCCGAAAGCCGAGGCACAGTATGGCATTAAGGGGAACAACATCATTCCTTTAAAATGATATGTCATAATTATATATCATAGATATAAATATGCCGTTTTTATATATTTATAGGCCATTTGCCGTTTGTTATTGTAGTTCTCTAAATGTGTTGTATACATTAAGTGTATTTTGAAAGATATATCCAAAATTGAATCAAGCTGTTTCCTTTGAGCATTTTGAAATTATGTGACATGACATTTGATTCTGTTAAGCTTTTAAGTATTTACATGAAGGCGACATTTATATTTGAGCAAGTGTTCAAAGTTAATTTAATGTTCATTCTCTGTTTACAGAATTCAGTAAATTTAAAGCAGAAATTAAAAAATGCCAGAGGCAATTAAGCCTACAATACAGGTAAAGTGTGTTAGGGGTGCAAATTCCCAAGACCGGGGAGGTCTTGGGAATGAAGGTCGAGGGAGGGGTGCTTTAGCCCAGCAAGAGGCAGCGCAACGGCGAAGACAAACTCAAAGAACCGGAACTCTGATAGAAAAACATAGGTCCAAAATATTAAAACGCTCCACCAAAGGTTTACCTATGTTTACAAAAAACGGGGAGAACACAAGTTAAATCTTCTCAGCGGCCATTATCACAAGCAGAGCCTTTATCTGATGACCTGCTTGATGATATCATTGGTGATGTCATGAGTCTTTATCTGATGACCTGCCTAATGATATCATTAGTGATGTCAGGAGCCTTTCTGGAGTCTATGCTGAACTATGAGAAGTCTCAACTCCAGACTAGGGCAAGCATCAGGGTGGATCGCTGTGAAGAGATTTTTAGGTTAATTGAATCCGGAGCCTCAAGTCGACTATACAGAGGGATTCTAGAAGAAGGAGAAGATTGTCCGGAAGCAGGCTCTGTTTTTCTGAGATACCACACAATCGGGTTCTGGCGCTTCAATAGAGCTGTTGTGAAAGTGTTACAAGAACAAGAAAGGGAACAATTAGAAATGCAGCATCTAGAAGCAGAAGCTAAAGAGCAGATTGCTCGTCAAGACGCAGCAGTCGTAAAGTGTTGTTTAGAACGAGATGCATAGAAGGTGAAGCAAAGAATACAGAGCGAGGAAGAGGATGGTCAAATTAAAGCTAATCTGGAAGAATAACATGCAGCTCGACATAAGACTGGAGGAAAACAGGAGAAAGATGCAGTGAAGGTTATCAATGTAGCCATGTGAAGGCCATGGAAGAAGAGCAGAAATACATACTAGAACATCAGATGGTAGCAGTTAACCAATTGCCTGCTCCTGTGTCTATTGAAAGGACACAAAGGTGAACCAGTACATGAAGGCAGATTTATTTTTGACTACCTTGCAGTACAATAGTAGAAAACAGTGATAAATACACAGTTCTGACTCATTCTGTTCAGCTCCCATGTAAAGACACAGGCTGGTAGTGGACGGGCTGCCGAGCGTTCACCCACTAGGTTTCACGGGATGTCACCAGTCCATGGAACCTGCTGAGGTCCTGTGCTGCAGCCCACCGGAGCTTTGGTTCCCGCCGCTCTCTGCTCCGTCTCCAGCGCTTTGATCTCCCCTTGATGGGGGCTAGAGAGGGGGCGGGGCATGGAGGAGGTTCTGCAAGGGGACCTCCTCTGAGACCTTCATCTGGTGGGAGCCCTCCATCCAGCACAGTGTATGTATGGATGTCAATCTTGCATACTTACACTGTATGTATGCATGATCAGTTCCAGGGATGATCAGTTGCACTACTGATCATCCCTGGAAGGAGGGATCCCCCACTGACTCCTTCTCAAGATTTCTTCATCTCTGATTAAGGGAGTTTTTCAGGGGGTCAGGGGGGCGTCATAGATATATGGCGTGTTATAAATATCCGGCCTGTTGAGCCTTTTGGGACTGTACCTGTGATAAAGGCCTATACTAATGAAATGTTCACTCTGATTGACTGGACTACATGATCCCTGCTAGCATCATGTTATCTGACATCTCTAAGGCTGTTCCTCCAGAACAGGCTATCAAGGTGAGCGATCCATGTGGGATCATCCTGAGTTGATGTACATAGAACGTCTTGGCTGTGTTGTATGTCGATTATTCAAAACTCAACAGTAAAGTGATTTTGTTGTCATTACTCATTACTTACTTATCAAAAACAACTATTGTTAGGGTAATGTGTGTTAAGAATGTTACTGGTGTTAAGAAATGTAATCCATTGTTATGAGAAAAGGACCGACAAAAGAGACAAGTAACTGTTTTTTCTCAGTGGTTTACATGTTTTATGGACACTTTGTTTACATCCATTGCTTTCCTCTTAGCTCTCCTCTTCTTGCCATTACTTATTTTCTTGTTCCTCAGTGGCGTCCATTTTGTCTAAACCGGAATGAAAGTCTCTCTAAAATGGGGGAACAGGATGTTTGTTGTGATTATCACAACATAATAGAATTAATATATAACATAATTTTTAATAATATAATTATTTTTAATTTTTTCAACATAACATAACCTACTATGTTTTGATGGTGGAATGTATTGCTCAAGACACAAAATATGTACAATAATCATGACAATCATGACATTTGGTACATATCCTTGATTTTGTAATGTGTAAATATGTATATAATTGAGTGAGTTAATTCCACATACTGCTGCTGTAGCGTTTCCAGATTTCCCGAACGTGCAGGACCGCCATTTGATGTACTCTCCCCTTACCTTGGAGGTACAACAACAAAACATAATAATTAATAATAAAAACTGAATGACACATGTTAAAGTGTGTCAACAATTGTGTATTTTCAATATTTGTTTTCACTCATAATGCTTGACTGACTTAATATTAATACTAATGTTTAACTGCTAATTATAACCCAAACATGAATACTATTTGGATGAGCATTGTTCTGTTTTTACTGTCCTGTATAAAGATGAACCATCACAAGTGTTCCTGATTTGGACCCACCTTCTTGTTGAGCAGACAGTGCACGATGAAGAGGAAGGTGCCCCGCTGGGAGTTGAGCAGTATGAAGAACACCTCGAAGAAGAGGTTGGCCTGGTACAGACCCAGGACCCAAGTGCAACCCAGGATGACGGACTGGGCCAGGATCTTGATTACGATCAACCTGCAGAGTTGTCAAGAGAGGCACAGCAAAGTGGATCAGGGACAGGGCGACCCATCTAGACCAACAACGTTGCTGCACCCTCATTGGCTGGAATAGTTCCAGTTAACGTAACGACAGACAGACGGACAGACAGAGAGAACAGAGTCTGGTTGAACCTGGTGTCCTTGGACTGTGACACGTCAGTCTTCATGCTGGCCAGGGTGGGTCTCAGGAACACCAGGGTGGCACAGCACCAAGTTCATCCTCAACGACACAAAGGCACATTTTAGAGGAGCCCATATGTCAGCCGACAGCATTATCTCTAGGAGATCCTGGAATGGGCACAGAGAAGCAGAGGACCTCTCATGCTGGCACACCGCCCCACCAAACACACACTTAGATCGTTGGCCAACATCTATTCAACATGTTGGCTAAACCTTCACCTGACAACTACAAATAAATTCAATGTAATCACACCAAGGAGAACGACAACAGGCCCTGTCAGAGCCAAGTTGAAGCTGTGTTCTGCGGATAGCCACCACCTAAACAGTTATAAGAACAAAGTGTGTGTATGTCATATACGTACCTATAGATACACATGGTCACGTGTGTGGGTTACTGGCAGTGCTACTCACACCTGTGAGTCTGTGGTGCAATATCCATCAGAGAACACCGCGGCAGACAAGCCAAGAATCACAAACAGTGCGCCATAGCCAATCAGGTACAGCACTGGTGTAGGGAGGCCGTCCCTCTGGATGACCTGGACCTTGGAAAGTCTCCGGACCAGCAGGAAGAGCTGCAGGGCCTCCAGGAGCATCCAGGAGAAACTGGCCAGAATCAGGAAGTGGAGCACGCCGGCCATGACTTTACAAGCCACTTACAGAGACGACCAGGATCAAGGTATTTAACCGACCCTCCTCTATGCTCTACATCCTCCCTACATCCTCATATGGCCTACCTTCCTACACCCTCATATCATAGGGCCTACCTTCCTTTCCCTATAAGACCCTGGCTTGCTTTTGTGTCTATGAAACATTTGGTCAAGCCCCTTGTAAAATATAACGCTAATGAGGCAATACCTCAAAAAATAAGAATGCCCTCCCTCCCATTCAACACTAAGAAGGCCCTCAGGGTATCATGAGGAGACCATATATCCTCCCAGGCGGAGGATCTGTTCCCCTACTGTGTGAACAAACAACTTATCCTCAACGCATCGGTCCATCCAGTGCATCGGAAGTGGAAGGAGTCGAGGCTGATGCAGAGCTGCAGACGGGCTGTGTTGTTGATCTTGGCGTTCCAGCTGCACAGGAGGAAGGTCACAATGGCCAGTGTGAAGAAGAACATGCCCATGGTCACACACACTCTGTTCAGCTACTCCAAGAAGGGATTCTCTGAAGGAGGCTGGTGAGGCGCAAGAAAAGAAAATATGAATGGTTTTCTCTATAAAATCATCAACGCTTGAAATTTGGCCATGAAGCAACACTAACAGCGTTTGGTCTGGAGGGATCACTGGGGTAAATTGAGATTGGTTTAGATAGTTTTCTTTAGCAATAATTCACTCTTTTTACCAAAGTATATCTGACAGAAATCTGTCTCTCTTGCCAGTGGGACAGGGCTGTGAGGGGTTGTTGGCTTAAGTGGTTAAGATGTGGTTCATCTGTGCAGGTGTGGCTTACAGGCTGGACTTTGACAAACTTTCTCTCTGACTTCAGAGATGAGATCTCTACTGTAAAACCGATTGTTGAATTGGCGACCTCTTTTGTATCGGTATGCGTCACAACGTTGGAGCAGTTTCTGCATCAAACAAGGCAGGCATGGACACCTGTCCTCCTTGGTCCTGTGGCTCTCTTTTAGAAAAGACACATCTGTCAGCTAGAGGAGGAAAAGACGGCGTCCACAGAGAACATAGACGACACATCGAGCAGTCGACCCACCTTAGGGTGGGCTACTTGGTACGTACGTCTCCCATGAAACTGTTTTCATGGGAGTCCGCCACCCAACAGCTGGCCTCCGCCTCCTCGCCCGCGGAGGCCTCCAGCTTCACGGCCGTCTGGTCTTTGCCCTTCCAGTACACACAGGTCACCAGCCAGCCCCCGATTTCTGAGGATGCAAAACCAATGTAAAAACAGTTGATATAAATGGCAGGTTAACCAGGAACTGTTCAAAAACTAAGTATTTATTTTTGCATTCACTGAATAAAATAATATTTCATATTTTCTTGACACAGACATCGTGTACATGCCCATAACTTTTAGGATTGATTTGTATTTGGTCGTGAGAAAACATTGTTTTACCACGAGTGAGTGTTAAATAGAATGAATGACTTCGGGCGCACGTGTGTGTATTGTAACACACACACACGCGCGAGCGCGCGTGTGTGCGTCCATCTGTTTAAACACACACAAACTAAACGCGTAACCCATAATACAGTCCATGGCATTGTATATTAACGGAGGGACGCATGCATATTAGGAACACAAGTCGATAACGATAATGCATAAAATACTGATAAGAAACTATGTTTATAATGTATTGCGTATAAATCATTAAATAGAACCACAGTTACCGCATATCATATGTTATATCATATAAGGCAAGGCAATTTTATTTGTATAGCACATTTCATACAACAATGGCAATTCAAAGTGTTTTACATAGAGCATAAGAAATACAAAACAGGGAGAATAGATAAGAGAATACAAATGAGCATAAAAGATAAAGTTATAAAAATAGAGGGTATATAAAGATAAAAGATTAAAATAAATAAGAATATAGCTCAAAATAAGGAGTGAATCAAAGTGCTAGTGTTGTAGTCGAAAATAAAAGAGTGAAACAAACTGCTAGTGTTTAGTCGAAGGCACTGGAGAACATGAAGGTTTTAAGCCTGGTTTTGAAGGTATTTAGAGTTTCGGCTTGTTTTAGTTCATCAGGGAGTTTATTCCATTTGCATGAGGCAGAATAACTAAAAGCTGCTTCACCGTGTTTTGTTTTCACTCTTGGAGTGATTAATAGACTGGTCCCAGCTGACCTTAGGGGTCTAGCTGGAGTATAAGGTGAAAGGAGGTCTGACATGTATTTTGGCCCGAGACCATTTAGCGATTTATAGACTATTAGGAGTACTTTGAATTCAATCCTCTGACAGACTGGTAACCAGTGTAGAGATCTGAGAATAGGTGTAATATGTTCACATTTTTTTGTTTTTGTTAGGACTCTAGCAGCAGCGTTTTGAACAAGTTGCAATTTACGAACAGCTCCTTTTGAAAGGCCTGTCAAAAGACCATTACAATAATCCAGCCTACTCGAAATAAATGCATGGATGAGCTTTTCAAGGTCTTGTTTAGACATGAAGCCTCTAATTCTTGCTATATTTTTCAGGTGATAGTAGGCTGATTTGGTTATTGAGTTTATGTGGCTGTTGAAATTTAGATCAGAGTCTAGAATTACACCAAGATTTCTAACCTGGTTTTTAGTTTGAAGAGAGAGAGAATCAAGGTAGGCACTGACTTTTGATCTTTTGTCATTTGCACCAAAGAAATTTTGTCTCATCCAGCTGTTTATCTGTTCAATGCATTGATGGAGATTGTCGATGGGACTATAGTCGTTTGGTGACAGGGCTATATAAATTTGAGTGTCATCTGCATAGTTGTGGTAAGCAATTTTGTTGTTTTTTAGAATGTGTCCTAATGGAAGCATGTAGAGATTGAATAGAAGAGGGCCCAGGATTGATCCTTGGGGAACTCCACATGTCATTTTAATTTCACTAGATACAAAATATATGATATATATATAAGTTTTCTTTGCCGAAATTTATTTGAGGACTCTGGACTTTCTGAGGTTGTGGAAGAAAACCTTATTCCATGTGTGAATTAGGCGATATTATTTGGCCATAAACTGAGCCATTTGAAGTTTGAAATTCATGTGCATCTCTCTCATCGGAGATTGCAGACGCGCTGTCAAAATATCAACTCGTCAGATCAAAATGCGCTCATGGCTCTTAAAGGGGATGGGAGCTGGCGCTCTCATTGGTTTATTGCACGTTACGCCCAAACCACACCTACGGGTAATTAAGCTACTTCAGACCAACCCTTTTTAGATATGGGCCGGGCGCAAGAGTCATTTTTCGCGCCAGTAAACTAGCGACATCGCCGTAGAACCGCCCACAAAGCAACTTGCGCTTGGCGCTTCTCACTTGATTTTCAGACCGTTAAAATAGGGCCCTCTGTCTGTTAAACAGAACTAACAGACTCTGCTTAAATCAAAATAACTTCCGTCTGTTAAACAGAACCAAAGACCATCTCTGTTAAACAGAACCAACGACCCTCTGTCTGTTAAACAGAACGCACAGTCTGCTGAAACAACACTTCTAAAGTGTCGACCTCTTTAGGGTAAAACAAACGAGCAAAAACCAAACGGCAAACTCCAGAAGCTGAAATGCAAATGTCAAGACTGCAACAAGTCTCACACCTAGCTGCTCATCCAGCAGTCTACAGAAATAAACAGACCAACAGCTGGTGAGACCAGCGGTCTACAAAAAGAAACAGACTGTAAGCAGTGGAGACCATCGGTTCTTTACAAAGAAGCAGTGTCGACCTCTTTAGGGTAAAACCAACGAGCAAAAACCAAACCGCAAACTCCAGAAGCTGAAATGCAAATGTCAAGACTGCAACAAGTCTCACACCTAGCTGCTCATCCAGCAGTCTACAGAAATAAACAGACCAACAGCTGGTGAGACCAGCGGTCTACAAAAAGAAACAGACTGTAAGCAGTGGAGACCATCGGTTCTTTACAAAGAAGCAGACCAACAGAAGATGAGACCAGCGGTCTACACAAAGAAACAGACCATCAGTTGGTGAGACCAGCGGTCTACACAAAGAAAAAGACCATCAGTTGGTTAGACCAGCGGTCTACAAAAATAAACAGACTGTAAGCAGGTGAGACCCAGCGGTCTATGCAAAGAAACAGACTGTAAGCAGGTGAGACCCAGCGGTCTATGCAAAGAAACAGACTGTAAGCAGGTGAGACCAGCAGTCTACACAAAGAAACAGACCAACAGCAGGTGAGACCAGCGGTCTACACAGAGAGACAGACCATCAGTAGATGAGACCAGCGGTCTACACAAAGAAACAGACCAACAGTAGGTGAGACCATCGGTCTACACAGAGAGACAGACCATCAGCAGGTGGACAGCCAAACTGGTGCTGGCTCACCTGGACCATGTTGTGCCAAACTGCTGATAAGCACCAAGATAAGTGACCCTCTAGGGTCATCAGCACCAAGATAAGTTACCCTGGCTGTAGGGTCATCAGCACCAATATAAGTTATCTTGTAGGGTCATCAGCATCAATATAAGTTACCCTGTAGGGTCATCAGCACCAATATAAGTTACCCTTTCGTTTCACAGCCATAGCAGTCATTGGCCGTAACACAGTAAAAAGTACATGAGAAAATTGCTTCAAGGATTGGGGACAGACTACAGGATACATGGGTAAAGGTATGGATGGATGGGTGAAGGTATGGATGGATGGGTTGGTGAAGGTATGGATGGATGGGTGAAGGAATGGATGGATGGGTGAAGGTTTGGATGGATGGGTGGGTGAAGCCATGGATGGGTGAAGGCATGGTTGGATGGGTGCAGGTATGGATGGATGGGTGAAGGTATGGATGGATGGGTGAATGTATGGGTGGGTGAGTGTCAGACGGTTCATCTTCTTGTGATGGATGGGGAAGTTGACGGGTTGGGTGAAGTCGAAGTGCTTGGTTTTGGGTAAGAAGGCGGAAATGCAGAGACCCTTTTCCCTGAGGCATTGTCAAAGGGCAAAATGTGATTTCCTTCTTGAATACAAAACATATGCAAGTTTTCTTGGTTCAGTTTTAAATAAAAAATATATATATAAATAATAAGTATAAATATTTTGCTAATATCTAGCTAATCTACGGCTTCACAGCGGTCTTGTGTAAAGCCTTGGGTGACTTCACAGAAGCTACATCCATAGTATATAGTCTATAGTTTCATCCCCCTATATTTTATCAAATGCCACAAGGTCATTAATGAAAACAAATCTAACTGTTTCATTATGTTCCCAGAAACATCCAGAACATTTGGCAAAGCCCAAAGTGTTAGGGGAGTACGGAACGTGGGGACCCAAGTGCAGACACAGGCAGAGACGAGGTAAAGGGAAACGGGGTTTATTGGAAGGCAGGCGGGTAGTCAGACAGGCAGGGGGTCGGCGGTAGGCGAGTGGTCAGGCAGGCGGGGATTCGGCAACGGGCAGGCAGTCAGGTAGGCAGGGGCTCGGCGGTAGGCGGGTAGTCAGGCAGGCAGGAGCTCGGCAACAGGAGGTCAGGGTGACGAACGGAGAACCACAAACGGAGGACAAAAGGGTTACTGGAGGACAGAGGAAACGGGCTAGACTAGAGGTAATGCTGGTAGTAGAGGTAAACGACGAACTGGCGCCGGCAGACTGGAGATCCCCGGCTTAAGTAGGGGACGGTTATCGTAAATCGCGAACAGGTGTGTAGAGGAGGTGAGGCCCAGTGGCACCAAGCGGCCTCTAGATGGAGGTGTTGGACCGTGTGACAGGACGTGGCGTGACACAAAGTTCTATGGGAAACGTTTGATTTCAATCGGAGTCTCCAGTAAAGGTTCAGAGGAGGATTTGTCTACTTTCAATTGAATTCAGGACATCGGTAGTTTTCATTTTTAAATGTCATGGGCACAATGGAAAATGGAAATAGATTGCGACTAAAGCGACCACAGTATCCATAAATATGAAGACAGACCCAGGTGAAAAAGTAGTATACTTTAGTGTATTACAAGTATAATTCAATTATACAAAAGTTAGTATAAGTATACTTTTACTTTTTGTGCTTAATTTAAAGTATACTTAACATATACTTTTAAAAAGTGTACTTCGCAATAGATGTCATTAAATTCAACTTTAACATACTTAAAAATAAGTATACTAATTCTGCAATACTTAAAGTGGTATTGCTTTGTACTTTTAAAAAGTATACTTTATTTTAAGTTTATTTAAATTGTACCTTTTCTAAGCACACTTAGGCTAAGTGTGCTTAGAAAAAGTATACTAAATTGCAAATACTTATAGTGGTAATTTAGTGTACTTATAAAAAGTGTACTTTATTGTAAGTGTATTGTAATTTGTACCTAAGTGTACTTCTGAAAAGTACACACATTTTCAAGTATTTTGGAATTCACTATTAAAATACTTTTTTAAAGTGTAATTTAATTTCACTTCATTAGAAGTGTATTGAAGTATACTTCCGTAAAGTTCACTTTAATTTAAGTAAATTTTAAGCTGTATTTCAGTATACTTAGCAAAAGTATACTAAGTTTCAAATACTTTAAGTGGTATTTTAGTGTACTTCTGAAAAGTAAACTTCGTTTCAAGTCCTTTGTAATACACTATTAAAATGCTTTATTAAAGTATACTTAAATTTCCCTTTATTAGTAGTGTATTTAAGTATACTTCCTTACAGTTCACTTTAATGCAAGTTAATTTTTATCTGTATTTCAGTATACTTAGCAAAAGTATACTAAGTTTCAAATACTTAAAGTTGTATTTTAGTGTACTTCTGAAAAGTAAACTTCGTTTCAAGTCCTTTGTAATACACTATTAAAATGCTTTATTAAAGTATACTTAAATTTCCCTTTATTTGTAGTGTATTTAAGTATACTTCCTTACAGTTCACTTTAATGCAAGTTAATTTTAAGCTGTATTTCAGTGTACTTAGAAAAAGTATACTAAATTGCAAAAACTTATAGTTGTCATTCAGTGTGATTCTGAAAAGTACACTTAGTAATACACTATTAAAATGCTTCATTTTTAGTATACTTTAATTTCACTTCATTAGAAGTTTTTTTAAGTATATTTCCATAAATTCCACTTGTAAGTTGATGGAATGGGTTATTTCATACATCATCACAACCAAAGTGTTGAATTAATCCAAAAATTACAGATAAATAATACTGAAATGGCTACTTTTACTAGCTCCAACGACTAACTGTCAAAGAAAATCCAAGGCTAGAACCAAAATTTGAAAATAGCAAGTTTATAACGGCCATCCAATCAGTGTGCGGCTGCAAATCGACGTCCAATGAGAATGTAGTATTTAGGGCGCCAATTGGTGGTTTACTCAAATACACTTGGCGCGGACGGTTAGTGTTCTATTTGAAATTGAGCAGTGAGCACCTAATATCTCCGGGTCTAACAATGACAATGTTTGGTTTGTTTTATTTCCAAGACGGCTCCGTTAGAGCAGAAAATACATCCGTCATACGTGATGCATATGTAACCCAGGGTTACATGACACCGTTTCATTTAATTCGATTTAAATCACAACCCCTTTTAAAAGTTTGTTACTAACCAGTAAGAAATACATGGCTTGTGTATTGTCGTTCTAAATAGTGCCACAGAATGAGATAAAGATGTATATTGGGAAAATATTGCAAATGAATGCATTTAAATTATTGAATCTAAATAGTATGGTGTGATTTGTTAAACCACCTGTAACTCAACAAAGTCGCATGGCAACTGGTTTGGCTTAGTTAGCCAATCAGAAATTAGACCCGCCTCTTTTTAGCGTCAGCAGATAGCAGTTACGCAGATTCGTCCTTTTCGGGACGAGCCACAGATGAGATTCGACGATAGACTACCGTTTTTTAATAGTAACCTAAAGAACAGAGATTCCCCCGCCACTAAAAGTCCCGAAAAGCCTGTGCAGTAAATCGAAACCCTTGGTGAGTCTCCTCGGGTAAACATTTGGATTTGAATTGTGTTTTTGGGTGAGAAAAGAACCTTATAAGCCGCTAACTGGCCGCAGCTAATGCTGCTTCCTAACTGCCTTGTGGGCGCGTGGTGTCGCTGCACTTGGCGTGCCGTGACTGATGTGGGGGAGGGGATGTGAGGCCCGTTGCTGGGGCTGCGGGCAGATTGTAGTTTGGACGTTAGGTTATGCATTTTCTTCACTGTTGATGTTGCGGTCTGTTGATGGGTTAGTGATGTTGCTAGCTGTGTTAATTGCGTTATGGTGAAAAGGAATATGTAAAGCTGTGAGTTAATGGTGCTAGTTTTGAAATGATAAATTCTTCCAGTGATCTATAGCTTGCTGAGTATATTAACTACAGAAAGAAAATACAATTTAAATGTTTTTTGAAGTGGTTTATTTAGAGTTAAAGTGGAAATGAAGCACTGAGAACAGCGTCAATTTTTTGTTTGTTTTTTCATTTTTGGAAACACATGGATTTTCATCAATACTGAAATTCAAGTAGTTTCACCGTAAAATGACATGTTTATAACGACTTTCGCCTCTAGGGCGCAGCCATGTTATAAAAACGCAGGCGCTACGTCATCAGAATGGTTGGCTCTTTAAAATAAACATGTCGGATATTGGAAGAAGAACAGGGGGGTCCTTTTGTATTGCCCCTGGCTGTTCAAACGAATTTTATCGGTTAAAGGAGAGCGGTAGAATAGTTCATTTCCATGTAATTCCCGTCAAGAAGCCTGAAGTGCTCCGAAGATGGTTAGCTGCATTGAAACGCCTCAGCCCCCCAATGGGACCAGGGCAGAGAGTATGTAGCGACCACTTTATAGAGGCTGATTACATCTTAGAGGGAGCTTTTTCTGAAGATGGGAGATTTGTTCGCCGTCCCACCAATCGCCTGAAGCCAGATGCTGTGCCAACTATTTTTAATTTTAGTGGATATAGTGCTGGAGACACGGACATACCCGTCAGATCGGACCCGGGCGCTGCTCTTATGCGCAGCGAAAGAGCGCAGAAACGTGCTTGCCAGGCAGAGGAACGAGAGGTACACTTAGCTTCTACTACTAGAGAAACAGATAAATTAGTACAAGTACACTCACTGTTTGAAGATTGTCTTGTTTGCAGACTAGCTCGCTCCATGCTCTTGATAATTTCTAATCCATCGCCAAAATAATCCATTGTTATCGGAAATAATCCATTTGCAAACACCGTCGGTTGCACTATTTTCGCATATTCACGTGCACACCCAAATGGCACGACAATTACTTGTATCATGAAATTAACGAACTGTAAGGCAGCGTGGAGCCCAGCTGCTGCACCCGTGTACTTTACTTTTCTTATCTTATTATATTATAATAATTATTATATATATAAAAAATATAATAATATATAATGTGCAATATATATACATATCTTACACTGCATAGTACCGTATTTGTAATTTATTTGCAATGCACACACTCCTCAGGACTGCACACCCTACCTCCGTTTTTTATCTCTTCATGTCCTGTGTTTATGTGTTTGCATTGTATATATATATTTTTGCACTGCTTGGAGATGGCTATTTTAATCTCATCGTACATGTGAACAGTGAAGGTATTCTAATTCTAATTCTGGCTAAATTCTGCTTTTGTGTCTCTTTTAAGACCATAGAAGCATGCAGGGAATTGATGGAGGGTCAGTTGACAGGAAGGGAGGAAGCATGTCAGGAACTAGAAGAAAGTCAGGGCAGCAGCACAAAAGTGGATGCCAGTACCCAGACTGATCTTGCTGAATGTGGAAGTGAAGGTAGACACATTGTCCTTGTGAGCAAAGGCACAATGACTGACGACATGTACAACATGCAGGGTGTCTTTAGTGACCACTCCTACTGCACATTGTTTGATGACACAAGTCTGGAGAACATCTCAATGCCAAGGGCTTCATCACCACAGCAGAGTGAGGTATCATTCCTGTCTATGAGGAGTGAGGAGTCAGTCCATGAAGAGAGTGCTGAGGAGGACATGAGTTTGGATGATGAGTTTCGGCTGAGTGAAGAAGACACAGACACGAGTTTTGACGATGAAGAGGATGAGGAGCCTAGACTCTCAGATGACGGAAAGAGTGTTGTTTCTACCAAGCAACTTTTGAAACTGTTCAATTTGTGTCACTGGGAAAATTGTGGGAAGTGTTTGATGGAACCACCGGTAGTTTCAAAAAGTGGATTTGGAATGACGGTAAATACGGAGTGCATTGATGGCCACAGATACGTCTGGCATTCCCAGCCTATGGTGAGAGGCATGATGGAGTGCAATGTGTCCATACCAACGGCAGTGTTTGTAACGGGGAATACATGTACTCCATTCATAGAGCTCTGTGAGGCAATCGGATTGGAGAGCCTGTCAAAGAGACAGTGGTTCAACATCCAAAAGGCCTATGTCATCCCGGTAGTCAACGAGACATGGTCTCTCCACAATCAGGCCATCATGAGCGCTGTAAGTGACGAATCCTTGATCGTTTCCGGTGACGCAAGGTATGACAGCCCGGGTCACAATGCATCATATGGCACCTACTCACTGATTGACACCAAGTCAGATTTAGTCGTTGCTCAGGAGACTGTAAATGTAACTGAAGTCAAAAACAGCTACTGGCTAGAGGTTGAGGGTCTTGAGAGATGCCTTAACAAGCTGTTGGAGCATAGAGTTTCAGTCTCAGTGCTGGTAACCGATTGTCACCCATCAGTGCAAAAAGTTATGCGGGAGGAGTATGGGGACATTAAACATGAATTTGATCTGTGGCACATTGTGAAGAATATGAAAAAGCGACTGTTGAAGTGCCAGGATGAACAGTTAATTGAGTGGAGCAAGATGGTCTCCAACCACTTGTGGTACAGTGCCAGTACATGCAATGGAAGTGCAACAAAGCTGAAGGAGAGGTGGATATCTGTGCTGCACCACATCACCAATGTCCACTGTTGGGCAACTGGGGAGACAACCACAAAATGCGGCCACCCTCCCTATACTCCTGAAGAGGAGAGCAAACGTCCATGGCTCCATCCCAGCTCTGCAGCATTTAAACACCTCCAGAGTGTAGTGCTGGACAAAAAACTCCTGAAAAAACTTGAGAGTGTCACTGAGGGCATCCACACTGGAAGACTTGAGTGCCTCCACTCTGTCTACACAAAGTATGCCACCAAGAGAATAAAGTTCTTGAAAGAGAGCTTTCAGGCCCGACTTCGAGTAGCTGCACTGGACCACAACCACAATGTCATCCGTGAGAATGCATCAACCAAAGAGGGGGAGAAACAAATGAAACACTACTTCTCAAAGGCTTCTAAGCAGTATGTGGTGGCTCCAGTGAAGATGCCCAAAGACTACAGCTTCAGAAAGGACATAGCAGCAGGAGCTCTTAAGAGATGTGAGGCAATGTCAATCCGGAAAGCACTGAGGGAACATCCAAAGGAGAGAGTGGTGACCATCGCTGAGCACAGAGGAGTCAAAAAACCAGACAAGGATGTGTCAGTATCCGCACACCTCAGCAGATTTCCTGAAAAGCTAGATGCATAGCTAAGAGGGTAGGAGAGAGTTGGAAGTAGTATAGTTAGTAGAGTATAGTAGTACAGTAGTATAGTTAGATAATTTAAACAATATTGCAGTTCCACTGTTTGATAAAATAATAATTAAATGATTGCCAATTGCCATGTGAGTTAATTACCATTCAGTATTCCTACCCAATTGTCTTCTTGCATAATCGTTCTTGCATAAGAAAAAAGGTTTGTCTGCCTGTGTCTGTGTTGTAAGGTTGCACTCTTTCCAACCCCAGCAGTGTGAGTTATTGTCTGCAATTTAGACTTTTGGATTAAAATATTTGCTCTGCATAACATAGTTTCAGCATTTCATTTGTATGTTTTCAAAGTACCGAGTTTAATGGAGATATTACAGAGGCCAAAAGGATAGTAAATACATGTAATGTTTGATCAATTAGCCAATACAAAGAATTTCTACAAGTCATTATATTCAAATCCACAGTATTCTGGGGATGGGTAAACAGTCCTGATGGCATTCACAACACAGGCTGGTATTGGTATCCTGTTCCTCCGGCCAAGATGACCCCTGGACCAAAGGGTGAATTGTCTGTACGCTGTAAGCCTGTAAAGACTGATAGAGAAAGAAGAAGGGTTAGAACGGGGTTAGTTGAGACGTCAATTTTATGTTGAATACTTTCATTTCATTTACATTTCATGTCATTACATTTCATTTCATATTATTATTACATATCAATAGAATTCATATCATTAAATTTCATATTATTATCACAATAATATGAAATATAATATCTATAATAATATCTGAAATCTTGTCAGAAATCGGGAGACTTGCGGGAGATTTTTAACCGCGGGAGGAAAACGGGAGAGGATAGTGAATATCGCGAATCTCCCGGGAAAATCGGGAGGGTTGGCAAGTGTTCTCGCCGAAGTGCATAACTTATGGATTACCGCGATCTTCAAATGCAGTTGCATCGTTGATGAATTGGTGAATAAACTCGGTGGAGCAAACTTCTTATGTGTGAGTAAGAGGTTTCTTTTTGTGATGGAGTGGTATCGATGATTGCATTTGTTTCGCTCAATTAGTAGTGGAAACTAATAGCAGATCCTTGCGAACCTGTTGTGGGTACAGTGGGTACAGCTAGTTACGGTATGTGCTTGTTATGTTATCCTAGGCTAGTACTGTATCGCAGCTTCTACCATGATAATACGTTGCAGAATAACTGAGTATGGGTGTAAAAATTAGTGTCGTCTCAGGTGATCAGTGTAGTCCCCTTACTCCCTCCGCACAACCTATCAAGACTGTTAGTTTACCTGCTGTTTATTGGGCGCTCCAGTGTTTCGGCTCGGATGTCCCTCAGCGACAGCATTGCGACCTCCAACACGTCTCGCTCTAATGACAGCATTTGGCACGTCGGATTGGACGTGATACATCTGTTATTTTTGATGAGATGTCCCAGGTTCGTTTCATGGCAGCAGACACTCTCCATGTCAGTGGACATAGGGACACAAACCCCACACAAGCACCACCGATTGTTTCCTGTGCGCTCAGATACATCTCTCTCTCCTTCATCTATTTCTCCTCCATAGTCAGGCTCTGTTGGGGGCACTAAAACTCAGACTTCTCTTACTGGCTCAAAAGCATAGGCAATTGGATGCCTGCCCTCATTGGTGGGTCTATCCCATTCGTCCATATCCATTTTGTTGAGGCAGTAAGCTACCAGTGAGGCTATGAGCCGCTATGTAAACAACATAGAATGTTAATACCAACCATTCTCGTGACGTCATCGTATTCTGAAAACAGAGATGGCGGCGCACAGGCTGAAAACATTGTAATTAATGCAACGTGTTTGTGCTTCATTCTGAATAACGGGACATATTTCCGACTTTTTTTGTATTCATGGTATATTTAAATATTTAACTAGTGCTATAGACATGTTTTATTTGATTGCTTCCTTTCCACTTTAAGTGTCAATCATTTATGTTTTACACTGTGTTGTTACCTAGAATATGATATTTATAGAAAATTAATTGAAATGTATAAGATAGACAGACTACTAATGAGTCTTTTGGCTTTGTTGTCAAGGCCGGGTTTTTTGTGTGGATCGAAAAAAGATATTGAACCCTGGAACGTCTGTATCCTGCTCGCCCTCCCTATGGTCCCGCAGCGGTGTGCAGACTGGCGAGCTACCCCATCAGAGCGATCCTATTGGACCACGAACAATAAGGCAAATTCTAATTGTTTCTGCAGCAGTGTAGGGACAAGAGACTGAATTATTTAGATATTGTAAATAGGCTGATCTAATATTTTTACTGTGTTTTATTAGTGTAATTGAAATGTGTTATTTAGGGATGTTTTAAGTATTCAGAGGTATTTTGAAACCTGGTTAAGTTTTATTTGAAAGGGTTGACTCTTTTGGTGACCTAAAATAAGAGTGTAAATAAGAAAGGTATTTGTGATCATTTTAATCTTTTCCACATTTTATTTTAAATCAATTCAGGTATAATTGTTCCGTTTATCATTTTTCCTACTTAAATAAATAAAACCAAAAGGTAAGAGAGAAAAAGAACAGCTTTGAAAATTCTCTTACCTTTGAAATATATATCTTGTTTCAGTGTGTCATTTTTGGTGCAGACAGTTACCATATCTCTCCTTAACGAACCTTAGAATCTTCTGGTAGTCTAGCCCATGTATTGATTATTGATTGTAAACTAGTAACATTGTTCATTAAAAGACACCAGGTACCGGTTACACATACAGAAATAAAAAAATAACGGTTAACTGCAGGGAAGACCTCGAGTCGGAGCAGGGCTGAATAGAGGTAATTTGGCCTACACAACGGCGACAACAAGAGGCGAAGCCTATTGCAGCCAAATTGCTTTTCGTTAGAGGTAAGTCAGTTCCAAAACGGTAGTGAAATGATTCCGAAATACTCTTTGTAACGTCAGCTAACTTTGGCTATAGTCTGTTGGAATTTTATGGTAATGATGATAGCCTAATAGAAAGAGTTGCTTTTATCGAAGTATAATGCTTGAATTTAGTAATTGAAGTAAAGTTGAACCTCAGATTGAAGAGGAACAATGCGGTTTTCGCCCCGGACGTGGAACTACGGACCAGCTCTTCACTCTCGCAAGGATCCTGGAGGGGGCCTGGGAGTATGCCCATCCGGTCTACATGTGTTTTGTGGATCTGGAGAAGGCGTATGACCGGGTCCCCCGGGAGAAACTGTGGGAGGTGCTGCGGGAGTATGGGGTAAGGGGGTCTATCCTCAGGGCCATCCAATCTTTGTACTCCCAAAGCGAGAGCTGTGTTCGTGTTCTCGGCTGCCAGTCAGTTTCGTTCTCAGTGGGTGCTGGTCTCCGCCAGGGCTGCGCCTTGTCACCAATCCTGTTTGTGATATACATGGACAGGATATCGAGGCGTAGTCGTGGTGGGGAGGGGTTGCAGTTCGGTGGTCTGAGGATCTCGTCACTGCTTTTTGCAGATGATGTGGTCCTCATTGGATCATCGGCCTGTGACCTTCAGCACTCACTTGATCGGCTGGCGGCCGAGTGTGAATCGGCTGGGATGAGGATCAGCACCGCTAAATCTGAGGCCATGACTCTTAGCAGGAAACCGGTGGATTGCTTACTCCGGGTAGGAAATGAGTCCTCAGCCCAAGTGAAGGAGTTCAAGTACCTCGGGGTCTTGTTCGCGAGTGAGGGTACTATGGAGCGTGAGATTGGCCGGAGAATCGGAGCAGCGGGGGCGGTATTGCGTTCGCTTTACCGCACCGTTGTAACGAAAAGAGAGCTGAGCCGCAAGGCAAAGCTCTCGATCTACCGGTCGATCTTCGTTCCTATCCTCACCTATGGTCATGAGGGCTGGGTGATGACCGAAAGGACGAGATCGCGGGTACAAGCGGCCGAGATGAGTTTTCTCAGAAGGGTAGCTGGCGTCTCCCTTAGGGATAGGGTGAGAAGCTCAGCCATCCGTGAGGAACTCGGATTAGAGCCGCTGCTCCTTTACTTAGAAAGGAGTCAGCTGAGGTGGTTCGGGCATCTGGTAAGGATGCCCACTGGGCGCCTTCCTTGGGAGGTGTTTCAGGCACGTCCAGTGGGGGGAAGACCCAGGACCAGGTGGAGAGATTATATCTCAACACTGGCCTGGGAACGCCTCGGGATCCCCCCGTCAGAGCTGGTCAATGTGGCCCGGGAAAGGGAAGTCTGGGGCCCCCTGCTTGAGCTGCTCCCCCCGCGACCCGACCCCGTATAAGCGGATGAGGATGAGGATGAGGAAGTAAAGTTACTGGATCAACTGGCGTAGTGGGGGCCTGTGGCGTAGCGGGGGCTACGTTCGCGCCTGAGCGCGTCTTTATGTCGTATTTGTATTGTAAAATGTAGGAATGTTACGGACGGTAATGATGATAGCCTAATAGAAAGAGTTGTTTTATAGCGGGGGCCTGTGGCTTAGCGGGGGCCTGTGGCGTAGCGGGACCACGTTGCGTAGCGGGGGCTCGTGGCGTACCGGGGGCTGCGTTTTTTTACGTTTTGCACGCTCTGATTGGGCACGCGCTCCGAACGGGCACGCCCCCAATGGGCACAAGCACTAGTCTGTGTCAATGTAATATATTGTTTATATTAAGTCTTAAATCACATGCGTCCTTCCTGTTTTCACAGACACGGTGAGGGAGAAATTCCCCAACACCATGGTTAGTGAGATCCGGGCCCTGCTGCGGAGGAAAGGCAATAATGAGGGCTACACCAAGGTTGCTCCTCAGTAGCTTTATTATATATGTTATATATGTCAGACGTTTTAAAGTTAGGTGTTGTTGAATGTATGTTTGTATTAATATTTAAATTAAAGTTATGGTTTGTACAATTTAAGTGTTTTTTGTCATGGAACAAAATAGCACCCATGGAGTGTACTAAAATGGTACCAGAAAGAAGTGCATGTGTAGTATAATAGTGATGTATTGTAAGTATATTTCTGTAGTATTTATAAAGTACTTAGCAGTATAACAGTATTGCACTTAAAATACCCTTAATATACGCTTCCACTTTACATTATAGTATAATAACTATACTTTAAAGTCATGCCTTTGATGCTTAAATTGTGATACAAATGTACTATAAATCAATATTAAATACTTGTATTAACATAATGGCACACTTAAAAAGTACTAAATATAGTCAGAAAGTGTATTTGAATTTAATTAGAAATATTATAGAGGTATGATAATAGTTTGTTCAAAATACACTTATTCTGTAGTATAAGTAGTGATAAAATACACTTCATATACACTTCCACTCTACATTATAGTATTATAACATTATACTTAAAGTACATGACTTTGATGCTTAAATTGTGACACAAATTTACTATAAATACATAATAAATGCATTTTTATTTACATAATTGCACACTTTAAAAGTACTAAATATAGTCAGAAAGTGTACTTGAATTTAATTAGAAATATGACAGAGGAATGATAATAGTGTGTTAAAAATACTATTCTATTATGTAGTATAAGCAGTGATAAAATACACTCAATATACACTTCTGCTCCTCATTAGAGTATAATAACATTGTACTCAAAGTGCATGCCTTAATGCCTTTGATGCTGCAATTGTGATAGAAATGTACTATAAATACATTTAATTAACATAATGGCAGACTTAAAAAGTACTAAATATAGTCAGAAAGTGTATTTGAATTTAATTTGAAATATGACAGAGGTATGATAATAGTGTGTTCAAAATAGACTTATATACTATCAATTGAACCATAATGACTTTTTGAGTATATTTCAAACACTGGTAATATAATGCTATTGTACTGCAAGTGTGTTTCAAATGCTAGAAAATAAATCATACTTTTCACTAGTGTACTTCAGTACACTTAAAGGTTGTCAAAGGGGGTCAGATGATCCAAATTTGAATAAAAATGTTACGATGAAGAGAAACTGTTTGAAAATGTTGTTTAAGATCTTGCTAAAGATGTATTTAAATGTACTTTATCATGCATATTTTCCCTGTCATGCCGTGCATGTTAAAAATAAACTTTTTTTCTACCTCAAGTATGTTCTAAATATTTTTTATGTTTACTTAAAAGTAATTTGAAATTCAAATTAATTATAGAAAAAATATACTTTCTGTGTACTGTTGAAGTGTACTTTAAATGTGTACTTTAAATGTGCTAACAATATACTTAGTATACTAATGATATATCATGAGTGCTACTTTAGACATACTAAAGTACAACTTAGTGTACTTATCTGTAGTATTTTGAGACAACATTAAGATGAACTATAGTATGCTTTAGTACAACTTTTTAATTTTTATTAGTTTTTTGTAAATATATTTAAAATACAATGGCAATACATTATGATTAAATTAGAAATATACTTCCAGTATATTCTAAATGTATTAATAGTAATCTTAAAAGTGGATTAAGTATACTTTAAATCGAACTAAAGAACATTATAAATAAGTACAGTATTAGTAGAGAAAAGTGTAGTAGAAAATCTTAATGGTGTCTCAAAATAGTACAGTCAAGTACACTAAGATGTATTTTAGTATATCTTAGGGGGTGTTCACACAGGCAGTTTTTCAGGTGCGGGTGGATGTTTTACATTATATTCCTATGATACAGGGTGTTTTTGTAAAAACATCCTGGGTGCTTTTAAAAACACCGCTGCCAGCGGGTTTTTTTCACTGCTCTGGGTGGTTTTCAAGTTGGGATAAATTCAACTCGCCAAGAAAAAGCACCCGACGTCAGGCAGTTTTTTGACAGCTGACCAATGAACGAGAACCTACGTCACTAGGAAAAACGTTGGAAATTCAAGAATGGCGACCCAAACCAAGACGTCTTTCCCGACGGAGCAACTTGTTGTTCTTGTTAGTGAACATGTTGAGTTATATGACATGACCAACAAGTTATACCACAACATATATCACAAGGAGAGTATCTGGAGGACGATCGGTGGGATTTTGGGACATTATCAAACCGTAGCTCCTGAATACAACTATGAAACGCCCCGTACTGCTGCCGTCCCCGGTTTATGTCATGCACCCACAAACGGGAGGGTTCATCGTTATCCTCGTCGTTGTCATCTAACGCCAAAACAAGGGTTAATTTTCTCATCCTCGACATTGTAACTGACACACTAAATTCCCGTAAGACCACTCTCTCCCACCAGTCTTGGCTGCGGACTCGCATCCAACTTCCTCTTGTATGCGGCGGCGCTTAGGGTAAATATAAAGATCTGACGAGAAATTGACGTTGCTGCGCTGTCCTCCTCCTTCTTAATTGAAGGAGCAGGCAGAGAAAAGCTCTCTCCTGCTGTGCTTTCATTAAAATCAAATTTAAAATCCCCGATAGTGATAAGACATCCATTATGTCGCCGCCGGTCCAGAGACGTGTCAGGTGTGCGCGAGAGACATAACGGACACTTTTGTTACTGCCATGTATACAGTTCATTCGGAACACATTTTAGGAACAGATCTATGCCGCATAGAAATCTATGCGGCATAGATCTGCCATGTAAACGCGGCTACTGTAGCGTAGTCAAACCACTTTGATACGGTAACCGATTGGCAACGTTGGCTCTAGAACATTCTGCTCTAGAATGAACTTGACAAAACCACCCTGTCAGTTTTTTAGTTGGTAAAAAACCGCCCGGGTCAGGTGTTTTTTAATATAAAAGAACTGCCTGTGTGAACACGCCCTTAAGTAGCAATAATGATATATCATTAGTATACTAAGTACGTTTTTAGTACTCGAAAATAACACACTTTGAGTACAATAATTTTGTGCTTATGAAGTACACTAATGCCGCTTTTCCACCGCACATGTAGCTCGACTCGACACGACTCGACACGACACGACTCGACACGGTAGCAACACGGGTGCTTTTCCACCGCAAATAGTACCTCCTGGACGTGGGCGGGGTCGGCTGCGCGAAAGGGCCGTGACGTATTTGTGTACGCGACGCAAACAACACATACGCAACCCACACATGGACAGAACCCACATAACAACAATGGAGGACATCGATCACATTACTATTATTAGCCGGCATGTTGAAGAAGTTGGAGAAGTGGAACATGTTGGCTGCGGCGCTGCTATGGATGTTACCAGCATGGTTGCCATGTCGCTCTCGTGACTTCGTCACACTCTCTGGCCAATCAGTCGCCGGCCGTCTGCCGACGTCACCTTTTAGCATCGGCTCAGCTCGCTTGGTACCTAGAGCGAGTAGGTACTAGAAAAAGCAGCCACTTCAGGTACCAGATACCATGGTACCGCGGTGGAAACGCAAAAAATGCGAGCTGAGTCGAGTCGTGTCGAGTCGTGTCGAGCTGGTACCATGCAGTGGAAAAGCGGCATTAGTGTGCTTAAATTTTGTATGTTAAAGTATACTTTTTTTTCGCCTGGGGAGTCATGATTCAACTGAACACAAAAATCGTACATTCATTATGTTTTAAACAAAGAACAATATTCAGAAACACATTAACTTTTGTTCTAAACGTAGAATGCATTTTTATTAACTTTCATGATCCTCAAATATACTAGAACCAAAGGAGCCAAGACGGCCGCCAGTTAAATAATGTTGATGGTCACATTCAGTTAATCCACCCAGCCAGCTGAGGGTGTCACTATTCCTCACCATTGTTGTCTTGAGCCAGAGCCTCGAGGTTGACCTCCATGCTGATTCCTTTGACCGAAAGGACATTACTCTCTCCATAACTGCTTCCAAGACTGAAGGTCTGTATGCTCAAATCTAGAGCGAAAGTTACAGTTGTTAATAAACCATCAAGTTGATTGTGATCTAGCAAGTCTTACCATAGTTCCTAGTACCTGGTTCCAACAACCTAGGGACTAGTTCTAATGCCTTAGTGGCAAATTTCCTACCTACTACTGCAGTCTGGAGCGTCTTGTTGGTTCCGTTCTGGTTGGGTTCTACCACGGAAGAAACCAGACCCTCAGAGATGTCCAGGATCACACACAGGGCGACTAAAGGCCTGATTCCACCGGAGGCGTACGCGCCGCGGGATGGCTGCGCCGCGGTCACCGCTGCTGATCGCTTCCACTCTAATCAATGAGACCATTTCCACCGGGCGCGCCGCGGAACGTTTCAGCAGCGTCCCAGGAGCGGGGTGCCGTGCCGCGGCGCTATCTTTCCGTCCAATTCTATTTTTGCCGCGAGCCGCTGCTAAACCGCATTAATTTCGACAGAGCAGGTCGAGCCGGGCAGGAAGTGAAAAGTAAAAAGCCATAGAGCATCCGGTCAATTTTCAAAATAAAACACAATACTCAGCTCATGTAACTTCACATCAACATTATTACGTCATGACCGGTGGCACCAGGTCAGCAGTCAATCAATCAAAGGGTCTCGGAGGGTCGGCAACATGGACGACGAGAGACTCATTGTCGAAGTTCAGCAACATGAAGTCATTTATGTACCAAATCATCTTTTTTATAAGGAAAATGTCAGAAAGGACAAAGTGTGGCATTTAATTGCAATAGTTTTGGGAGTGGAAGGTGAGTACATTAGGTTTAGGATTATCGCGTGATCTCGCGTGAATACGGCTGGCTCGCAAGGCAGCGCTACGCTGCCGTTACGCGCCCGGTAGGAATGGACGCAGGGCAGAGGACGCAGCCGTTCCACGGCGCAGCCGTTCCGCGGCGCGTACGCGTCCGGTGGAATCCCGGTGTTAGAGTTAGCACCTGACACTTCCTAGGTCAGAAGGAAAGTGTTGCTGTAGTTGGGTGACAACTTCTCGAAGGGAATTAATGGATTCAACAGACATAATAGTTTAATGTACCATTGATGCAGAAAATCTGTTTTTCACCGTCTGAAAAAAAAAGCAAAGACACCAAACTCCCAATGTCATTAGGCTGTTTACTTTGTGTTACCCTGTTTAATAATTCATACTTCAATCAGGTCATCTGTTGGAGAACTAAGTAATCTCTGAAGACAGATGAATACTTTGCAGACTTTTTAACAAGGCCTCAGCCAGTGTCTGCCAAATTCTAAGTACATTTCCTAGACACGGTATTCATGAAAATATATCGCCCTGGAAACATAACTGAGGAATGTGTTTTGTAATCAAAGATTAACGCTGCATTGTGCTTGATTGAAATACCTTGGATCTGGTTCTGGGTTTTTGAATCCTGTCACCAAAAACGTGGCTCCCTAAATAACAGACATGTAGGCTGGAGCTTCTAAAGAAAAAGACGCCACTCATCTTTCTTGAGAGTCTTGGAACTAACTAACTGTTGATCCTTACACTGACCGCTTCTGACAGAATAACGCCTGCACTATCCTTCAGCTGTTGGGTGATGTTTCCAAGAAAAGCTCTTTCCTTTGTTTGTTGCACGGTCTCTACCACCTTATCCTAGCTTCCACTAGTACCGCTCTGTCAGTCTTGTCTGTCCCTGTTTGTTGCTGTGTTTCATGTGCGGGGTAGTGTTGGCTCGTTCGTTCGCGAACCGGTTCGAATGACCGAGTCTTTAGGACGAACGAACTGAACCGGTTCGTCTCTCTCGTACGTTCGGTCGTCTCGTTCACCATTCGATTCACCGGAGACTCGACTGAACGAACGAACGAACGATTCGCGAACGACTCCTCGTGGCGAACTGAATCACGCGAACTGGGTCACGGAAACGAATCATTGAATCCACCAGTAGTGCGGGGGCATCGCATTCCAGCACAGTTCCGCAATCCAAGGCTGGGGTATATATACCCCAACCATACGTCGCCAGATCGTCAGTTGTACTTACCCTGTTGAGTAGCTTCATGATTCTTCATACCTGTGTTCCTAGTGTTCTAGTTTACTCCTGTTCAAGTCTGCGCATCCCTAATACCTCTGTCTCTCAACCAGTCATTATCATCACAGCTAAACTTCAACCATACTCTACTGCCGGAGTACCATCACCATTGAATCATCGGATGTGACTGTCGGTTCGGCTGCCAGCCGACTCATCCAACCCCGGTTCGGACTACCCGGTCCGTGGATTCAGGATTACCACTAACGGACGCAACCACCAGCACCAGCCTTGATCAACCGTGGACTAAAACTGTTCAACTGTCTCCGCTCTTGTCTGTGGTCATTTGTGCCGTGCGTTGGGGTCCACCCCGTCTTCCGCCGTAACAGTAAGATCTGGCCAAACATGGACCCAGCCGACACAGATGACGCAGCCGTTTCATTGGCCACTCGCATAGCGAGTTTAATCTTGGAGCTACACCGTCAGGGCGCCCTCGGGGAAGAACATTCCCGGAATCTGAGGGAGGTTTCCATGAGAGTAAGCCGGTTTGCCAATGCCCTGTCGTCCCTCGAATCCCGGGTGGCACTTTTGAGTCCATCCGTTTCGCTTGTTCCCCCCCCTACGGTCCCTGTCGTTCGTCGTCTGAGAGTGACCCTGGGAATTGTCATGGCTTTCTTCTCCAGGTAGGAGGGTTTTTTCAGCAACAGCCGATCACCTACGCTACCGAAACCTCCCGCATTGCCTACCTCATAGCCTGCCTGTGGGGGGTAGCGCTTACCTGGGCTTCGCGTTGCGGGACGAGCCGTCCGATTTAGAGGCGCTCATAACTCTTTCTATGCAAATAGACAATCGCATTCGGGAGCGAAGGAGGGAGAGTTCCGTCCGAACCCCGCCATCCGTCCCTGTCCAGTCCACGACAGTGAGACCTCCGCCACGGATCACCGACACCTACCGAGAGTCTCCGAGTCGTCCCGAGCCTGAGCCCATGCAGCTGAGGCGTGCACATCTAACCACGGAGGAGTGCGACCAGCGGCTTCGGACGGGTTCCTGCATGTATTGCGGGAGGGTGCGTCATATCCGCCTCCACTGCCCCATGCGTCCGGGAAACGGACCGGCTTGGTCGTAATGGGAGTTTTCCGATCGAGCTGCACTCCCGATTATGCTATCTCCCGTACCCTGCAAAAGGCCACACTTTCGTGGCAGAACCGCTCATTACACCTCTCCGCCCTCGTTGATTCCGGAGCAGACAAGAGTTTTATGGACCGAGAGGTGGCAAGACAGCTGGGAGTAGACATCATTCCACTCGATGTGTCAATGGACGTGAGCGCTCTCAACGGAATGCACCTGGCCAGGATAGAGCATAAGACCGCTCCCTTATCCCTGCTGCTTTCCGGGAACCATCAGGAGAAAATTTCGTTTCACCTCATTGATTCACCCCAGACCCCCTTGGTACTGGGTCATCGTCTTCATAACCCCAGTTTAGAGTGGACCTCCGGTACTCTGCTTGGAGTACCCATTGCTTATTGAACTGCCTACGTTCCGCCTCAGCACCTGCGGCAGTCGCTCCACAGCCTGTTCCGGAACCCCCGGACCTCACGTTGGTGCCCCAGGATTATCATGATTTGGGCCCGGTATTCAGTAAACAACACGCACTATCTCTGCCACCACATCGCCCGTACGATTGTGCTATTGACTTACTTCCTGGTTCCTCTCACCCTAGCAGCCGCCTGTTTAACCTCTCGCGTCCTGAACGAGAGGCCATGGAGGTATATATCCGGGACTCTCTTGCTGCGGGGCTTATTCGTCCCTCATCCTCACCGGTAGGGGCAGGTTTTTTTTCCGTTGCAAAGATGGACAAGACCCTTCGTCCCTGCATTGACTATAGGGGACTCAACGACATTACAATAAAAAACAAATATTCGTTGCCTCTCATGGACTCAGCCTTTGTTCCTCTGCGGGTATGGGAGAAATTAACCATTACTTTATATTAACTATGAGTATTATCAGGCCTATATACATCAGGCATATACATTAATGGTGGAAAGTAGAGAAACCACCTCTGGACTCAGAGCAAGGGCCTCATAAGGCGCCAGGGAGCCTGGGGCCTAGGCTACTGACATCCTCCCATTATTTAGATTAACTACAGGAGATGAACACATATTTAAAGGAATGTAAGGCTGACTGTCCGTGCCATATAAGGCAATTTTGAGCATATACCAGGGCAGTCATATTACATGCAAAACAACTCAGTTTGAATGGATAAGAGAAACCGGGATCGGAGCCCCCGTCAGTGTCTTTGCAAACCTCACTCGGCTTTGTTGTTGCTAGTTTGTGGGTAACAATAAAGTCTCTGTCAATACTTTTTCCGGACTCCCCGATTCCTCATGTTTATAGTTAGTTGAAGTGATAGATAATTCGGTCATAATTGCTACTACAGAATTGGCGTCTACGATCAGGATTGAGAAAAGAGACAGCCCAGCTGCTGGGCCGCAGGACGGGGCGTGGGCGGATCACACAACCAAGCGCACAACATTTATTCTAGGTAAGTTTGGCTTACCTAATTAAACGGTTGATTGATCTGTTTTTGCCTCGTCTGAACGCTTGGCAGCAGGTAAAGTGTCTCTTCAATTCAACGAACCAAAATGATAGATAAAGAGAGAGAGAAATAGGGGACCTCCGGGTGAGATTGACGTGCGCACGCACATAAGCCATGAGCGCTTTGTGGTTTTAAATAACCAAGACGCTTTTGGTGTTTTGGTTAAGTAGGCTTAATATAAGGTCCTGTGGCTGTCTTCTAGAGGAACGAATTAGTGAGAAAGTTCCAATAGAACAGTGCAGGCAGATCCACAGGTCGAAAGAGCGCGTACCTGGTGGATTTCTGAGAGTATCCCAGCTGGAGTTGGGTAAGGGTTAGAATTCATTGCTGTGGATGAATTCATTTTTATTTGAGGAGAGCTTCCTTGGGATGCCGACTAGTGAATTTTCCATTTTCAGCTTGGGAAAGTTGACCCGCAGTTCCTGCACCAGTGATGGTGAATTTCTTATTCCGATCATGGCATTTTGAGAAAACAGGCTTCTCGCACTTTTTGAATAGATACGTTTCTTGGTTGGGGTACTGCTTGAGTTGGTATTTTGAGAAGTTTCTTGTTTGTTCTTGATCTGGTCGAGTAGTTATGTGTTCAACCATTATTTAAAAGAATAGTCAACAATATTATATGGCTTAATCAACAATTGATTAAACCCTACCGCGTTGACTCTAACTGCAAAAGCAGGGAGAAGCAGAAAACGTGGACGAGCAAAAGCACAGAGAAACAGCGGGGACGAGCAAAAACAGGGACCTGCAGCAGCAGGGTTAAAAATAGAAAACAGGGGGGGGGGCACATTCCAATCTTCAGCAGGGAGACAAACGCCTGGGAGGAGTGCATATTTGCTGCCTTAGAGACAAAATAGGACATTTAAACAAACGTGTAAAATAAACTCATAAATTGTATTAATAAATAGTGTATTTAAAAAAAGAAATAATAATAATAATAATAATTTAAAATGGCACCAAAAGCGGTAGAAATTTTGAGTAGAGACAATCCGTTGCTCAGAAACGATATTAAAATGATCTCTGCGAAATGGGAAAAAATAACAGCTAAAACAGGCACAATATGGCCCATGGGAGGGACTTTTGATCCAATAGTGTGTAGGGACATGGAGGTAGTAATGAGGAACTACAAAGCTAACAGAAGTGGAAAAAAGGCCTTAGAGAAGAGGGACAGGGAAAAGTTAGTGCAAGCTTTGTTCGAAGAGGAGGGAGAGAGATGGCACACACTACATAGAGTGGCTAGAGAGATAATAACAAAAGAAGAAAAGGCTCAACCATTGCCTCTGAAGGTTGAGCCACCGCCGTACAAACCAACAGAAATGTATCCATTGGTAACAGGCATGGTAGGAATTAAAGGGGAAGTCACATTAAATGAGGAAGATAAGCAATGTAACACACAGGGAAGGAGGGGCGCACCCATACACATGGACTGTTATGAGGGGATTAGGAAACCAAGGGAAGAGTGTAACAATGCTGACATTATCTCTGGTGAAAGTGAGCATGAGGACAAAGATGAGAATAGTGATAATGAGCTCGAGGACGAAGATGTGAAATATGATAATGAACAAATGGGTGAAGGGCCACCACAACCAAAAGAGAGTTTAGTAAAGCCCATGAGTAAGAAGGCTGAGGGGAAATTAAAGAATCAGAAAAAAAAACAGAAATGTCTGGCTGCAGTACATCATTACAAAGCCCCCTAGTACTCCAGTCACAGGGGAAACTAAAGAGATCACGAAGGGGAAAAAAAGGCGCCCGACACTCTCCCAGGAAATTATCCTATAATAGTCAAAGGACAACCGGTCTACTATCAACCATGGGGTTCACAGGACTTGGAGGGAGTCATATCTACACTCCCTAACATACATAACGGGGGCGTCAAAATGGATTAGAACACTTGAGGAACTCACAGTGGGAAGATTAATGGCAGTGGGGGGCCTGAAAGCTCTGTTGGCAAGAGTATTGGGCTTAGCCAAGATGGAGTCTGTACTGAGAAATGGAGGGTTGGATATAATGGACAGAATGTATGATGGACCTACACTTGATCATTACAGAGGGGCGATGTGGGCCACACTCAGAAGGGAGTTCCCGATCCCCATCGATCATAAAAACATGAAAGGCCTCCCTATCAGTGACACAGAGAATCCTGCATCCTACCTGCAGCCCCAAGTGGACAGATGGCGCATGGAGACGGACCAGGATCCTGAGACCCATCCTGTGTTCTCTGTCATGTTTAGAAACTCTGTGATAGAGATACTACCTAGCGCAGTCAAAGCTAAGCTAGAAAATGTGGTGGACTGGTTACATCAAGATCTCATAGAGATTTCAGCGACCATTTGGTTCATGCAGTGGACAAATATCGGCAAAATTAACAAAAATAAAGGAACAAAGCAGAGAGGTGCAGAGGAAGCTATCTCAGCTCAGTTGGAAGAACTCACAAGGAGAGAAAAAGAAAAGACAAAACAGGCGGTTGTTTCAGAGCCGGTTGATACAATATTGCAAGCCGTCCAGCAGGGCGCACCACAAACCCAACCTCCTCAACAGGCATTCTCTCCCCCAGTACAACAGCTTCAGAGACAATAGTATTAGTCACCCACTCCACCTGTCATACAGATACCCACACATAATAATGGGAACCCGAAAAATGGGAATAGACAGAATCAGTATAAGGGGCCCCATGGCCAGTATAAAAATAGTCAACAACAGGGACAGCAAGGACAGTATAAAAATAATCAACAAGAGGGACACCAGGGACAGTATAGAAACAATCAACAACAAGGATCCCAAGGACAACGGGGAGGTCCTTTAATATGTTATGTTTGTAACCAGGAATGACATACTAAGAGAAATTGTTTAATTAACCCTTTTCCACCACAGCAAGGACAGGGCAAGAATCAGGGAAGGCAGGAACAAGGAGGCAACTATCAGGCGGGTCCCTTTATGGGACAAGGATACTAGGGGTGCCCAGAGAATCCAAGGGGGGGGGTCAGCTAGTAGCAATCACAAAACAGGCTGATGAGGAACCAATACTGCAGGTTCTTATTAATGATAGAGGCATGCCAATGATGGCCGACACTGGAGCCACTTACACTTGCGTAGGTTCAAAATATGCCTCTCACCTCCCCATGGCAGGAAAATTCGCCAAATCTGTAGGATTCTCGGGACACACGCAGTTTTACCTATGACAGCTCCAGTAATGCTAAAACGAATGACTCCCTCCAAGTCCCCTAATTTGATTTGAAGAGATGCACTGCGTAAATTCAACCCAGTATCACGCGATTGCGTGCTCCTGCGCACGAACGTTAATCTATTGAAGCGTGTTCCAGAGCACGATAGTCCGACTTTTTGCGTGCTACACAGAACGAAATGTAAACCAATGCATTCTGAATGGGAGTGTTCTCAGACAATTAACGAGCTCCACAAAACGGTACGAGAGAGAGAGAAAGAGAGAGAGGGAGGGACAGAGAGAGAGGGAGGGACAGAGAGAGAGAGCGAGAGAGAGGCTTCAGAAAGGGTGTGCGCAGATAGTACAGTGCACCCTAGTTATGTTTATGCCAAAACCACAAATGCTATATGTATGTATCTATATATTGCCTAATTATATATATTGCCTATATATATGTATAGGCTATATATATAATTAGGCTATAATTATATTATTTAGCGTGTAATGAGACAATCTATAGCCAAATTGTCGAAGATGCCCGAGAATCTCCGGGGATATCAGCATGGGAAATCGGCGAATTAGACCCATGAACCTATAAAGAAAGACGTCATCTCTAGCGGGAGAGAACGTTTGTGGTGCTGGTTTGTGTCACGTAAGTACAGGGCTCTCATGTCTCATGCAATCGGCGTGAGACACACGCAATTCAACCCATGCACACGCTCGAACCTGGTCTCACGAAAATACGTGACACTGTCACGTTATTTAATCTATTGAAACGGGATCAGGGGCACGTAGGCCTATTTTCTAAATTTTGTATTTCAATTGGAAGTAGGCTATTTGTCGTGTCACTAGCACGACTTCCAAACTAAGGCCGTTTCTCAATTCCTAGCACGCGTACTACGGACTCGATGCAAGCACGTACTTGGCAAGTCCGTACTTCAAGCACAGACTTGCGAGCACGTACCTGCAATTGGAACAGCAGCGGACTCGATGACGTCACCACCTCTGCTCGTCCGTTAACTGTGCTACGGCCTCATTTAGGCATATACTACTGAACAATATAAACAAATTATATAAAACAAAATCCCAGCCTCTTTCATTTTCAAATAGTATGTAAATATTCTGAATGAATAAAAATTTAAAAGATATGCGTGTCCTGTCATGTGTATGAGCTATACACACACGACTTTATATAAATTTAAGCAATAGATCACGACAGGCTGTGGTATGTGCTCATTATACCACTGTTATGGGGCGTTGTCCGGCCCCGACGCGCAGCGGAGGGCCGGCGACCCCCTTCACAGTGGTATAATGAGCACATACCACTGACTGAAGTGATCTATTGCTTTTATACAACGGTTTCTATTATGGCAAAACGAAAGTCATAGACACACTACATTTAAAAAAAAAACAAGAAAGTCAAAGTAGCCGTTTTATTAAAGAATACAAAAAAGTAGTCCCTCCTGGCTGCCTTCAAAACACACTTTAGCGTCCCTCCGAGAGAAGGCTCGGCTAGAGCAGCGGTTCGCCGGCAATTTATCCTATGGAGCAGTTCACTCGCCGTGTGCCTACGCTTTCGTTAGTCTCCATCGCTTTGCTCACTCCCGGAGTAACAACATTTACACCCTCTCCATCATTCAACATATTTTTTACTTTGTAACTGTTTCTACTTCCAATCAATCAATCAATCAATTTATTATTTAAAGTGCAAAATCACCATGGTACATGGTCTCAATACACTTTACAAAATATCAAGTACAATAATAACAATATTAAAACAATATTAAAACACCATAGGAATATGATAAAACAGTTAAAAATTAGTTTAAACCAAAGTATTGAGTAAAAAGGTATGTTTTAAGACGGGACTTGAAAATTGCAGTGGATGAAGCTTCTTTGATACATAGTGGGAGGCCATTCCATAGAAAAGGAGCACGGTAGGAAAAGGCCCTGCCACCAGCAGACTTTTTATTGATTGGTGGGATGACAAGGAGGTTAGAACTAAGAGAACGGAGTGGACGTGGCGGAATGTAGGGAAAAAGTAGTTCAGTTAAATAAGAAGGTGCAAGTCCATTTAATGCCTTATAAGTTAAGAGAAGAACTTTAAAATCGGCTCTAGCCTGAATGGGCAGCCAATGTAATGATGCCAGGACAGGAGTTATGTGACAGTACCTACTTGTTTTTGTTAAGAGTCTGGTGGCTGAATTTTGCACAAGCTGAAGGCTCCTAGTAGAACAGATGGGGAGGCCAGAAAAAAGGACATTACAGTAATCCAAACGGGAAGACACAAGGGCATGGAGAACCACCTCGGCGCTACGCCGGGACAGAGCAGGGAGGATTTTAGCAATGTTGCGCAGATGAAAGAAGGCCGACCTGGTGGTTTCCTTGATGTGAGTCCGGAAAGTCAGGGTTGGGTCAAAAGTAATGCCTAGGTTTCTAATGTGCGTGCTTTCAGAGATTGAACAGCCATCGATATTAAGTCAGAGACTCTCAGAGAAGTACTTGTAGTTATTGGGCTTAATCACCAGCAAATCAGTCTTTGCAGTATTAAGCATGAGAAAGTTTTGACTCATCCAGGTCTTGATTCGGCTAACACATGATTCCAGATTTTGTATATGGGAGGGGTCATTAGGCTGTAGTGGGATGTACAGCTGTGTGTCGTCAGCATAGAAATGGAACTTTATACCATATTCGGCAATTATCATACCCAGAGGGAGCATGTAAATACAAAACAGCAGGGGCCCCAGGACAGACCCCTGGGGCACACCAGCGGTAACCGTAGAGCATTCTGACAAAGAGTTATTGAAACTGACACATTGGGTTCTACTAGATAAGTAGGACTGGAACCAGGAGAGCGCCAGCCCGTGAATACCAACGTAATGCTCCAGTTGGTGCAGAAGCACACAATGATCTACTGTATCGAAGGCCGAACTTAAGTCAAGAATTAAAAGTAAGGAGGCTGATCCAGAGTCAGCAGTGACAAGTAGGTCGTTAACTACTCTAGTTAGGGCAGTCTCAGTAGAGAACCAGTGGATCGCTATTGGGTTTCTTGAGGAGTGGTTTAATGATAGCAGATTTATAGGTTAAGGGGACACACCCCTCAGAGAGGGAAGTGTTAAAGATGGCACGTATAGGGGCACTCAGAATAGGAAAGAGTTCCTTAAGGAGGTCAGAAGGGATGGGATCTAGTGAACATGTTGTTGGCTTAGAGGCGGCAACCATTGAGGCCAGGGCCTCAGCAGAAATAGGTTTGAACTGAGAGAGTGAACTCGTGGACCAGGACACAGACGCGGAGTGATATGCAAACTTTCACAAAATGATCGGGCATCATAGCAGTTATGTATACGCTCATTATACAACAGTTAAGAACCAATCAGATCGCTGGATTTAAGCCACCCGTTAATAAATAAATATATATATAAATAAATATATATAAATATATAAATAAATATTTATATATTATCTTATATTATTATTATTATTATTATATTATATAAATATATAGATAAGTTAAGAGTAACTTAAGCTACAGTTGTGCGTCTTCTCCATATTGTCCGCCATCGTACTGCTGCGAGTGCGAAATGCTTCCTGGGATTTATAGCGGTTGCAAGTACACACGAGCCACCTCCGATGCATGCTCGGTGAAACGGCGAGATCGAGCACGCATCAAGAACACTTCCGGGTTTTACGACAGTACTCGCTTGATGCGTGCTTCGAATTGGAACAGTGCTCGGGCAACGACTGATGACGTTTCACGAGTCCATGAGCACACGAGCACGCACAAGTACGCGAATTGAGAAACGGCTTAAGGTTCTGTCCGGGAGCGTTCTCCCTAATGTCCCTTATGGAGCTCCGTACAGATCATTCATTGTTGAAAATTGTCTGTGATAACTAACAAATGACAGCTTTTGGCCACCCGTTTCTACTTAAAATTGTCTGTGATAACTAACAATATGACAGCTTTTGGCCACCCGTTTCTACTTTCACCTTTGATACAGAGAAATTGTGACAATACACGGATATATTAAATGCAGGTGCGCTGCTCTGTAGGCAAAACCCGAAGGAAAAAAGGGTAGCTGCTTCATCTGTTCTTTTTAGAATTGTATGTCTTTATGTTTATTTTATCTAGCCATCTATTCTCTTGTTTTTGGCTATGTGAATGAACGTCCGCGTCGATGCCTCGCAAGTCCAGTGTCGCGAGCGGACGTTGCCATGACATCTAGAAATCATACCGTATTTAATGGGTTGTAGTGAGTGTAACATAATTCACCTACAGTATTTTGTTATGTGTTGTTCTTTCAATTGTGTTAGGCATGTCGTTTACTGTCTTGGTGGTTCAGGGATCACTGTCCCTTTAAGGATTACGAGCGTCTCATGACGTCAGAGCCCATGCGGGATTTGTTTACTTGCAGCACGTTTTGATTTCCTGTTTCTCTCTTACTAAATAAACGAGTCACACAACTCAAGTGCTCAACGTGCGAAATTGTATCCCTCACTTATTGCAATTTCCACATGGTTATCATTAATATTGATGTGTAGGGGTTGATTATAACTCGTGAATAATATTGTTTAGACCACGGTCTGGGGGAATACTCGTATTGTGATTGGCTGCAGTGCGTGCATTAACTCCTGATATAGCCCTACAGACACATGCTAAGTAGTTCCAGCCAGTGTTTAGATTCTCTGCCCGAGCCCGAGCCCGACGCGGGCCGGGTCGGGCCGATATTTCCCACCACTATACTCGGGCCGGGCCTTTGATCGAGCGTTTTTATTTTTATTTTACCATTGGTTTATTGGCTTAATCTGAGGAGAAATCTATGCCATAAACAGAAATATTATAGGCCCTTATTACACGGGTCTTCTCAATGCCCAATGTCTACCCCAGCGTCTTCCGTTGCTAAGCGACGTCACCGTCTTTGGGGACAAATTATTTCTCTGCTGATCAACACTACGAATGGCCAAAAGACTTGTTTCCCCCCCCCCCCTTAAATAAATACTATGGCAGAATTATTATTATTATTATTATTATTCTCATTCAACTTGAACATGTGTTTTTACAGTAGTGGTGGAGGGATGACGTATGTTGGCCAACCCGGAAGTGAGCGTCACCCTGGATTCCCTCGACAAAAAGCCAATGGGTTTTGCCATTGGATTTTGGATTATTGCAGAAACATTTGCATCTTTGAAGCACCTCCTGAAAAACTGAAAATAAATAAATACATAAAAATAACCGTGCTCCAAAGAACGAAATGTAAACCAATGCATTCTGAATGGTTCTGTGTAGCATTTTTCCATGCTACAAAGAACGAAATGTAAACCCATGCAAATAAAGACTTCATGGTCATAATAATTTAAATATCATTAATATCCTGAGTGTGTAGGGTGGTATTCTATTTTTTTCAACGGGGCTGCATCCAGTCACTTGACCATTACCATTATGGTTGCTATGGTGGTTGCTATCGACCGCCCCCTCTAATCCTTACATGGCTCTAAAAACCACGCGGCAAAGGAGCTGCCATCAATTGTGTTGTTTTTGTCGTTAACTAGGGTCCGATGGTTAGGAAATAGGCAGATAATCCAAGGTATCCTTAAAAGGCAGCTTGGATGTTTTTATTTTCTGCAGTTTAGACATCTACTATAACCTATTTTGGAAAGCAAAACACCAAGCTCATTGATTTAACGAGGCAGGGTTATTTGAAACAATTTATTAAATAAATATTTGTGAGATGTCATTACTTCTCCTGAGTTTGCTTCCTATTTACAGTATGTCGAGTATACACCCCTACTGTCCACAAGCATCCCCCCTCCCCATATGGATTTGGAGAATTGTTGCCACGTCCCAGTGGTGGAGGTATCATATATATGATAGAGGGCATTCAATTATACTATAATGATCAATTAGGAGGCCGAAGCCCTAAAGGAAGTGATGAAGTGTGATGAAGTGAATTTGAAGTATGTAAATATCTTCCCGGTGGTGTAAGAGGGCGAACAAGGTGTCCTTCAACATCTACGCTTCCAGGCGATTGCAACGGTCCCACACATGAGCATATTCGAACATGTTTAATGGTAGTAATTAGCTGTCGAAATTGGAGGCCTTAATCAATAATGAGCAGCTATTGATTTGCTTCCCGATAGAAATTTGTGACAAATGACATGTTATTTAGCATCTACACGTTGAGCTGAGTCCAATGACACCAAGCATGACACTCTAGCAAATGGTAACATGTATTTTACATGGTACACCGATGGTCTAGGTCTAGGACATGATCTCGGTGTAGCAAGAGGGCGAGCTTGATCTCATTGGACTCAGCTTAACGTGTAGATGCTAAATAACATGTAATTTGTCAGAAATCTCATCGGGAAGCAAATCTATAGCTGGTCATTATTGATAAAGGCCTCCAAAATCGACAGCTAATTACTACCCCGAAACACATTCAAATATGATCATGTGTGGCACTGTTAAAATCGCCTCGATAGATGTCACGTAGATGTCAAAGCACACCTTGTTTGCCCCGTCACGCCACCGGGAAGATATTTTCATACTTCTAATGGATTGATTCATATTTTAAGGTTCTCGGAGTGAGACTTTAAGCGGCTGCAGCAGAAGTGTTGAGACGATAGAATATCAAGACATTTATAGAATATTCCCATTCACATTATGATTCTTCGTCATAACATCCGAAGGGCCCCGAAGGGCCCCCCCTTCCTGCCCTCGGGGTCCGACCGGGCCAAGTTTCGGTGCGGGGGTCCCAGTTAGGCCCTAGATTAAAGTATTCAAATTTCAGGGCGGTAGGACCTTCCTGTCTCAAAAACAGTTTTTCCACCACATTCTGAACCATTAGGTCTTGCAGGCAACACTTCTGAGGGGCTTTGTCCAAATGAAAGTCCATTTGGGAAAACTTTTTTTCTCTAAGGGCTAGAACTCCAAATCTCGGATATGTCATTCTCGGGGCCCCGGGAAATGTGTGTAAACATTTAAGTATCCCTGGCTATCTCGAAAAGGGATGTGGGATGGAGGTGTACATTTGTGGCTTAAGGTGTGTAGACACAGCTGGCCTGTGGCCACGTTTTTGAAGTCTGGGGTCAAAAGGTCAAAAGGAGCCGGCACCACGCCGCTTATGAGATAACAAAAGTTAATGTGTATTTCTCTCATAACTTTTTGTCATTATTAAAGAGAGGCCTGATTCTCAGATATGAATGTTGGATGGCTAGGGTGTAGGTCTGGGAAGAACTTCAGGCCAAAATCTTGCAAGCGAGCCGCTGGGTGCAGGTGCAACGAGATGGAGCATTTGCTGAGTCATTTCCTGTAGGGCTGGAGCCACAGGTTGAAGCGTATGCGTCCTTTGAGACCCCCTTTGATAAAAGGGGGTCTCAAATGTTGACCCTCAGTCACCTATTGCATCACTTCCTTTAGGGCTTCGGCCTCCTAATTGATCATTATAGTATAATTGAATGCCCTCTTTCATATATATGATACCTCCACCACTGGGACGTGGCAACAATTCTCCAAATCCATATGGGGAGGGGGGGGGGATGCTTGTGGACAGTAGGGGTGTATACTCGACATACTGTAAATAGGAAGCAAACTCAGGAGAAGTAATGACATCTCACAAATATTTATTTAATAAATTGTTTCAAATAACCCTGCCTCGTTAAATCAATGAGCTTGGTGTTTTGCTTTCCAAAATAGGTTATAGTAGAAGTCTAAACTGCAGAAAATAAAAACATCCAAGCTGCCTTTTAAGGATACCTTGGAATATCTGCCTATTTTCTAACCATCGGACCCTAGTTTACGACAAAAGCAACACAATTGACGGCAGCTCCTTTGCCGCGTGGTTTTTAGAGCCATGTAAGGATTAGAGGGGGCGGTCGATAGCAACCACCATAGCAACCATAACGGTCAAGTGACTGGATGCAGCCCCGTTGAAAAAAATAGAATACCACCCTACACACTCAGGATATTAATGATATTTAAATGATTATGACCATGAAGTCTTTATTTGCATGGGTTTACATTTCGTTCTGTGTAGCATGGAAAAATCTGAGAAACACTCCCATTCAGAATGCATTGGTTTACATTTCGTTCTTTGGAGCACGGTTATTTTTATATATTTATTAGGGCTGTCAAAATTAACGCGTTAACGCAGGGTGATTAATTTGTGGAATGAACGCGTTAATTTCTTTAACGCATTAACGCATGCGCAAAATGACCCGCCCAATATTTCCCGCTCCAGCACTTGCCGCCGCTATTTGCCGCCGCTATTTGCCGCTCTAGAGTTTTGACTGAGACACAAGATGGATACATCTTGTGATACTTCTTGTGATACATAAGCATGCGTTTGTCGGCTCTTTAAGTTCTGGGGCAAGACCAGGGGGCTTGCTTCAGACAACGCTCACCGAAGGCCGTGCATTAAGTAAGTCTATTTCTGAGAACTTGACCCAAAAAATTGGGTCAATGTAACTGAGATCCTGGGTGGGGAGGCCTATGTATCCTGCTCTGTTGTACTGCCTGCCCTCTGCCACTTGCGTCATGTAATGGAGGTCTCTGATGAGGACCCCGCATATGTGGTGCGATTTAAGACGGCATTCAAAGAAGACCTAGCCTCCCGCCAAGAAAAGACCAACAACGCATGGCTCAAGCTTGCAACGGCCCTGGATCCACGCTTTAAAGACATTTTATTGTATGAAGGTGTGGTGGTTTGTTCATTTAAAAAAGGGAAAATGTTCAACCATTCTAAACTTAGCAATGGCTAAGATACCCATAACGTTTGGGATGACTGTTATCTTTAAGTTGGATAAAAAAAATAAATAAAAAAAAATGTTATATGCTCATATGCATTGCAAAGAGACTGACACAAAACTAAAATTAAAATATGGTGTGGTATGTTTAAGTTCGATTTTATTTTTCATTATTAATAACACCATCATCTGGATTCTTTCATGAATAAAAGAACATGCTAAATGCCTATGTATCCACCTTCTGTCATTTATCTTTCCGTTCCTACAACAATATACAGAGAAATTCAGAAATTCCAGGCATATTTACGAATGGTAATTAATCGTGATTAATCAACAGCTACCCTGTGATTAATCAGATAAAAAAATTATTTAGCCCTAATATTTATTTATTTTCAGTCTTTCAGGAGGTGCTTCAAAGATGCAAATGTTTCTGCAATAATCCAAAATCCAATGGCAAAACCCGTTGGCTTTTTGTCGAGGGAATCCAGGGCGACGCTCCACCACTCTTACTGTAAAAACACATGTTCAAGTTGAATGAGAATAATAATAATAATAATTCTGCCATAGTATTTATTTAAGGGGGGGGGGGGGGAAACAAGTCTTTTGGCCATTCGTAGTGTTGATCAACAGAGAAATAATTTGTCCGCAAAGGCGGTGAGGTCGCTTAGCAACGGAAGACGCTGGGGTAGACAAGGCACCGGACTACTACCCATGTAAGTGAACGGAGCGTTCCACGGCATTGAGAAGACCCGTGTAATAAAGGCCTATAATATTTCTGTTCATGGCATAGATTTCTCCTCAGATTAGGCCAATAAACAAATGGTAAAATAAAAATAAAAACGCTCGATCAAAGGCCCGGCCCGAGTATAGTGGTGGGAAATATCGGCCCGACCCGGCCCGCGTTGGGCTCGGGCAGAGAATCTAAACACTGACTGGAACTACTTAGCAGGTGTCTGTAGGGCTATATCAGGAGTTAATGCACGCACTGCAGCCAATCAGAATACGAGTATTCCCCCAGACCGTGGTCTAAACAATATTATTCACGAGTTATAATCAACCCCTACACATCAATATTAATGATAACCCTGTGGAAATTGCAATAAGTGAGAGATACAATTTCGCACGTTAAGCACACAGTTGTTTGACTCGTTTATTTAGTAAGAGAGAAACAGGAAATCAAAACGTGCTGAAAGTAAACAAATCCTGCATGGGCTCTGACGTCATGAGACGCTCGTAATCCTTAAGGGACAGCGATCCCTGAACCACCAAGACAGTAAACGACATGCCTAACACAATTGAAAGAACAACACATAACAAAATACTTTAGGTGAATTATGTTACACTCACTACAACCCATTAAATACGATATGATTTCTAGATGTCATGGCAACGTCCGCTCGCGACACTGGACTTGCGATCGAGGCATTGACGCGGACGTTCATTCACATAGCCAAAAATAAGAGAATAGGGGATTATCACGCTTCCAGGTTCCGGTGGCGGGATTTGTCTTCGTTGTGCATGAACACTTCCGGCGCAGTTCAACAATGGCTGAAACCAAAGCTAGATGTCACTGCTCTGTTCCACTTTGTACATCGAACAAACAACGCCAACCATACTTAAGTTTTTAATGGATTCCCGACTGATACTAGTCTCAGGAAGAAGTGGATCCAAGCGGTTCGCCGGGATGAAGGGCCAAACTTTAAAATAAAACTAGTTCTATTTCATCCTTACTGACCGCCAGAGGCGGTGCATTAAGCACTGGATTTATCCGTCTCGTGCATGCGCAGTTCGAGTACCTATACCAACAAGGTCACATGTGACCCTCGTGACACCGGATTGGCTATATAGCCCGGTGTCGACAGAGGATCTGTTCCTTTAATCTTCTCGCAAAGACGCATGTTGTAGTACCGCTTGCGGATAGCGTATTCGCTTTTTGAAAAGGATCGCGCTCCAGACTGTGCAGCCTCGCGACCAAGGGTCGGAGCAACGGGTGAACTCGTCCTCCAGGGGCTGTTTGTCTGTACAGCGCCGAAAGGCTTCCTTTGAGTAGAAGCTTCCAAGTTTTTGTTTAGTAACACTTTTGTTAGAAGAATATATATATATATAATCGTTCAGTCACTTACCGGTGAAGGCAGTGCTCTCGCGTCCTCTCCCGGCAATACTGCTGGGATTATTTTCACTACTGGGATTATTTTCACTACTGGCTACATTGTACAGTTCGCTCCCCCCAGCGCTTGTAGCTGCTACTTGATAGCTCCCTGATAGAAACAGCTCGGCTGTGTTCTGGGTTACCAAATTTATTTGGTAAAAGTTTTTCCGGTCAGTCACTTACCGGTGAAGGCAGCGTTCTCGCGCCCTCTCCCTGTAACACTGTTGCGTATTTCTTTCGGTCAATTACCGGTGAAGGCAGCACTCTCTCGCGCCCTCTCCCTGTAACACTGTTGGGGTTTTTCTTTTCAGTCACTTACCGGTGAAGGCAGCGCTCTCGCGCCCTCTCCCTGTAACACTTGTGTGTTTCTTTTCAGTCACTTACCGGTGAAGGCAGCGCTCTCGCGTCCTCTCCCGAGAACACTGCTGTATATTTGAGTGTGTAATTATTTTCAGTCACTTGCTGGTGAAGACTGCGCTCTCGCGTCCTCTCCCGGTAACACTTTTTTGGCTTTTCTTGAATTAGTAGCTTACTGGTGAAGGCAGTGCTCCCTCTCCCAGTGTTCTGCTGATGGCTCATGTGTGTGGCGCCTGTGTGGCCCTCCTTGAGCCTGACGATGGCCATGATCGCTGCCCCTCTTGCCTCGACTTCGAGCATTTGAGGGAGGGCCTTACAGAGAGGGCCTGTATGAACTGCGGCTCCATGCCCTTGGCACTCAGGCTGGCTAGGCTCGCAGCGGTGGAACAACCAACAGCCGTTGACCATCCATCAATGGCGCCACTTCCTCCGGCTCAGCCCGTCCGTTCTTGGCGTCGGGGTAGAGCAGGCCCCCCCCCCCAGGAAAAGGGCTAGGGACGAGCTAGAATCCAAGGTGGATCGCTTGTCATCCGACATGGTGAGGATACAGGAACTCCTCCTGACCCTGCAACCTGGGGCAGGTGGCGCGGTGGCTGACATCCGGCCTGACCCTTCCTTGGGGGATGTGCCGGGGACGGACGATGTCCTGTCGCTGGCGACATCAGCCAACCTCTTCAGTGAGGGTGTCACGGGGGAGGAAGCCTCAAACGCTTTTGGGGAGGCCTCCCGCTCCTCTGCTCAGAGCTCTGGGCACGGCACAGAGGGTAACCCCATCGGGGCCGTCATCCGTACGGCCCTGGCTCGCCTGGGGCTCGATGCTCCTCAGGCAGACTTGGTTCAGCCTAGCGCCTTTTTCAGGCGCAGCCCTGCCACAGCCCCTTTCTCTGTCCCTCCTTCGGAGGAGTATTTAAAGGAGCTACACGTCTGCTGGAAGGATGCCAAGGCTCTCCCCCGTCCTTCTTCCAGTGCTCGGGCCTTGGCTGCCATGCGGGATCCAGCGCAGTATGGTTTGGGTCGCATGCCACCCGTTGAGCCCGCCATTGCCTCCCTCATTTTAACCCCCGATCAGGCCTTGCAGCCGGATGCCAGGTGTCCTCGGCCCCAGTGCAGGGTCACAGACGACCTGCTCTCGAAGGCCTATGACGCAGCAGCGCGTATGGGGCGGATTGGCAATTCCCTCTCCCACCTAATGCTGGCGCTCTCGACCTTGCTGCAACAAGCTGCAGTTGAGCCGTCTACGCAGGACCTGAGCGACGCGTCCCTACAGGCCTTTGCCCTCATGTCCAGGGAATTGGGGCGTGTTATGTCCACCCTGGTCCAGACTCGCCGCCAGGTTTGGTTGGCTCAGTCGCCCCTGACGGAGGCGTGCAGGAAGGCCCTCAGAGCCGTGCCAGTGGTACCGGGGGAGCTGTTTGGGTCAGCTGCCCTGGAGACGCTGGAGCGAGCTGCCCAAGCTAGGCAAACCAACCTGCAGCTGTCGGGTCTTCACAGGAGTGTGTCCGCTCCTGCCAGGCCTAGAGCCCCCCCGGCTGCCCCCCGGGGCCGCTACCAGCCACCACGCTCTTACCTAGCGAGAGATGAGGGCCTACGCAGGTCTCGGCGGCCCACCCAGCAGCCAGCTGATAGCTTTCGCGCCCCCGCCCGCCCATCGTCCGGGCAGCCTCGGGCCGCGGAGCCTCACCGGTACCCCTCCAGAGCCGACAGAGGCCGGGGGGCCAGGCGCTAGGACCACGGGGCCGGTCGTCGGCTGTTTTTCCCAGCAGCAGATCAGTTACTGGGCTGCCTGTACTATAGACCCCTGGGTGGTTTCCACCTTAACCCGGGGGTACGAATTACAGTTCCGACGCCGGCCCCAGGCCTTCGGCCGGGTCAGGATGACAGTCGTCCGCGACCCGACGAAGGCCGCAGCTCTGGCCCAGGAGCTATCCGCCCTCCTGGCCAAGGGTGCGATCGAGCCAGTGGACCCTCAGTTACAACCCGGGGGGTTCTACTCGGCCTACTTTCTGGTAACCAAGAAAGACGGCGGATTCAGGCCCATTCTAGACCTAAGGGGCCTGAACACGTTTTTAAAAAATTTAACATTCCACATGCTCACCTCGGCGGACACCCTGAGGGTAGTTGCCAGGGGGGAGTGGTTCACGACCATAGACCTGAAGGACGCCTATTTTCATGTGCCAGTTGCGGCACACCACAGGCGGTTCCTGAGGTTTGCCTATCGGGGCAGGCATTACCAGTTCAGGGTACTTCCCTTCGGGCTTTCCCTCTCCCCGAGGGTTTTCACCAGGGTTGTGGCGGCAGCCCTCGCACCCCTACAGACGCAGGGCATGAAGGTCCTGCCGTATCTGGACGACTGGCTGGTCTGTGCGCCCTCCAGGTCCCAGGTGGCCCAGGACACGGCCCGCCTGCTGTCGCACGTCGCCCGGCTGGGCTTGACGGTGAACCAAGCAAAGAGTTGCCTGGACCCTTCCCAACGGGTTACCTATCTGGGGTTGGTCCTGGACTCGGTCGCCATGAAGGCCTACCTTTCACCTCGACGGGTGAACGACATCCTCCGCCTCCTTCCCCTCTTCAGAGCCGGCAGGAGGCTGCTTTTTATTCAGTTTCTTCAGCTTCTGGGCAAGCTGGCAGCTGCTTCAGCTGTGGTGCCTCTGGGCTTACTGTCCCTGCGCCCACTCCAAATGTGGCTGAACAGCCTGCACCTAGAACTCCGGGCTGTGCAGCTGGCGCTAGCCAGCTTTCTGCCCCATTTGACAGGCCGGCATGTCCTGGTCCGGTCGGACAACATGGCCACGGTTTCCAAGGTGAACCACCAGGGGGGCACCAGGTCAGCACGGCTTCTCCGGGTATCCCAGAGCCTGTGGACTTGGGCTTCTCCCCGTCTGGCCAGCCTACGGGCAGTCTATTTGCCGGGGGCCCAGAATCGGGCGGCAGACTTCCTCTCCCGACGGAAGCCTCCACCGGGGGAATGGCGGCTTCACCCCGAGGTGGTGGAGTCAATGTGGGGCCTCTTCGGCAGGGCAGAGGTGGACCTCTTTGCCTCGGAGGAGTCGGCGCATTGCCCCCTCTGGTTCTCCTGGGCAGAAGCGTCCAGCCCTTTAGGGCAGGACGCAATCGCTGGCGCACGATTGGCCGGACAGGCCTCTTTATGCGTACCCACCATTGCCTCTGGTTCTGCCAACACTCCAGAGGGTCCTTTTGCAGGGCCACCGGCTCCTTCTGGTGGCCCCCTTTTGGCCGGGGAGGCTCTGGTATCCACTGCTGCTCAGGCTCTGCTGCAGCTCGCCATGGCGCCTCCCCGACAGGAGGGATCTCCTGTCCCAGCTGGGGGGTCAGATCTGGCATCCCGACCCCTCTCGCCTACAGCTCTGGGCTTGGCCACTGCAGGGCCCGACCCACTGCTGAGGGAGTGCACTGCGGCTGTCAGGGGTACGGTCATGAGTGCCAGGGCACCGTCGACCAGGTTGCAGTACGGAAACAAGTGGAAGCTGTTCTCCAACTGGTGTGCGGCTAGGGCCGTGGATCCAGTGCATTGCGCTGTGACCACGGTGCTGGAATTTCTGCAGTCCCTCCTGGATAGTGGCCGGTCGCACTCTACCTTGAGGGTCTATGTCGCTGCCATCTCCTCCCTACATGATAGGGTTGACAGCGCCACGGTAGGGTGCCACAGATTAGTGTCCCTCTTTCTTAGAGGGGCTTTGAGGCTGCGTCCCCCTACAGCCATGCGGTCTCCAGCATGGGACCTGCCGCTGGTGCTGGAAGCCTTGTCATCGCCTCCCTTCGAGCCTTTGGGTCAAGGGGGGTTGAAGTGGCTGTCCATGAAGGCTGCCTTTTTACTCGCCATAACATCTGCCAAGCGGGTCGGGGAGTTGCATGCCCTATCAGTGAGTGATACATGCCTGAGGTGGAACTCTGATGGCTCGGGTGTCACTCTATGGCCGAATGTTGCGTTCCTGCCAAAGATGCTGCCACGCAATCACCTTAACCAGCCCATCCAGTTAGCACGCTTTGACCCCCCTTCTGGGGAGGGTGGGTCTGAGCTGCTGTGCCCGGTGCGGGCCCTTAGGGCTTATATTTCTGCTACCGCCGGTATTCGCCAGTCGGAGCAGCTTTTTGTTTGCCATGGTGGCCCTAACAGGGGTCGTGCTTTAACAAAGCAGAGGCTGTCCCACTGGATTGTGGAGACCATAACGCACGCCTACGGGGCCAGTGGCCGCCCCCCGCCATCCGGGGTGAGGTGTCACTCAACCAGGAGCGTCTCAACATCATGGGCTGCCCTGAGAGGGGTGCCCCTGGGGACCATCTGTGCCGCGGCGTCATGGGCGTCGCCTAGCACATTCTCCAGGTTCTACCGGGTCAACGTTGCCACTCCCCATCCAATGGGTGTGGTCCTGATGCCAAGCTCTGCTGCCTCTGGTCAGTAGGTGAGCACCTTGATTCTTCGTGACGTTGTTGGTATTGGCCATCCAGTGCTTAATGCACCGGTCAGTAAGGATGAAATAGAACGCAGAGTTACGTATGTAACTCCGGTTCTATGAATCCTGGATGACCGCCAGAGTTACAGGTCACTCAGAAGTCTCGTGGTTCGCAAGAAGATTCTGGGAACAGATCCTCTGTCGACACCGGGCTATATAGCCAATCCGGTGTCACGAGGGTCACATGTGACCTTGTTGGTATAGGTACTCGAACTGCGCATGCGCGAGACGGATAAATCCAGTGCTTAATGCACCGCCTCTGGCGGTCATCCAGGATTCATAGAACCGGAGTTACATACGTAACTCTGCGGTAGCACGTTTGTTTGAAGCCGGCACTTTAGTGATTCAGACTACACCAACGCTACAGCGAGCAGGATAGCAACCAACCTGGGTCATGTCAAGCGACTTAAAATCGGGTCTGTACCCTCCCGTTTCCAGTGGAACAACTGGGGACTGCCAAGAAGGGAGTCTGTATACAAAAGAGCATCAACTCGCTTAGGCCATGACGTTCACCCAGCCCTTCCTCTGGAGCAACCGCTGCCGTGTGAAGAAGAGCCGGTGGAGGAGACTGCAATGTGAAAAGCTTCATTACAAGTTCAAATGTTGCATTTTATATCTTACTTAATTGTAAAGGTGAATATTGAGCTATAAAAAGAAAATTTTAAAAGCAATATTGAGCTATAAAAAGCAATTTCTTTAGAGGTCCAAACTACTTCCAATATGCAAGTCACAGTCAAAATCTGGGTCAGATGTGTTAATTTTTTTTCTCATCTCATACAGGTGCGCTGGATGCTGCTGCTGCACGCATACAGCAATTAGAGGAAACAGTAGAGGAGCTGACAAGAGAGCTGTCACAGCTGAAAGTGGGTCAAGTGCCCTTTCACAGATTTTGTGTCTCAGACAAGGACATTTTTTTTTACACAAGATTCACATCAAGAGAGGTTTTTTGTGACTTCTGGGAGGCTATTCAACCATCTGCCTCCATGTTAGTTTATTGGTCGAAAGCTCAGAAGAACCAACAAACATTTGAACCCATTTCTCCCAGTCCAACACGTAGACTGCAACTGTTTGATGAGTTTTTTCTCTTCTGCTGCCGGGTTGCTGCAGGCCTGCAAGAGAAGGTAATGGCTGACATGTTTCAGGTCAGTGTGTCCACTGTCTCCCGTGTAGTTATAACGTGGGCCAACTACCTTTACCTGCTCCTTGGCTCCCTCCCCATCTGGATGAGCAAACAGCAAGTCAAGAACACCATGCCGCGCAAATTTGTGCAGTACAGTCCCGATGTTCGGGTAATCATCGACTGCACCGAGGTGCGATGCCAGAATCCGTCATCCCTCACTCTCCAGTCTGAGGTTTTCTCCTCTTACAAAAACACGACAACCTTTAAAGCATTGATTGGGATTGCCCCGTGTAGTGCTGTGACTTTTGTCTCGAGTCTCTTCACCGGCTCCATCTCTGACCGAGAGCTGACCGAATGTTGTGGACTGCTGGATTTACTGGAGCCAGGAGATGGCTGCATGGCAGACAAGGGTTTCACCATTGAGAAGCTGCTAGCTGACCGTGGGGCAAAGCTGATTATACCACCCTTCAAGATGACAGGTAGGCATGAAAGGAATGAACATCTCAAATTAAAACTGACCCAAATGTGAAATAATACTAATTAACTTATCTCTAACCCCAGCGCAGTTCACCGAAGAGGATGCTCTGAAAACGCAAGCAATCGCCCGACTTCGAATCCTCGTGGAAAGAGCAATACGCCGAGTCAAGGAGTACCGCATCTGGGATCGCACTGTCCCTCTCACCTTGTCTGGGACAGTCAACCAGCTGTGGACCGTCTGCTGTGTGATGACCAACTTCCAGGGACTCCTTGATTTAAAAGGCTGCATCCCTGTTGAATAGTGTTTACTTAAACATATCTATAAATATTAAAACGAGAGACACTGAACATTTGGAGTGGTCCCTTCATTTTTTCCGGAGCTGTAATTCTGTATGCTGAAAACATTGTATATATTTTGAACGACACGTATATAATTGAATGAGAAGTCTTGCATCTATAATCAATTTTAAAGTCCAGTCAGTCTATCCAGAAAGTATTCAAAATGTTAATATGTAATGTAATAAATTATGTACACATTCATATATGTACCAAAGAAGTACAAGTCGACCTTATTTTTCATCTCTTTTATCATTTCATCATCCCTCCAGACTCTTTCGACTGTGAAGTCTCCCTCAGTGTCTGTTATAAAATCGCACCAACTCAATCCAGTTATTGCCAATTGACCTTGAACCTGCCAGTGGTATTTATGATTCTTTTTCAGTTTTGCCTGACCATTCACCATTTTAACATGTCCTGCCTCAGAAATGTTAGAGATGTCTGGGCATTTAACTTCAGCCAGCCCAAAACACGGAACGGCACTTGGGTCATATACTCTCGCATCGGGGCTAGCCCCGAGGTGAGGAGCATCGGGATGGATGACAAATCCACAGCGCGAGACATTTACATTGCAATGTTTTGAATATTGTTCCAGCACCTGCGGCTCGCGATCAAGGCCCCTTTTCATTGCGGATGTTTGGCGTACACCCTTAAGTATCCGCCCTGCCAGGGTCTGACCAGAAGACAGTCCTTTCACATGGCTAACCTCATAGAACCTACTAGCTGTCACTCTAGGCTTGCGTAAAGCTTGCCATAATGGGCACTCAGACTGCTCACGTGTCTGCTCCTCTCTCTCAGCTGCCATCTCATGTGTCACAGTTAAGCTGTCCAAATGGAGAAACTGTTGGGAGTTTGAGGCAAATGTAGGAAAAGTAGTGGGACACGTTGACCCCTCTAAAGGCAGTTTAGGGAATGTTGGTGCATCTGGATGTTGAACATCATTTCTGAGTTTGACCACAGGAGGACACTGGTAAGACAGGGGTGAACCCCGCGGCACAGGTCCGAAGCTGGAGTCGACCATGGAGACTTCAGACAAGCCATGTAGCACTGAGGACAGTGGCGGATTGGCCATCGGGAGCACCGGGACGTTTCCCGGTGGCCTGATGGTCCTCCTGGCCTGACTTGAACAGTCACCGGACTGAGTGACTGACGCCCGGGCCAATCAAATCTATCCATCTAGTTACGTAATAACGCCGCTCGGCGACCTGTCGGCGTAACACAACAACCAATAAGCTCCGCTGTGCTGTCTTCATTCCAGTAGTCGAGAGAAATGGAGAGTCAGAAAAAGAGGAAAGGTGGAGCAGAGAGAGAGAGGGACAGAAAACGTAAAGCCCTCGCCACAGACGGAGCAAAATGTTCACCAGAAGGGAAGGTCAGTCAAAAACGATACAGCTTTCATTGCGTTTATCGTTCACGAAGGGTTAAGTCCATCAACTCGTTCACCGCTATTGACATCTAAGACGTCAATAGCAGCATCATGCTAGTTGTAAATAAAAGTTTGATGCCGAACTCACCCCGTGAGTGATGGGACGATTAGTCGACTTCAAAAATTCGTCGACATGAATAATTTGCGTCGACTAGTCGCCCGCCCCCCCCCCCCCCCCCCCCCCCCTGGTTGATTTTCCCCCTTCCCCGACCTGGAATGTTCGTTTATCAAGCAGTCGCAGTAGTATACCAAAGATAAAAGTTTGTATGTTTATTAATATTAATATTCGAATATATTCGAATATTTATTAATAATATTTGGACCATTAAATGTCTTCATTCCTTTATACGGTATAAAACTCGGCCAAAAGCCGAGCTCCGAGGGTTTGTTTACCAGCGTTGCTATGGTCTTGCGTGTTCCAACGGTTTATTAGGTATCTAAGCTGTCTAATCACTTCATTCACTGCCTCTTCCGTGGTCATTACAATATTATGAAATATGAATAGACTTTGTCGGGTTCGGATTTGAAACTTGTGAAGAATCGCCTGAGAACCTCTCTCAATCAAGAGAACTTAGAAGCATTCATGCTGATGGCAACAGAGAAGGAGATTCTAATGGCACTTGACAAAGATGACATTATTGACAAGATGGCAGAGAGCAGTGAGCTACTGCGCCGCCTACTGGTTTACTAGGGATAATCGCTGACTGGTTACTCTTAGTGATCTACTTTATTGACACTAATGAGTGAATATTGTATTCTAAGTTCTTCTTTGTTGTTCTTACATTGTTGCTTGTTAAATTTAAAGAAATTAATATATTCCAGTTTTGATAAATGTTTTATATGTTTGATGCTTGAAAGTAAAGTTAATTATTGAACATCCAAGCTAGTATTTGTCTCTCTTTTTACAAATATAGGCCCATTGTTTTGTGTGTCTTGCCTTGTACATTTGTGTATCCTATGGCTGCTGTCCTCAATAGTTTTTGAGTATTCATCCATTGCTATAACATTTGAAAACAGGGTTTTCAATGAAAATCATATATTCAAATAGATAACTCATCGGTCACTCCTAAATCTCTTTTAACTATCAAATAGTGTTAGAATACACAACTAGAGGTATGGTGGTCTGCATGAGAAGGGTGGCCTGGAATGGCATCAAATTCCCGGCCTGAGTTATTGTCCCAGTCCGCCACTGACTGAGGATATCAGTGGTTGCGGCCTGATTTTTTTCAGTCTTTCCCCAAGAGACAAGACTTGTGGGTCAGGGAGGGATCCTGAAACATAAAATGAAAAACTGTTAGTGTGAAATTATCCACACATCTCTTGTTTTGGTTTTCAATTCTGATGTCAAGAGTCTTTCTGGTCACTGCAGTGTTATATTTGGTACATAATCTATGAGTATTAAAGTGGCAAGATACAATTATGTATTATACAGCAGCCAACAGTATGATGTAAGTTACAGTAGTAACATCACCTGTGTATGCTTGATAGAGTGTTGATTTGCATACACTCCTGGGGGATGGCTTTGGTCTCCTAACCACCATGTCCGGAACCGGCTCTGCATGGATCCCCTGGGAATGATATCAACAAGTAGCCATGATTGTAATAGTATCTTGCTTGTAGTAGTATAAACACACTGCTCGCCGCAGCCACGTGGAGCGACGCCTCTTCCAATTCACTCCCATGTTAACCAATGTAGCCAGACATACAGCTGCGCAGCCCTATCCGCTGCACCACTTTAAATTGACTTCCAGTCTATTTTTCGGCCACGTCGTACGCCGCCACGCGCACCACGCTTCGCTCTGCGAACAGTGTGTAACGTTTGTAACACACTGCTCGCAGAGCGAAGCGTGGCACGCGGGGTGGGGTACGACGCGGCTGAAAATAGCCTGGAAGTCTATTCAATGCGGTGCTGCTCCGCACAGCTACAATGTTTCCTTAGTCCTTGGTCGATGCCATGTTTGCAGAGAGCTTGTGCAGGCCATAGGTGGTGGTACAGCTCTCACCTGCAGAGATAGAAGAGCAAACCGGGATTGAGGATGTGCTTGTTAATAATCGAAGGCAGACCTCTAGAACCAGTGTCACTCCAATCAACCTGCCCATGTGAACATCATCCCAGACCTCAGCCCTCACCTGCAACATGCTGTAATGGGCACTCTGGAACAACAAGGCCACTAGATGGTTGCAAAGAACCTTGCCTGCTGTCCAGCTGCATGTGGTTTCTTGAAGATTGGCGCCGTCAGCTTGGAAAACAATCTACAAATATTTAAGTTGATAAAGTTAAACTAAAATAAACAGATTGTTGCAAATTATATAGAAATGTAAGGAAGAGCATTGCAATGAACCAAAAATTCTAGGAAATCTGCAACCGCAGTAGAGTAGTTAAACCCTTACACCATTAACATGTTGGACAAACAGGATATTAAAGAATTTAAATGCAAAGTTACATTATCATGATATTGATATTTGCATACTGTACATATGACTTGATGTAAACCGGTAAGAGTGTAAGGGGTTAAACTTCTTGCCATTATGCTTTAGATTCCTAAAATAACCTTCAAATAGTGGGGCTGTTCTCGCTTCTTCATCGACCTGTAACACCTAGACCTGACAGCCACCTCCCTATCAATGATGTTGGACACTGGTAGAAAAAAAACATAATTAATGCATGTACTGTGGATTGTTCATTCTAGCAAAGGGACACTTGTATGTTGCCGTTAGGTAGTTGACACTGACAAACGCTAACATCAGAATAATAAAATGAAATGTCTGAGCTGACGCCAAACTGACGTTAACATGCCAACCTACCTAGCGTAAGCTAGACACTCACCTTCGTAGTCGTAGATATATTTCTCGAAAAATAAACTGTATCCCTTGTCCAGTTTGGAGCGGGCTGTAATGGAATGTTGTTCGGTGAGTCTGTGAACGTCAGAAAACTTGATTTTGGGTACATTTATCAGGGATGTAGTGAAAGTGAACTGCCAGTCCTCCATCATCGGTTCGCCAGAGTGATGAGTTATTCACCGGATGTCACAGTGCACAAAGAACACCAAAAGCGGAAGTAATACGTATCAGCGTGATAATCCCCCATAGATGGCTTGGCTAGATAAAATAAACATCAAGACATACAATTCTAAAAAGAACAGATGAAGCAGCTACCCTTTTTTCCTTCGCGGTTTGCCTACAGAGCAGCGCACCTGCATTTAATATATCCGTGTATTGTCACAATTTCTCAGTATCAAAGGTGAAAGTAGAAACGGGTGGCCAAAAGCTGTCGTATTGTTAGTTATCACAGACAATTTTAAGTAGAAACGGGTGGCCAAAAGCTGTCATTTGTTAGTTATCACAGACAATTTTCAACAATGAATGATCTGTACGGAGCTCCATAAGGGACATTAGGGAGAACGCTACCGGACAGAACCTTAGTTTGGAAGTCATGCTTAGTGACACGACAAATAGCCTACTTCCAATTGAAATACAAAATTTTGAAATACAAAATACGTGACAGTGTCACGTATTTTCGTGAGACCAGGTTCGAGCGTGTGCATGGGTTGAATTGCGTGTGTCTCACGCCGAATGCATGAGACATGAGAGCCCTGTACTTACGTGACACAAACCAGCACCGCAAACGTTCTCTCCCGCTTGAGATGACGTCTTTCTTTATAGGTTCATGGGTCTGATTCGCCGATTTCCCATGCTGATATCCCCGGAGATTCTCTGGCATCTTCGACAATTTGGCTAAAGATTGTCTCATTACACGCTAAATAATATAATTATAGCCTAATTATATATATAGCCTATATATATACAGTATATAGGCAATATATATAATTAGGCAATATATATATATATAGCATTTGTGGTTTTGGCATAAACATAACTAGGGTGCACTGTACTATCTGCGCACACCCTTTCTGAAGCCTCTCTCTCGCTCTCTCTCTCTCTCTCTGTCCCTCCCTCTCTCTCTTTCTCTCTCTCTCGTACCGTTTTGTGGAGCACGTTAATTGTCTGAGAACACTCCCATTCAGAATGCATTGGTTTACATTTCGTTCTGTGTAGCACGCAAAAAGTCGGACTATCGTGCTCTGGAACACGCTTCAATAGATTAACGTTCGTGCGCAGGAGCACGCAATCGCGTGATACCGGGTTGGTAAATTAGGATTGCAGATATTATGTACACCAAAGGGCATAATGATTGAACCTGCAGGGACAGCATCTCAAATGATTTTATCAAAGCCTGACACAGCAAATGTGTATTGGATAGGTAGAATTCAGGACCAGGTAGGAGAGACAATGGGAAAATGGGGTAGCCACATCAAAGCTCAGATCCCTCATGCAAGGGAGTCAAGGATAGGATATCATTGTACTGTATGTATGACCCAACACAGAACCCAGAATTGGAAAAAGAGTGGCAGGAGAAAGCAGCATGGAAAGCAGCAGCGATAGAATCACAGTACATAGTTATAGGACCACAAGGAGCAGCCATGATGATACAAGATGCAGATCCCTCATCAGCGATAAAAGATTGGTTTAAAGAAACTAACAAAGTTGCCCATATTTCGATGTTGATAAACAAAGGATTTGAAGCAAGAAATCTGGGGGAAATGATGTTCAACGAAAAACAACAAACTTGGGAAGAAACAGACAATCCATTGGTTCTCATGTCATGTTGTGGGAAGTTTTTAAAGATTCGGTGTTATGCGCATGTAACAGGGATCCTGTAGGAAGTGTAGGTAGTTCAGAAAAAACGACAGATTACAATAGGGGAACCATGGGATAGGCGGAATGTGATGAAAGAAGAGATGTTGGCAACCATACCTGGACAGGTATGGTCAAGGTTCGACACAGATGTGGGTTTGGTACATTCGGCTAACCCGGTAGTAGTCCGGCCAGGGGCGGACTGGCCATCGGGAGGTTCGGGAGATTTCCCGAACGGCCGGACGATTTCAGGCCGAGCCGGCCGGCCGTAATTCTATTCGATTTTTTTATTATTATTATTATTTTTATTTTTTATTATATATTTATATATTTTTTTGTTGTAAAAGATGTAAAAAAAAATTAAAACGTTGAGTAAGCCGTGATTTGGGGTGGCCGGCTGCCGGATATTTGCTTACAGCGCGAAACGGAGCTCTTGCCTGACGGTGTAACGGGGCCAATGTATTACTGTCAATTTAGAGGGGGGAGCACCCCCACAGTGTATGGGGGCAAAGCGAGCGGCCGAACGGCCCCTCCCAACTTGGACTGCTCCGCGGTCTGTCATTTCTGATTGGCTCAGCTTGACACACGGCCGGGTCACTTACTTCTCGTTGATCTCACTGAAGTTACACAGAAATACGAAAATGTTAAAAAGGAAAAAGAATTGGGTGGCGCTCAGAAGTTGAGGTTGAAAAGGAAAAAATGTTTAGAGCAAGACGCAGCCAAATGTGCTAAATTAACCAACCTTTTCCGTGGAGAAGCCAAGGTTGACGGCGACGCCCCTGTCAGCGAGACCAATGGTGAGGCGGGAACAGGACACAGCAGTATAGCTATGACAGGTGCACTAGCGAGCATGTTTGGCAATATATGTTGACTTAAACTAATTATGGAAGTACCAGAGACGTCGGAGAACTATTCATAATATTGTAATGACCACGGAAGAGGCAGTGAATGAAGTATTGATTAGAGAGCGATTTATTAGATACCACCGCTAATAAACCATTGGAACACTTCAACACCGGTAAACACAGCAACGCACAACAAACCCCGGCCCGCCCCCATCTCCCAAACCCTGTGTATGTTTGTGTATGACAATTTCTTTCCACTAAAAAAATTGTATCTTGCACTATTTAGATCATTTTCAGCCCTGATTTACCTTTCTAGGCACATGCAATTTCTAATATTTTGTACATGGACAAGATTGCTTAGAAAATATTTCCCAGTGATCTTCACAATAGGCTATTCTAAACACATGCACATCCCAACATTGATGTGCAGTTGCAATGCACATATCCACGGATAAGGACTCGTTTTTATTATTTTACACCGTGGCAAAATTCTACGCACGCTATTCCCGCGGTCTCATAAAAGGCCTCTCCATCCCAAAGTCCCGGGCCAAATTTTTGTCCCAGTCCATCCCTGAGTCTGGCCTAGACAAAATGTTAAATTACCATGGCGAAAACAGTACTACATGAAACCAGAGGCTGAGATGGGAAAAGCCTCTACCATAGAAGGTCTAATGACAGCAGGAGTGCTACTAGAAACCAGGAGCAACTGTAACACTCCTCTGCTTCCAGTGCTAAAAGCTGATAACCAAAAATGGCGGTTGGTACATGACCTACGAGCTGTGAATGATGTAGTTGAGGATATGCATGCAGAAGTTCCAAATCTGCACACGCTGCTGACCAACATCCCTCCAGATGCTAAATATTTTACAGTAATTGACTTATGTGGAGCATTTTTCAGCGTACCGCTTGCGGAGGAAAGCAGATATCTATTTGCGTTCATGTATAGAGGTAAACAATACCCATACACAAGAATGCCACAACGATTCAAACATTCCCCACATTTGTTTAATCAAGTGCTAAAGAATGATTTGGAGGAGCTAGAACTGCATGGGACACTGATACAATACGTGGATGATCTTCTGAAATGTTCCCCCACAATGGAACAATGTCATGAGGACTACGTAAATTGGAAAAAGGAGGACACAAGGTGTCAGAGAAGAAATTATAGTATTGTCAGACAGAAGTTGATTATCTAGGCAGGTTGGTAGCACATCGAACTAAAACCATAGCTCCTAGTCAGCTTGAAGGGATTGGTAAAACACCCAAGCCAGATCAGTCAGACACATGATAACTTTTCTAGGCATGATAGGATTCAGCTCAGATTGGATAGAGAGCTATGCTTTGAAAATTGCGTCATTACGGGAAATCATGAAGGAGGCAGGAATCACTAACCTACAAGCCCGGCTGACATGGAATGTAGATGCATCGGCGGCATTCAAAAGCATTAAACATGAAATGCAAGGGGCAAGCACATTGGCAATTCCAGATTACACCAACCGTTCCTGTTGTATGTAGCAAATAGGAGTCAGGGTTACGTATCAGCAGTGTTAATGCAGGACTTGTGTAGTGGTAGACGGAGTCAACCAATAGCATACTACAGCTCAAAGTTAGATGCGGTAGCACAGGGCTACCCACCATGTTACCAGGGATTGGCTGCAGTACAATATGCCTACGACAAGACCTCAACCATCACAATGGGATATCCGGTGACGATTCGGACGCATCACAAAATCACTGAGTTGATTGAGAAGGGAAAGTTTGTGTTGACAGATTCGAGGTTGTTGGACTATTTGACATTACTAACATTTCCAGATGTGACCATAGAAAAATGTTTCACGGTGAATCCAGCAGACAGAATTCCACATGATTTTGAAGGGACACCACATGATTGTGTGGCTGATTCTCTCACCTTCACTAAATTAAGACCCGATCTATTGTCAGAGCCCATGATTGGGGCAGAAGAGGAATTTGTCGCGGATGGATCTTGCTTCAGAGATCATTTGGGTAACCATGCAGGGTTTGCAGTGGTTAGACAGAATCCGGACCACACATTTGCTGTTATTCATAGTTCTCAGTGTGCACAGCCATGCTCAGCACAGTTGGGTGAGTTGAAGGCTCTTACAGCAGCCTGTCAAGAAGGAGCAGGTAGATCGGTGAACATCAACACAGACTCTGCATATGCGCACGGCGTATGTCATTTGTTCGGGGCAGTATGGAAAATGAGGGGGTTTAAGAAAACCGATGGATCCCCATACTGCATTGTAATCAGATTTTGGAATTAATGTTGGCACTATTATTGCCAAAACAGGTGGCAATAATCAAATGTAAAGCGCACAGGAAGGGCGTAGATTATATCACAAGAGGTAATAATGCTGCAGATGAGGCTGCAAAGGTTGCTTCGGGCAGTTGCAGGGCGATGCAGTATTATCCATGCCCGAGGCCGCGCCTACTGATGGCGACATTGACCGCATGGAGGAGAAAGCTGGTGTCTATGAGCAGAACATGTGGTTGAAAAGAGGTGCTATACACTCTTCCACAGGGTTATGGAGAACTCATGACGGGATGATGTTGGAGACTACGGCACTGTTGGGGTTACTCATCACTAATGCGCATGGTTTTGACCATTGCGCAAGGGGGGAGGTATTGAGGAGAATTAGAAAACAAGGTTTTTCTTCACCATACTTACAAGCAATGATTGATAACCAGCTAAATGAGTATGTGCAAAAAACAATGTAAGAAAATCAATCACTACTCCATTGGGACACATTCCCACACCTGAAGGACCATTTAGACATTTGGTCATGGACTATTTCAACATGATTAAAAGTGTAGGTGGTAAAAGGTACATGTTAGTTGTCATTGACGGGTTCAGCAGATGGGTAGAAGCAGTCCCATCAAAAGACCAAAGTGCGGCTACAGTAATTACATTTCTGACCAGGGAATTGATGCCAAGGTTTGGAATTCCGTCAGAAATAAGCTCAAACAATGGGGCAGCGTTTATTCAGAAAACGCTCAAACAAGTGATTCAACATTTGCATGTCAAACAAAGATTAGGCTGCGTCTCTCATCCTCAATCACAAGGTATGGTGGAAAGAGTGAATGGGACGCTCAAGACAAAAAATTAACACAATTTGTGCAAGCACTAAATTGAATTGGATTGATGCACTACCACTGGCACTATTGAGTTATCGCATGCAAGCTAACAGAACAACACATCTAACCCTGCATGAAATGCTTACGGGTCGACCCATGCCTTCACCTGTCATTCAAGGGCCTCATAAAGGACCCCCGTTAGAACAATTGGAAACTGAGTTAAGACGCTATATAGGACAACTAACTGGCGTACACAGGCTCAGGGTGTGAACTACGGGGGGGCCAAGGTGGTCTCAGCCCCCCTTAATGAGACATGAGCCCCCCTGAAAACATGATTTGTGAAATTTTGGGGGGGTCTCTAAAATATTTGCAAAATGCTGTTTATTCCCCATGCATTTCCTTTTAGTTTTTGTATTGCATAATCATGGATCACGAGTAAAATGTGACTATTTTTAATGTATGATTGCGCATGAGGGTGATTCATCATCTTCATTAAGATACCGGCCTGCATGCAATTATTGTCCTCACCATTGAAGCGTGGGGGCGCTATGTCAAATACGTCACTTAAAATCTGACATCGGAGAGCCGCCCGCTGGACCCGCGCAATTTCGTATTCCATGTTTTGCAGTCATAATGTCTAAAAGAAAACAGGGAAACCTACTCGCAAAATTCGGATTTACAAAGAAATCGAAGACGAATGACTCTGAGGATCAGCAGGGGGCGAGTTCTTTGGCAGATGCTAGCTTGGGGACAACTGACCGGTTGGTGGGCAACAGTCCCCGCTGCGGGGACTGTTGCCGGTGAAAGCCCACCAACAGCCGACAGCTCAGAGGCCGCTGATTACTCCATACATTGCCTGGCCCACCACTAGTGACATGTCTCTCCGCTGAAGTTTCATTGAGAGGCCCTGTAGCTCACGGAGTATGTCTTTCATGCAAGCCTGATCCATTTACATATATTAATATTTCTATGAAAAATACAGCATTCTTTCTCAATAGCGCCCAGGTCATGTGACCTTATGACTCCAAATCAATGGTGGATCACATGACAAAACAGGCTGATTAAGACGCACCTCTTTCTATTAGCTTTGAATGGTCCTTATAATAATAAATAACAAACAAGTCAATATAAATAACGCCACCAGTCAGAATTGCCTTTTAATACTCATTTTAATTTGAAAAAGGGAAGCTGGTCTTCTCTGTGCAGTACCCGTAAAGGTCGCAATATGGGCGTATGTATAATGTAGCGGCTGGCACTACCGCAGTCAGATTTGATGCGTGTGTGGAGGGTTGGAGGTGATATGTGCTTATATGTGCTGACATAAGGCAAGTAGGCATACAGGCTTGTAATAATGGATGTGTTTTGAGTAAGTCCTCGCTCTGAGGCACGCGCAAGCCCCCCCCCCCCCAAATATAAGTGAGCCCCCCCGAAAGCCGCGGTATAGTTCGCACACTGCACAGGCTTATTTCTCAACAGGAAAAGGACAGAGTTCCAGAGTTGGAGGAGGAACCACCAAGAGGGGTGGAGCCAGGTGACCAAGTGTACCTAAGGATGTTCAGGAGAAAGTGGAACGAGCCCAGGAGAGAAGGACCATACAAAGTCACCAACGCAACACCAACAGCCATCAAGGTGGAAGGATGTGCCACTTGGTATCACCTCAACCACAGCACAAAAGCCGCTCAACCCAAAACCAGGGTTGAGCGTGAGATGGAGCGTGAGGAGGAGCCAGATGCAGACTCGGCTGGGGCTGAACAACTACCCCGGGACTAGACCCAGCCGAGCCAGGAGCAACAGTCACACAATGATGCGGAAAATGGCAAGCCTGCTCCTGATCCTCTACGGGTTATGCCAGATTCCGCTGGCTCAAGGGCAGATCCTGAGGAATGATGAAACTATGGAGATAACACCGACCTGGAACGGCCAGGAATCAGGGGCTGGTACTGAAGGAAGCATAAGAGAGACACGGAACAATCCAGCCCTGACACATTCAGGAATAGTTAGCCAGGACGATGGAACAGTCTTATATGCTCAGATACCACTGCAAAACCATGTTAATGAATTTGTGTTTACTGTCATGTCAGGTAACCAACCATTATGTGCATTCATTTTCCACCGGATGTATCAACTACCTCAGAGGAAAAGTCATTGTAAGGGCATATTCAGCCAAAACCAATGAAATGGTGTCTAACAGTAAAATCACAAAAGACATGGGACTACAACAGCGAGTTTAAATTACCTATGAAGGAATATTTGCTTCTTAAAGTAGTGTCAGAAAGAACATTAAACTTAACGCTAGAAGTGGATGCTCCTTGTATGATCAAAAATCCACCGGTTAAGGTCGTTGAATTCGAACAAAGTAAATCAGGAAAATCTTCGGATAATAACAAAGTGAATACAACTGCAGCCACCGGTAAAGTAGATCAAGCTCCAGTTAGAGACACTGGGAAAGATTCACTTGCAACTAATATACTTAATTCGACTCTAGATGCAGGCAAGATTAATGGAATTTCTGACGTCAGGGATTTAGCAAAACCATCAATCACTAATGTAACTTCTATTAGAGAAGAAACAACAATACCGGCAATCACTAACGCAACTTCTATTAGAGAAGAAACAACAATACTAGCAGTCACAAATGTAACTCCCATAAGCAATCATAAGTGAACAAATAAAGACACTAGCAACAAATGGTACAGCTGCTACTGCTCAAAGTAAGATAAAACAGACAACAATGCTAACCAAAGTAGAGGTGACCCCAACAACGATATTAAAAGAGGAAAATATAGAAACACTGGCGACTACAATATCAATGGTCAAATATGAAATTATGATAAATAAGATCGCAATACCAACTTCCACATCCGAAACCATTACAGCTGACATCTTAACATCCTCACCCAAGTTTCCTGAAGAGTCTCTTGAAGAGCAGGCAAACATTCCTGAGGATGGTAAGAATGTTAAAAGTATTGTTTACCATTCAACAGCAAGAACCCTAAAACAGTATAAATCTGACCCTTATGGACGCATTAAGGTAAGAACAACAGAACAGTTGGTATAAATGGGTGGAATTCACCGGAAAACAGATAGAGGCAGACAATTGTTATTCATGTAGTAGAAATCGTCAGAAAGCATTGTACGTAATTGTAATGGGTTCACAGAGCACTTGGACACCAGGTTTGCTTTTCCAATAGAAAGTCCTTTTATTTCGATCGCTCAGAAGTCCAACAAAACACAAGTCGTTAAACATAAATCATAACTCCGCTTAACGCGGTCACAGGGTGCGTTCCAGGCGATCTATGGCGCCGATCGCCCCTGTCTCTCTGCTCCCACTCCTTCCTGGATTCCTTCCCTACTACAACACAAAGCAGGCACATAAGTACAAACTCTCCCTGATTGGCCTGAGTGCTGACACCTGCTCGCACTCAGGTCCAATCCCCCCAGCCAATCTGGTGCGCTCCCAACCTGCCCATGCTCCCCCTGCAGGCCAGACGTCGCACGTCCCCCCACACACCCCCACCGCCCGACACAGGCCGGGGTCACATCCGGCCGCCAACTCACTCCCCCCTCCAGAGCGGGAGAGGAAGTCTGCCACGGCCATCTGCGCCCCAGGCCTGTGCACGAGGAGGTTGACGTGGTAGACCTAGGAGGTTGACGTGGTAGACCTGCTTGTTTTCGCCCCTGTCCGAACGCGCTACCTCGTAATCCACGCCCCCAGACCCGTCCTGTGACCACAAAGGGCCCTTGCCACTTCGCGAGTAATTTGGTGCTAGAGTTGGGCAATGGTACGAGGACCTTATCCCCCGGGGTGAGATCGCTTAATCTAGTCCCTCTGTCGTACAGGCTCTCTGACTCTCCTGGGCTCGGTGCAAGTGCTCGCGTGACAATACCCCTAGTGAGCTTAGTGCTGACACCTGCTCGCACTCAGGTCCAACCCCCCCAGCCAATCCGGTGCTCTCCCAACCTGCCCATACTCCCCCTGCAGGCCAGACGACCCACGTCCCCCCACAGTAATAAATACTAAATTGAATTGGGGATTATGTAGAGAAGAGGGGAGACAACGGTTCACTGGGCAAGAAAATTCAACGACAGAACAAATAGAAGATAAGCACGTTGTGTGTTCAATGCAATGTTTATTGTACCTAGGATCGAGTGCAATATTTATTATGAAAAAAGTCGGGACGGAGATCCCCTGAACAAAATTATGAAAAAATGTCAAGAGATGGACAAAACTCTATCAGAAGCAATAGGCGAAGTGACGGTGCCAAAAGGAACAGATTTCAATATAGAGGAAGGATTAGAATGTTACCAAAACGATGAAGAAGTCGAGGGTGTCAGAAATGTAGGCCATCTCCCAGAGGAACTATGTGGTATAATATGGAATATCGCAAGACACGATATCAACCAGAAACGACTACGAGAACAACCACCTGTCATTAAAGGTGCTCAGCACACAGAAGACCCAGAGCTAATAACTAAAAAAGCATATATGTCAAGCATGTGGCATGGAAGTATATTCATAACTCAGGACAGAGTGGTGGCGGTTCATTTTTGGATCTGCGGCAATAAAATCCTTCGTACCACACTTGCTAAAGTATGGAGAGGTAGATGCGCAAGAGTGCAAGTGGTTACGGAAATACAAATATTACCATCACTAGAAGGCGCTGTCGGTAACTTAGAAAGTACTAACCTAAATAGGCGGAAATGAGTATACAAACCAGATGAGAACATAAGAATTTACAAAATAGGACAACCCAGAGGCATACCCGAAAAATTCAAAGCACGAAGTGAAATAGCAGAAGGATTTGAGGCACGACTTCCAGTAATCGGAATCGCTAAAAATGCGTAATGGATCACTTACATTTATTACAATCAACAAAGGTTTATTAACTACACAGATGATGCTTTATCCGCCTAAGGTGAACAACTGAAAGCCACAAGTGCTGTGGCTTGGCAAAATAGGCAAGCCTTGGATTGGCTTTTAGCAGAAAAGGGAGGAGTTTGTGCTCTCATAGGTGACATGGATCATTTACACTCGCGATGAACAACCTAAAACGTCTAAGAAAGGAGGTAAAAGATGATGCAGGCCATGTGGAGGGTATGTTTGCATGGTTGGAAACAAGGTTTGGTATGTGGGGAATGATGTTAGCCAAAATAGGTGTATTGCTCCTGATAGTACTAACAGTGATGGGATTGGTTTTCTGCTGTTGTATTCCAATTGTCAGATCTATGATAGCATCTAGACTCTCCAGGGAAATGACCCTCATTGTAACTAGCATAGATGAGTCAAATGAGTGGGAGCGGAAGCTCTATGGGGAAATTGATCCGAATGAAGCTGGCGAAGAGAGCGGACTGTGATGTATTCAACACACCAATTTATGAAGACCACCAGAGCCATTGAAATCCTTGCAAGCATGCAGACAATATCAAATTTCTAAAACTGTATTATGTTGAAAAATCAATTTCTTTGTGTATTATTTTGACGCATATTATCATGTCACATATTTTTTAAATGTATATTATGTCACTTCTTTGTATAATATTAGGTCACACATTTCTGAAGTGTATATCATCATGTCACATATTTTTGAAATGCCAGTTTTCAATTGCTGCTGAAAAATATTATGTTTATGATTAGTTTGTGTTAAGGTACGGGTAACTGGGACCCAAGTGCAGGACGCAGGGAGGCGGAGACAGGGTAAAGGCAAAGGAATTTATTCGAAAAACGTTCGGGAAGTCAGGCGGGCAGGGGTCTGGTACCGGGCTGGCAATCAGGTGGTCACGGGCTAGACGATGGACGGGTAGTCAGGCAGGCGGGGGTCTGGAACCGGGAGGGCGATCGTGCTGGTGGGGGGCTAGGCGAGGGTCGAGTAGTCAGGCAGGCGGAGGTCCGGTAGCGGGTAGACAGGCAGGTAGCGGGAGAACTAGAGAAAGGGAAATGGGATTACTAGAGGGACAGGGAATTCGAGCAGGACTTGGCAATAGAGCGGGTTAACAATGCGAACTTGCTAGAAGTGAACGACGAGCTGGCGCCGGCAGACAGGGGATCCCCGACTGAAATAGGGAACGTAGATTGAAGATTGCCGACAGGTGGGTTGAGGGAAGTGTAGCGGGACGAGGCGTAACAGTACCCCCCCCCTCGACGGACGCCTCTTGGCGGACGCCCCACCACAGCCGGATGATCCTGGAGAAAGTCCTGGATGAGAGATGGGTCCAAGATGCGGCTCCGGGGAACCCAGGAGCGCTCCTCATGACCGTACCCCTCCCAATCTACGAGGTACTGGTGACCCCGCCCACGGCACCGCACATCCAGGAGTCGACGGACCGTCCAGGCTGGATGATTATTGATCATCCTAGGCAGAGGAGGAGGTGGGATGGGAGGGAACAACGGGCTGGTAGAGACTGGCTTGATCTGAGAGACATGGAAGGTGGGGTGGATGCGACGGAGTGCGGGGGGGAGGTTCAGGTGAACCGCAGAGGGGTTGATCACCTTGGAGACGGTGTAGGGGCCGATGAAGCGTGGGGAGAGCTTGGCTGGAATCCCCTTCAAGGGAAGGTCCTTAGCACGCAACCAAACCGCTTGTCTGGGGGCGTACTGAGGCGCAGGTCGACGCCGCTAATTAGCCTGAAGTTGGGAGCGAGTGGATGCGTGGAGTAGTGCAGTGCGTGTCCGTTTCCAGATGCGCCGGCAATCTCTTCCTCCAGATCTGGGAACAGGGGAGGTTGGTAACCCAGGGAGGCCATGAATGGGGATAACCCTGTGGATGTGTTTAGAAGTGTGTCATGGGCGTATTCAACCCAGGGCAGCTGGGAGCTCCAGGTGGTGGGGCTGGCGTGGGTGATGCAGCGGAGTGCCGCCTCCATCTCCTGGTTGGCTCTTTCCGATTGCCCGTTAGATTGAGGGTGGAAACCAGAGGAGAGGCTGGAAGTGGCGCCAAGAGCCTTGCAGAATGCTCGCCATACCTGCGAGGTGAACTGGGGACCTCTGTCTGACACAATGTCTGCGGGGAAGCCATGCAGGCAGAAGACATGTTTGACCAGGAGGTCGGCGGTCTCCCTCGAAGAGGGAAGCTTGGGAAGAGCGACGAAGTGGGCGGCCTTAGAAAAACGATCTATCACGGTAAGGATGGTGGTATTGCCCTCAGACGTGGGAAGACCGGTGACGAAGTAAAGAGCGATGTGTGACCAGGGGCGGCTAGGGATGTGTAGGGGCCATAGTAAACCGGAATGGGGGCGGGTCGAGGTCTTGTTCCGGGCGCAAGTTGCACAAGCCGAGATGAACGAGCGGACGTCCTTGTCCATGGTGGACCACCAAAAACGCCGGCGGATGAAATCCAGGGTGCGGGCTATTCCAGGGTGGCAGGTAAGCCGGGAGGAGTGCGCCCAAGTCAGAACACGGGACCTAACCTCGTCCGAAACGAACATACGATTAGAGGGGCCGAGACCGAGGTCCGGCTGTTGCCTCTGCGCAAGGCGGACCGCGGACTCCACCTCCCAGGTGAGTGTGGCAATGAGGCACGTGGGTGGCAGAATGGTCTCGGGGTCTGTGCCGGGGTCCACCGGAGAGTACAGGCGGGAGAGAGCATCCGGCTTGACATTCTGGGAACCGGGACGGTAAGTGAGTGAAAAATTTAACCGGCCAAAGTACAAGGCCCATCTGACCTGACGGGAATTTAGTCTCTTAGCAGATTGGATGTACGCGAGATTGCGATGGTCAGTCCAAACTATAAAAGGGATCTCCGAGCCCTCCAACCAATGCCGCCACTCCTCCAAGGCAAGCTTGACCGCTGAGAGCTCGCGGTTGCCTACATCATAATTGCGCTCCGGTGGGGACAACCTTCGGGAGAAGAAGGCGCAGGGATGGAGCTTGTGGTCGGAGGGGAAACGCTGGGAGAGTACCGCGCCCACACCGGTGTCCGAGGCGTCGACCTCCACCACGAACTGAAGTGCGGGATCAGGCTGGGTAAGGATGGGAGCGGATACGAACTGCCGCTTAAGGCCCTGAAAGGCGGTCTCCGCCACCGGCGTCCAGGCAAAGGTGCTTTTAGTGTAAGTCAAGGCCGTGAGGGGAGCCGCGATCTGACTGTAACCGCGAATAAATATACGATAAAAATTGGCAAAGCCAAGGAATTGCTGCAATTTCTTGCGGGTTGAAGGAGAAGGCCACTCAGCCACAGCCGAGACCTTTGAGGGATCCATTTCAACCCGACCCTGACTGATAATATACCCCAAGAAGGAAATGTATGGGACGTGAAACTCGCACTTCTCCGCCTTGACGTACAACCTGTTCTCCAACAGCGGAGGTCCGGTAGCGGGTAGACAGGCAGGTAGCGGGAGAACTAGAGAAGGGGAAATGGGATTACTAGAGGGACAGGGAATTCGAGCAGGACTTGGCAATAGAGCGGGTTAGACGATACGAACTTGCTAGAAGTGAACGACGAACTGGCGCCGGCAGACTGGGGATCCCCGACTGAAATAGGGAACGTAGATTGAAGATTGCCGACAGGTGGGTTGAGGGAAGAGTAATCCGTTACGACCTGCCGCCGTTAGAGGTGGGCGTTGGACCGTGTAGCGGGACTAGGCATAACAATTTTGTGGGTATTCTAGGTACACATTTGATATAGTTGCATGCTGAATGTGGAGTATTGTGCTATTATGATTAGAAAGGTTTTATGATTACATATGAATGTAGAATATTGTGCTATTATGATTAGAATGGTTTTATGATTACATATGAACAAATTGTAGAGATCAAAGTGCACATTTGGTAAATCTTTTTGGCCTGAAATCAGGTGGTTGGTCGACTCTGACCTGCTTTTGAATCAGGGCATTACAAGCACAACATTGTTGGACACAGAAAGACCAACCACACACCTTTGCATGGATTTTCAAATCTGGGGATCATATCTGAGAGGTCGATGCGGTAACCGTGGTTACAGGTGCAGAAATGGGCCCCAATTTTGTTGTTACAGACGGCCTCAGAGCCGCAGAATTATTAATCAGGCAAAATAACACAATTCTACTGTTGGAGACCTAGAACAAGCAAGTGATTATAAATTGTGTTTGGTTTTTAAGTCTACGAAACAATACGCCATAGTTTACAAGTAAGAGAGCGATATTGATTGTTAATTAAAGCGGCTCTAGAGATGTAGAAACTTGGCGGCTCCGTGGATGACGGCCGCTCTCTATGTAGATATAGAGGGCTCCTTCTAAGGTCTTCAAAACACAACCATTCTTGTTTTCCTGGGAATAACACTTTTAACACATAAAATGCCAGTCAATTATTCACATTGCAGCTTTCACTCTAATTCAGATCTGAGTGATCTTGATCCGATCAATGATCATGATGGATAATATTCCACTTTTGGTCACCTGTGTGTGTGTGTGTGTGTGTGTGTGTGCGTGTGTGTGTGTGTGTGTGTGTGTGTGTGTGTGTGTGTGTGTGTGTGTGTGTGTGTGTGTGTGTGTGTGTGTGTGTGTGTGAGTGTGTTTATTGCCTTCATCATATTGTCTATTGACCATGTGGTTTTCTACCTCTCTGTTTCCCTGACTACCTGAGTGCCTCAACAGCATCTTTCCAACACACCACTTGTGTGTTTCGCTCCGGGCCTAAGCTGGTCTTGTGTGTACCTAGTGTTTGTGAAGGTCTGTTTTTCTTGTGTCTTGAATTTACATTAAGTAAATCTGCGAGTTTAGCGCTGTGTGTCTGAGTTGCAAGGTTGAATCTTTTTTTGGGAGGGGGATACACAGAGAGGGCAGAGTGTGGAACCCAAGACCAGAGTTGGGGCTGCATGTGCCGTCCTGGGCTGTGCGGGCGTACTGCAGTGAGCAAATTTGGATTGGCTTCTCAATTTGGAGAACAAAATCTTTTGGGTTTATTTAACGCGGTAACCGTGGTTGCAGGTGCAGAAATGGGCCCAAATTGTGTTGTTACAGACGGCCTCAGGGCCGCAGATGGTGACGTCTTCCACACACTCCATCTGTCCAGAGACATAAAGCATATTTTACATAAATTATTTTACCACAACCATCCTTTGCTTTTGTATATTTGCTGACTCTGTAAAATGTATCCATCATTGGCTGGTTGGGTTACACCCACTGTATTTGGTAACACAATCCACAGAATTATTAATCTGGCAAAATAGCACAACTCTACTGTGGGTGACCTAGAACAAGCAAGTGATTATAAATTGTGTTTGGTTATTAAGTCTATGAAACAATACGTCATAGTTTACAAGTAGAGCGATCCTGATTGTTAATTAAAGCGGCTCTAGAGCCGTAGAAACATGGCGGCTCCGTGGAAGACGACCGCTCTCTATGTAGATATAGAGGGCTCATTCTAAGGTCTTCACAACACAACCATTCGGGTTTTCCTTGGAATTAACACTTTTTTACACATAAAATGCCAGTCAATTAATCACATTGCAGCTTTAACCCTAATTCAGATCTGAGTGATCTTGATCCGATCAATGATCATGATGGATAATATTCCACTTTTGGTCACCTTTGTTTGTGTGTGTGTGTGTGTGTGTGTGTGTGTGTGTGTGTGTGTGTGTGTGTGTGTGTGTGTGTGTGTGTGTGTGTGTGTGTGTGTGCGTGTGTGCGTGCGTGCATGCGTGCGTGTGTTTATTGCCTTCATCATATTGCCTATTGACCATGTGGTTTTCTAGCTCTCTGTTTCCCTGACTATCCAAGTGCCTCAACAGCATCTTTCCAACACACCACTTGTGTGTTTCGCTCCAGGCCGAAGCTGGTCTTGTGTGTACCTAGTGTTTGTGAAGGTCTGTTTTTCTTGTGTCTTGAATTTACATTAAGAAAATCTGCGAGTTTAGCGCTGAGTGTGTCTGAGTTGCAAGGTTGCTGAGTGTGTCTGAGTTGCAAGGTTGCATGAGTCTTTATCTGATGATCCTCCCATAGTTTTTTGGGAGGAGGATACACAGAGAGGGCAGATTGTGGAAACCCAAGACCAGAGTTGGGGCTGCATGTGACGCCCTGGGCTGTGCGGGCGTACTGCAGTGAGCAAATTGGGATTGGCTTCTCAATTTGGAGAACAAAATCTTTTGGGTTTATTTAACGCAGTAACCATGGTTACAGGTGCAGAAATGGGCCCCGATTGTGTTGTTACAGACGGCCTCAGGGCCGTAGATGATGACGTCTTCCACACACTCAACAACATCTGTCCAGAGACACAAAACATATTTTACATAAATGATTTTACCACAACAATCCTTTGCTTTTGTATATTTGCTGACTCTGTAAAATGTATCCATCATTTGTTTATCAGACAAAAAAAATTATCAGACAAAATAGCACAATTCTACTGTGGGTGACTTAGAACAAGCAAGTGATTATAAATTGTGTTTAAATATTTAGGCCCAATCCCATTTCAACCCCTTACACCTTCCCCTTACCCCTCCATCTTGTTTTTGTAGGGGTAGGGCTGTCCCAATTCTCATTTGGGTTAAGGGCTAGGGCCAAGACATAGGGCTACGTAGCCCTTGAAATGAAGCTTCCAAAGGACCACACTATAAATGGAGAGCTTTGAGGAAAAGCCGGCCAGCAAATTTGGCAGCCGTCATAAATCCTTTTTGCTTTGTTTTTCTGAGCCCTTTTACTTTACTTTTTTCTTTTGTGAAGTGCATTTGGTCCTAGAAATGTGCTATACAAGACTGATATTATTATTATTATTATTATTATTATTACTAGCTGTTGTCATTCGGAAACACGCCTACTCTTGGCTTCTGTTGACATAGCAGTCCGCGAGCTTCAAGCAAATATGACGCAATGTAATGGAGGGGTGTCTCATTTTTTAGGGTAACGTTTTACCCCTCTGTATGGAGGGTCAAGGGGAGAGGGGGGAGGGGTAAGGGGGTAAGGGGTGTAAATGGGATTGGGCCTTAGTCTATAAAATGATAGGTCATAGTTTACAAGCCCTCTCAACACACACTAAGAGAGAGATCTCCTTCATGGCAGCATGGAGCACATGGAGGCCATGGACCATTACCAGCATAATTTACAATAAAGCAGCTTTAGCAGCCCTACCCTATCACCTTGTCCGGAAGAACCCAGTGAACGTCTCCTAGGTGGCGTGTAGCATTGCTACAGCAACTATATCTACATGATTTTTGTTGTTGTTGCTCGCTGTGGTATAACAATAAATCTCAAGTGATGCTTGCTCTGCACCATCACCTGGTTCCTCACCCATCAGCGTTCTGCTGACGATGGTAAAGCTCACCTTCTCACGTCTCAGTGGCTCATTTTGTTCGTACGCTAAAGTGAAATTGACATTGACTTGTTGGGGAGCGACTCTACGTCCCCTGAACATAGGCGCTGGTCATTCAGCAGATGGCGTGACTAGATACCTTCACAGGTGTTGTCCTCATTAGGGGCCGTGGACGGGTCGGTGGCTTTGTATCCCGGCTCACACTGGCAGATATGTTTTCCAGGAACATTGGTGCAGTTGGAACGAGGGCCGCAGACGGTGGAATTGAAACACTCGTCAATATCTAATCAAGGGGCAATAAGTGGAAGGAAGGAACACATCCTAACCAACAGAACTCAACTCCAACCAAAATCAATCCAGAAATACAAACGTATTATTATGTTGTGCGTCACAGATGACGGCTGTGTTGATATCACAGGGATATTCTCCCGCTGGGGGTGTGAGTTGTTGTTGGAGTCTTTTCTACAAACCTTGGCATGGTGGAGCTGCAGCCGGCCCAAGCTGATACCCCACTTGGCAATCACACTCAAAACTTGCTGGGATGTTCTTACAATCATCCTTACCGCAGGGATATTCAAGACACTCGTCAGTGTCTGCGAAGAGAGACGAGGACAGTAATTTTTAGGGAGTGAACATTATAAAAGAAGTGTTTCTAATTCAGTTATATTAAAGCGCAATACTGCCCTATTCTGACTTTACGTCTGTTTTGGTCTTTGTCAAATAGTCAGAACAAAAACGAATAGCCCAAAAGACATTTGGCCAACATTACTTTATTAACTTTATTAAATTACTGGATATACTTTTACTCTCTACATGAGAATTAGAATAACTCTTGAACATCTTGTGTTTTTAATGAAATACGCTGAAGTCCTTCTTGCCTGATGAACCCTGTCCCCACCACTGTGTTAGAGAATAATATTAATTTCTATTCATGTTATTATTATAATATCAGAATATCATAAAGCCGTAGGACGAGGAGGAGGATCTCACACTACCTTCGCAGGAGGGAGTCGTTCCTAGTTTCTGCTGGATTATTATCATTGAATCTTGGCCGACAGGTAGTTGTACGTTTCATTGACGTTAGTGCATATGGTATCCGGACCGCTGATATCAGCAGTTCTCACACGCTCGTCAATGTCTGTGGTCAATCCACAGGCATAATTTACACAACTACACACTAAATAAGAATCATCATCATCTTCGTCATCATCTTCATCATGTGAACGAAATTGCCCATCTTGGGATAAATAAAGTTTTTCTAATCTAATTATTGATAATGGGATATTATAACGTGCTGATCTCATCCTGCAGTGAATAAGTAAACTAAGATAAAATAAACTAAGCTAACCAAGTTAAAGTAAAACAAGTAAGTAAAACAATGGAGCTCACCAACACAGCCATAGGAACCATTAACAGGAATGTGCTCAGGGGGGATTTCATACCCAGAGACACAATCACAGCCTCCCACAGGGGTACTGGTACATTCAGCCAGGGGACCACAGGAGTCTGGACCACGCTCAGAATTATCTGAATGGTGACACGCACACACACACGCACACATCATAGTCGTTAAAAATGGTATGAACAATTATTTTCACACTGTACATGATGAAGGGGAGAATGTAAACGTAGACAATTCTATTCTCGCAGGTATCGAAGCCGGTACGCACTGGCCCAGCACCAAGTGGTCTGAAGACGTGGAAGCCTCCAGGACAGATCACCCACTCAATGGAAATTTTGTCATTGTGGCATCCAAAGTGGTGTCTGCCTGCTGATCCCGTTGTTGGTGTCAGGGATTCATTGACTGGATACGTGACCGTCACAGCCCATCGGAATAAGAAGGTACCCGCATTATTTTCACAAATTCCACTTGCTCTATCTCCACCAATCCCTGTGAATCTCCACCACTTGTTGACCAACAGTCTGTCATCGCTTGGTTTGCCACAGATGTCTGCTCTTCTAATGGCGTGGTTGCGCCATGGATCCGTCAGGTTGGTGTAGCCGGTGCAGGATCCTGGATGTATTGATGCGATGGCGTCAACAACATGGATCACATTCATGATTGTCACATTCAAATGAATCAATAAAACAGCCTTACAATTGAGGTATTCACCATGTGAGAGGATGACAAGCAAACCTGAGCAAAAATAATAAGGGTGTAGCACGTAATCAAACACTTAATTATCCCTAGTATATGAAGTATAATCATGTGTATTTGTTTGTGTATGAATATGTTTGTATGTATGTGTGTGTATGTAATGTATTTATGCAGGCAGGTATGTGTGGATGCATTTATGACTGAAAAGAACACTAATGACAGTATATGAGATAAAGATAAATGTTCAATTATCATCTTAAAAATTCTAAGGGTATCAACTGAACATTTCACAAATAATGTATTAAAGTATATGGCTGACACCTTGACCTATAGCCAAAGTAGTTGAAAGGCGTAGAGAACATCCCGGCTGGTCCTCCTCTCTGAATGCCCACCAACCCTTCCTCAACAAGACACGTTTTAGGAATTTGCACAATAACCAATTTTTATAGGAGGGTAACAGCCAAATGCAAAGAACAATGCAAATAAACCAAAAGCATCTTAGCATTACCGTGCATGAGGTTTAGATAAAAGAGTTCCTGTAGGCATCCTCAGCGGGTTACCTAACTCAAATACCTTTTCGTAAAGTTGTGTATCCAAAACCAAATTCAAAGTTACTTGCCTTTGATAAAACTGTTTGCTAGATAGTGAAACTGTAATGTCTGAAGATATTTTTTTGATTAATGTGTTATTAATAATGGACCAAGCTTTACAAAAAACAAGAAAAGCTGTACTGTACTAACTTTTAAATAAGTGTAAAATATAAAAAGTAGTGGGAGCAGATGTTGCATATTACTCTCCATATGGTTGATTATTAATCATTTAGTAAGTGGAAGGATGGTTTTGGAGACGTTCGCATCTCTGTATTAGTATTTTGACAAGTTATAATTGTTTGTGTTAATTGCGTCATCAATTAAGAATAATTATAATTATTATTAATGAATTACCGTACTTATCAATTGTATTCATTATTAATATTATTTTCTAATAATATTATTATTATTATTAACTTATTACTATTAACAAGGTATGGAGAAGTTAAAGTGTGAATGGAACAGAAGTGTAGGTAACACATATATGTCTGAACATAATTAGAACCCCATGTCAAAGAACCGGTACTCGGATAGAAAAGCACAGGTCCAAAATATTAAAACGCTTCCCCAAAGGATTACCTATGTTTACAAATAACGGAGAACACAAGTTAAATCTTCTCAGTGGCCATTATCACAAGCAGAGCCTTTATCTAATGACCTGCCTAATGATATCATTGGTGATGTCAAGAGTCTTTATCTGATGAGCAGCTAAATTATATCATTGGTGATGTCATGAGTCTTTATCTGATGAGCAGCTAAATTATATCATTGGTGATGTCAGGAGCCTTTCTGGAGTCTATGCTGAACTATGAGAAGTCTCAACTCCAGACCAGGGCAAGCGTCAGGGTGGACCGCTGTGTAGAGATTTCCAGGTTCATTGAATCCGGAGCCTCAAGTCGACTATACCAAGGGATTCTAGAAGAAGGACAAGATTGACAGGAAGCAGGCTCTGTTCGACTGAGGTACCGCACGATCGGGTTCTGGCGCTTCTATAGAGCTGTTCTGAAATTGTTAGAAGAACAAGAAACGGAACAATTACAAATGCAGCACCTAGAAGCAGAAGCGAAAGAGCAGATTACTGGTGAAGTCGTAAAGCATTGTTTAGAACGAGATGCATGGAAGGTGAAGTTAGGAATACAGAGCAAGGAAGAGGAAGGTCAAATGAAAGCTAATCTGGAAGAAGAGCATGCAACTCTACATAAGACTGGAGGAAAACAGGAGAAAGATGCAGTGTACGGTTATCAATGTAGCATGAGGGAGAATACAGGTTTACGATCAATTGAAGGTCATGGAGGAAGAGCGGAAATACATACTAGAACATCAGATGGCAGCAGATAACTAAGTGCCTGCTCCTGTGTCTATTGAATAAGGACACAAAGGCGACCCGGTACATGGAGGCAGATTTATTTTTAACCACCTTGCAGTACAGTAGTAGAAAACAGTGATAAATACACAGGTCTCTCAATAATGTGCTGTACTGCGCAGTCTCTCGCAGTCCAGAAGCAGAATGAGCATGAATGAGTAGCAGGAACGGAGGAGTCCATTACGATCATTTCTACCCAACACTAAATATCAGCTTTGAAATTTCTCAATGTGTGTTTCAACAATGTTCTTTAGGTCATTAAACAACGCTGGCCTCAGTTGGAATAAGTACCAAAACCAGGAAGAAACCCAACCGAGTGAATGGCTGGCATGGTCACACACATCATTCGAAGGAAGAGACCTCTGCATAGCGACTAGTTCAGGTCCAATAAGCTTAGAATCTAGTCTCACAACGTCCCACTACGAAAGATAGAATCAGTCCAGGGGTGTGCATCTGTGCAACCTCTGCTCAATGCAGAGTCAATGAGTACGAGGTGACTGGTTAGTGCATTCAGCTCCCATGTAAAGACCCAGGCATGTGGTGGACGGGCTGCCCAGCATTCACTCACTGGGTTCCACAGGATGACACCAGTCCAGGGAACCAGCTTAGGTCCTGTGCTGCAGCCCACCGGATCCTGATGCTCATGCAGGTGAAGAGCTTTGGTTCACGCCGCTCACTGCTCCGTCTCCAGCACTGCATTGTGAACTTCCCCTGAGGGGGCCACAGAGGAGGCGGGGCATGGAGGCGGGGCATGGAGGCGGTCTTCCAAGGAGACCTTCATCTGGTGGAAGCACTCCATTCAGCACAGCAGCTTCAGGCTTTGCTGACTGGACTACACGTTGCTAGTACCGCCTGTATTCTGACCTCTCTAAGGACTAGCTAAGCTACAAGTCACCCTTTATTCGTAGTGTTTTATATGCATCTTGGATACTTTCATCTAAGTCAGTATATTTCACAATCATTGTTGTCCTTTCTCCTCTTCTCGCCATCACTTATTTTGTTGCTCCTCAGTGGGGTCCATGTTGTCGGAATTAAAGTCTTTCTGAAACGGAAAACAGGATGTTTGTCGATGTTGCAGTAAAATACTTATTTTTATTGTAACCGCTTTCTTAGTCTTGATATAACTTACTGTGTGTTAATGGTTGATCTTATAAAAAGGTTGAACTTATGAAATAGGTCTAACAATTTTGAAGAAAATCTATCATTTGTATTCAGTTGTCATTTTGACCCATCTTATATTGATTTATTTGGAATAAAGACATATCCAAGGGATAGAAGAAAAACATGACAAGGTGCAAGCACTTATTTCCATCATGGTCCCTGATATTAAAAGACAGGCCATTACAATTCACAAAAAATTGACTATGAGCAGCTAAACATATAAAATAATCTTCCCTAACCCTTTTTCTGAAACAATGATAGTTGTCTATGCTCTTAATTTCCAAAGGTAATTTATTCCAGTTCACCACACCACTATATTTGAGAGTACACTTACCAATGTTTGTTTTGAACTTAGGCAAATAGAAGTCTGCATTACTAGCTCTGGTGTTGTAAGCATGGGCATCCCTACTCCTTATGAAGTCATTTTTAAGGTATGCCGGTGACTTGTGATTGCAAACATTATGGACCACCCTGAGCTGGAGCTGAACTGCCCTAGCCTCCAGGGGGAGCCAGCCCAGCTGTTGGAACTGAAGCTTACCCACATGATCCCTTGATGTGAGCCCCAGCACTACCCTGACTAACCTAGTGTACAGTATGACTCTGGGAAGCTGGGATTGTGAGTTTTGCCCATTGGAGCTCATTGGATGGACAAATATGCATTGTATCCTATTCTGATACGATTGTGTCAATGCAATTTTTATAAGATATATTCAAAGTATTGTATTACAACATGGCAGCAGTCTTTATACTATGTATACATACATATATGTATTTACATGGAATATGTAACATGGCCTAATAAAGCAAAAACATATGTTAATAGTATTTTGATGGAAGAGTTTTGAATTGATCTCACGAGTGTTTAATTGGTGCTCTCTAAGAGATATTCATTTGAAAGCTGTGTTTACTGTTTGGTGGAAAAAATCAGTTTTTAGAAGAATTTGTGTAGTTTTGACAAAATGATTAACTCTTCTCAGGTTTCTCTTTAGAATTTTGAGAAATCTGTGGTGCCCTTACGGAATCACTTAAATTGTCTGTGATATGCCAACGGAATTTGCTTCAATATAAGTTAGTGACCCTCATATTCCGTGGCACCCACACTGATACCCGTTTCAATGAACGAGTCGACCATGGGCGCTTAACTCAAAATCCGTGGTGGCCTGAAGGAATCACTTAAATTGTCTGTGATTTGCTCCAATGCAAGTTAATGACATATTCTGTGGCACACACACAGATCCCCGTATCAACGACCGACTCCACCTGGTCTCACAGGAATCAATGAAATGACCATATACATATATATATATAGATAGATACTGTATGAATGAAATTCATATTGACGGTATGGCACTATATCCCTATTCTCGCCCATGCACCCATCTTGAATTTAATCGAACATTTTCGTTGCTTCGAGGAGGACTGGTGGACTCCGTATATAATAAATAAATAAATAAATATAAACAACGAAATAAATAAATATCTAGAAATATGTTTGTGTATTTTTATTAGTGGTGGGCATAGATAATTTTTTTTAATCTAGATTAATTCCAAAATTAATCTAGATTAAAATGGCAAACGGCAAAAAATCTGTTTGTTTACCTTGACAGCGGTCAATTATACTGGGCAATGGTGATTTATCAAATATAATTCACCGCTGGAAGTTGTGAAGTGCCCATGCAAGTGAACGGAGCATAAACAAAAATAATTGACAGCTGAACGTTGGGAAGGCCCATGCAAGTGAATGGAGCAGTCTACAGCATTGAGAAGAGCCGTGTAATTTGAGCATTTATATAGAATGCTTGGCGGCATTATCAGTGCAGGAGTCACTAGGGCTGACTCCTGTTGATGCATTATTATTGTTGTTTTGTTGTTGCATATTTGAAATAAATCATTCATTCATTCATTCATTCATTCATTCATTCATAATCCATAATAATGTAAGGTTTAGAAGTTAAATATTTGAAAGTTGTAGAATAAATTAATATAATTTATATTGGAGTTAATTTGCTAGAAATGTACTTACAATTTTTAGTCAGTTAATCATTTACATATTTATGTTACACAATTATTACATATTTACATGTTTACATATTTAACACAGTCAGGATATTCTGTTGAATCTGCCTCTCTGATTCCCTCACGTTTACATCAGTCTAAATTCTAGCTTCTGATTGGTTAGTTCAGTCACGTGATGGGTCCGAACAAGGAAGTGTTTGAAAATAGATTAACGGTGATATTTTTTTTATCGCGCAATAACATTTTCGTGTTAACGCCGATAACGGCCCACCACTAATTTTTATACATATATATATATATATATATATATATATATACACATATATACGAGGAAGTCTGGTGGTCTCCGTATATAATAAATAAATAAATATATATATATATATATAAATAAATAGGTATTTATATATATATACATACATACATATTTATATTTAATCATGGCCGAGATATCCCCTACTACGAGTCTTTACTTGTGGAAGTACCAGAGACGTCAGACACAGTCTTTATTATTTATAATATCATCCGAGGCGCACATAGCTTTTGGCCGTGATATTAGATAGATTATATAAATACCTGTATATAATATTATTATTATGTTATATTATATAGATATAGAGCTCCAGGAGTCAAACAGCAACAATCCCTTCTCCTCCATGCTGTGGTTCAGTCTGAGAGCTCATTGGTCAATGGGCAGCAGCTTATTTGCATCAATGCTATAGACAGCAGAAACAGTGCATTCTGAAGGGACTGAAACAGGGGTATGACGATATTTTTTTTCCTAAAAGCTATTTCCAGCAAACAGCTTAAAAAAAACGTTTTCTGGAACTCAAATACTATGTTTACTTGTTGGGGAAACACCATAATATGTCTCCTTTAACGCACAAATTTAAACCTCCATCCCACCAAAAATGTAGCCTGGTTCTACCAGACTCTCGTACTTCACTTCATTTCATTTCATTTGTACAGAGAGTCTGGACCTAATCAATTGACAAACGTTAACTCACTTGAAGGCGGGTGTCTGTTGAAGTTTAAAATGATTGGATCTGCCCAGTGCCACTCTGGATCTGCCATAACCAATCGCTAACGTTTGGTTGTGACGCATGTCATGCGCCGGGAATCACGCGCAGGTTGTACACAAACCAAACACCTTGCGCGTCTGCACGAAAATGTCCTTCAACGACAGCTGCAGGTTTTGTTCGTCGAATTTAATTTATCAGGGAAAAATTGCACATTGTAAATCAACTACCGACCTACAACAACAACTCAAACTGGCGTACGACTTTATCGTCATTGTTCTCAGACACGCCCTCTGTTCGCTGATTGGCGGCCGCTGTGGCGGCACCAGAAAACCACCAGAAAACCAAATTACATACAGCAGGTCCAGACCTAGTAGTACTGAAGGGAAATTCAAATTGAGCGGAAGTACTTAGGCGGGCGGAGCCAGGCTACCAAAAATGGGGACCAGAAACGAACCTGTCTTATGCACATTTACCTTACTGTTGGAGGTCACGCCCCTTTTCCCGCCTTTTCAAGATAGCTACAGATGCCAAAATGTGTACGCACATTTCCTAGGGTCATACATATCTGAGATTTTGAGTTCTAGCCCTTACAGATAAAAAGTTTTCCAAAATGGACAGTTTTCTGGAAAAAGCCTCTCAGAAGAGTTGCCTGCAAGTCCTAGCGGATCAGAATGTGGTTAAATACAGTTTTTGAGATAGGAAGGTTCTAACGCCCTGAAACTTGATTATCTTATTCTAGGGCCTAACTGGGACCCCAAAACTGAAACTTGGCCCTCTCTGACGCCGAGGGCAGGGATCGGGGGGGGTCTGAGGTTTTGGGTTAGGGTTAGGGTTAGGGTTTTGGGTTAGGGCTGGCTTTTTTCCAGAGACCCACAGTTTTCAGAGTAATCCCAAGATACACTCTGGTTGAAGATCTAATGGACAAGATTCTATCTCTTGTAAATTAATTTAGATTAATTTCTACCAACGGCTTGTTGCCAATGCGTTTCAATGGAGCATTTGATGATGCTGTGTGAGCCTTTCCTGTAGGGCTGAAGCCCCCCCGTTGATTATCGTATGTGTTCTTTGAGACCCTCTTTGATATAATAGAGATCCCAGGTCAATAGCTTACTTGTTAATGTCCTCGCCTCAGTCACCTATTGTATCACTTCCTTACAAAAAAAAAAAAAACGAGTCAAGTTCAATACAAAAGTTACTTATTAATTACAAGTCACAATTACAAAACTGCGTAAAATGGAAACATATTCCAAGGTGTCCTTCTATTTCCTAGCTAGCAGACCCTAGTTTACAACAAAAGCTACACAATTGACGGCAGCTCAGTTGCCGGTGTCATGCCAAATTTGTACCGGCTGCCAAATTTGTACCGGCCTACGTCATCAGTTGTTGACAACTTGACAACTGATTTGATTGGGTTGTCCGTTGCCGGGCAGGTTTCAAAAAACATTCGGCTCATGTTTCCAAAGACGAAATAACATAATACAGATAACGGATCGCTAGATAACACTTGTTTTTCTTTATACTTGTATTGTATTGAATTGTGTTAAAAGCAGGTTTCAAAAACCTGTCACGCTCAATGAAGGAGTGCAATGAACGAGCATGAAAGTTTGCGAATGTTCAAGAACCTTCCTACGTCATTCGACGCGATTGCCCGTTGCCAGGCAACAGACGATCGCGTCGTCTGTTGCCAGGCAGGTTTGGAATTTGTCAACAACTGATGACGTAGGCCGGTACAAATTTGGCAGCCGGTACAAATTTGGCATGACACCGCCCTTAACGTCGTTAACGTGGTTTGGAGCAGAGGTGTTTGAACTCATGAAGTCGTTTAAAACGTGAACGGTTCATACATTGTGTACATTAATGTTACCCATCACAGCATCCCACTCCTATCACAGGAATCTAGAATCAGTATGTTCAGGGGTTTGTTCAGAATATTGTGCGTATAACATGAACATGTATTAAATGCAGGATATATGCGTGGATGTTACAGAAATTGAAGTAATGGCCATAGGTCGTAAAGTAGTGCATATGGATGTATACCATAACTGTGGGAAGGGGAAGGGGGGGGGATGGAAGGGGGCGGTCGGTGGCAACCACCATAGGATTGTTGTTTTGACGAATCCAGTCCGCCCCCCCTTCTGAAGTCGAAAATAATCTCCCGATTGCAATGCATTGGTTTAATATTGAATTAAATAATATTAAAATATTTATTATACCCATATAAATAAATGTAAAATTATTTAGTTATAATATTATAAGTAGACCATGTAGCTATTATCGTTATAACAAGATCTGTATCTGACCATTGACAATCCACTTCAAACAATCCAATCAACGAACTGCCTAGCAACAGACGATCGCGTCGCCCGTTGCCTGGCAACGGGGGATTGCGTCGAATGACGTGAGAAGGTTCTTGAACATTCGCGAACTCGTTCATTGAGCGCGACGAGACAGATAACACTTATTTTACAAATTACATTTATTAGCGTTCCTAACTTTATATTTGTATTTTATTGCATTGTATTTATCTATTTCCCTACACAGTACTAGCTAAATGTTATGGGGATAACGTGAATAATAAGAATAAAAAACATTTACCAGTTAGTAAATGCCTGCTCACCTATCTACCCATCTATCCATCTACTATCTATCTATCTATCTATCTATCTATCTATCTATCTATCTATCTATCTATCTATCTATTACCTATAATCTATTCTCTAAATTAAATTAAGGAAATTCAATTAACACAAGCTAGCTAGACTATGAAACACATTAAACACTTAAATGCAATACAAATATAAAGTAAAAACAAGTGTTATCTAGCGATCCGTTATCTGTATTATATTATTTCATCTTCGGCAACATGAACGCGATTGAAACCTGCCCGGCAACGGACAACCCCTTACGTAATCTGTTGTCCGTTGCCTGGGAACGGACAACTGATTACGTACCCGGTACAATTTTCGTCCCAGGTACAATTTTAACGTGACACCGGCGCTCAGTCTAAGAGATGCAAAGCAGGTGAAATCATCTGAAGGATAACGAGATTCTAACATTTGCGAATAAAGTGTACAATGGAAACAGAGGACATTGTTCATGTTTAATTACACAAGGCATTCCATTCATTGAGTTACAGTGCTAAATTAGCGACCAAAGAAAAAGGTAGACCACTTCGCAAAATCGAGATCAACAAAAGTAATGGCAACGTCAGTGTTGTGGGTGCTACATGGTTTGCTAGGTACTCATGGCTTACTGGTAGCATAACTAGCTATCATCTGTATTGCTGGCCCTGTTTGCTAATGAATAATGGCAAATCTCCAACGTGGGCTGTTCATGGTTTCCCTGATGTGGACAATTTTGATAGGGCAACCAAACGCCACGACTAGTGTCAAGTTCACGTTGGTGCTGCTATGCGACTTTCTTTGCTAGGCACCATGCCTATTGATCAGGTTGAATCTAGAATAATGTTCTCGTTCTTTTACTAGTTTGCTACTCTGACCGACAGTGGCGGACTCAGAGTGTTTGAAGGGCAGGGGCGAAAAAATAAAAAGGGCACATTCTGGACAACATGGGGCCCCACCAGCGGACACAGTGGCTTTTCTATCTTGATGGTGTTTTGTTCCCCCAACGGAGCCTTAAAGGCAGCGCTGCCTGGAAGGTCCTATCCCCTAACCTTAGCAAGCGCTGCCTTGAAGGTCCCATTCGGGGCACTTGTTACATCTCCATGTAGCACTTAAAAGTATTGGTGGGCTCATAATTTAAACGGGGAGTCTGGGGGTCCTCCCCCAGAAATTGTTTTGCTTCAAAGACACTGTTTCCCCTTATTCTAGCGACTTTATAGACACCAAAATGAGTTGTTCACATCATTGTGCACTTTCACATTTTAGCCAAAGAAAGGAGGATGCCTTACTGCTTTCATCTTCACTAACATTTAAGTAAAAATTAGACTGGAGAAAATTCAATGTGCCGCTACCATACAGTCTTTGACCGCTGACAGCCAGCTACGGAAAAATTTAAGGAAGTTTTCCTTCATGTTGAGGTGATAGCTGACCATTATCGTCTCTCTTGCATGAAATGACCTACACTTGAATGATCTTGAACGCTCAAAAAATGTCTACATTTTAAACGGATTATGCAAACTGAAAATATTAAGTTTTTCTAACTTGGCATCTAATTGCGCTTTTCCACTATGGGTACTGACATACTCTTAATCCGCTTTTTGCTTCGTTATCCAGTGGAGATTTAAGTACCACTCGATGTACCTGTTTGTCATGGCGACGCCACATAAAAGCAAAGCCTCGCATTCCCCGTTCGTCAGCTACCAAAGAGAGGAACGTCTGTACCTCAATAGCTAACCACAACATGTTTTTTTCGGTTTGCCATATTCTTGCTCCAGAGGGCACATCATCATCATCAGGGGCTACCTAGGGCACTCATTAAATTTTGTTCACGTGTAAAGGGCAGCCAATAAGGCACTTTCTCTCATTTTCACAACCATAGAGGGCACTTTAGCACACTTTTTCAACCATGGGGGCACCAGACGGGCAGAAGGGCACTAGAAGGGCACCAGACGGGCAGAAGAGCACTAGAAGGGCACTATAAGGACCAGACGAGCAGAAGGGCACTATCAGGGCACTAGAAGGGCACTAGAAGGGCATTGGAAGGGCACTGGAAGGGCACTAGAAGGACCAGACGGGCAGAAGGGCACTATCAGGGCACTAGAAGGGCACTAGAAGGACCAGACGGGCAGCAGGGCACTATCAGGGTACTAGAAGGGCACTAGAAGGGCACTGGAAGGGCACTAGAAGGACCAGACGGGCAGAAGGTCACTATAAGGGTACTAGAAGGGCACCAGATGGGCAGAAGGGGACTATCAGGGCACTAGAAGGGCTCCAGACGGGCAGAAGGGCACTATCAGGGTACTAAAGGGGGCACTAAAAGGGCACCAGGCGGGCAGAAGGGGACTATAATGGCACTCATTAAGGCACGTCATTGAATTTTCTTGTTCTAGAGAGCACATCATCATAATTTATTGCATGAAGGAGCACCCTAGAGGGCCTAATCATGTTTTGCACGTGAAAAGGGCAGCCAATAAGGCATTTCTCTTGAAGGGCACTTTAGTGCGCTTTTTCAACCATTGACCCACGAGGGGGGGCGGCCCCCCCCCCCTGAGTCCGCCACTGCTGACCGTTCTGTTTGATATTGTGGAAATGGTGTGGAAAGGGTGAATGATTCAGAGCATGATGCATTTTAAATGGCATCACTCTTTTCTTAAAGGTCCCATGACATGCTATTTTATGTATTCTTTAATATAGGTATTAGTGGGCAACTAACACAGTATTCAAAGACGTTCCCTAAATTCAGCCGTGGTGCAGAGTTACAGCCACTCCGAGCCAGTCGCACATTGAGCTTCCCCCAAATGCGCTGTTTCGTTGGGCGTGTCAAGGAGGAGGGTGGGGGTGTGGCCCTGAGCAGCTTGCAGCCACCATGCGCTCTGTTTACAGTGGATGTATCGCAATGGCGAGCCGCACACAGCCTTTTGCCGTGTTCTGTAAATATTCTAGAACACACGGGAGTCCTGGAGCTCTATATCTAAATATTATCACATAGCCTACACATATCTATATCATATAATATATATTATCACGGCCAAAAGCTGTGTGAGCCGATATTATGAATCTCAAACGACCGCGTTGGGTTCTCCGACGTTCCTGGTTCTTCAACGTCCACATCAATGTGAATACACACACTGTAACGTGGCGCTCACACTGAGCGCCACATGTGTGTGTGTGAATACACACACTGTAACGCAAGTGTTTCTTGTCGGTTCTTTGATGTGTCTTGTATTTCCACAACGAGACTGTCGTGGGGGTTATCTGAGCCATGGTTGAGAATGAATTGGGGGGGAGGAACTTTGGCTTTGACTCCCTCAAGAACATGAACCACGACATGGAGGAGAAAGGGATTGTTGGCGGCGAATGTCTCCCGCTTGAGCCCCGCTGAGGGACCACCGCCGGAGGCGGAGGTGCATAAGCGCTGCCCGGCAAAGATCCCTTTCTCCTCCTTGTCGTGGTTCATGTTCTTGAGGGAGTCAAAGCCAAAGTTCCTTCCCCCCAATTCATTCTCAACCTTGGCTGAGATAACCCCCAATACGAGTCTCGTTGTAGAAATACCAGAGACGAGAGTCCGACGTGTTATGAGCCATCACACCAACAGCAGAACGGTTATCCAAATAACAAGGAAGTGTACAACACTTGCGTTACAGTCCTGGAGCTCTATATCTAAATAATATAATATAATACATAGATATATATATCATATAACATATTGTGTGCGCCTCCAGACGATATTATGAATCACAAACGACTTTGTCGGGTTCTGCGACGTCTGCGACGTCTCTGGTTCTTCCACTTTCACATCAACCTGAAGTCGACTGAACCGCGCGCTGCCTGCGGCCGGCTGCCCGCTGCCGAGCTATGGTGCCTCGCGGCAACCGGCGGCATGTCGCAGTTCATGTACTTCAGCAAGTCAAACCAAAGTTCCTTTCCCCCAATTCCTTCTAAACCATGGCTTAGATAACCCCCACGACAGTCTCGTTGTGGAAATACAAGACACGTCAAAGAACCGACAAGAAACACTTGCGTTACAGTGTGTGTATTCACACACACACATGTGGCGCTCGCACGGTCGAGTCTCATTGGCGGGCCAACGTCTCTGGGCGGGCCAGGCAGAGTAAGGGGAGGAGCTGAGATTCCTCATGACGTCATGAGCACAGATTTCCAAATCAGCGCGCTTGAGCCTCCGTTTTTTCAAAGGCGAGCAGAACAGCTAGTGCTCGTTTTACACCAAACGCAAGTTTTAGCCACTGGGGGACCATAGGCAGGCTAGGGGAACTCATATTTATGTTAGAAAACCTCATAAATTGAGATTTTCATGTCATGGGACCTTTAAAACAATTGTACCTGAAAATAAACATAGCTAAATTACAATCAATAACTTCAGTCATTGAGGGCAAAAATAGGCCCAGATTTTTTTATTCACTTATACAAATCAAGGGTAGGCCTGATTTGACTAATGGGCTTTGCATCCTTTCCTTCTGCACTTGTAGTCCATTTCAAAGACATGCTGCCCACCAGCTTCCAAATTACAGTGATGCCACTGGTGGCTTTGTATCAAATTTATTCACATAACTATCCCTCCCTACTATTTTGTAGTATACCAAAACACCCTGAAACAACTTGAGTCTCACATTCTTATGCCACCATACACCAACAGTGCAAGCAGGCCAATGGCAACCAAGCGTGCGGTCCTTCCTCCCTCACTTTAAAAACTACCAGCCGCCACTGATGTATGTATGTATGTATGTATGTATGTATGTATGTATGTATGTATGTATGTATGTATGTATGTATGTATGTATGTATGTATGTATGTATGTATGTATGCATGCATGCATGCATGTATGTATGTATGTATGTATGGATATATATATATATATATATATATATATATACATTCCTATTTATCTATATATATTTAATTATTATCTAGGCCTACAGAGACAACCAGACCTCCTTGAAGCAACAAAAAAAATAATTTATAGGCCTATATGTCTAAATATTTATGTGTGTGTACATGTATATCTATATAAATACACATACATATTTATAGATATTTATTTATTTTGTCACACATAGATATTTATTTACCTATTGTATACGGAGACCACCAGATCTTGTCGAAGCAACGAAAATGGTCTATTGAATTCCAGGGTGCATTGGCGAGAAAAGGGATATACTGCCATACCCTCAATCTGAATTTCATTCATATATATTGTCATTTCAGGGAATATTAGTGTCATTAACTTGCATTGGAGCAAATTCTGTGGGCATATCACAGACAATTTAGGCTAAGTGATTCCGTGAGGCCACCACGGATTTTGAGTTAAGCGCCCGCGGTCAACTCATTCATCGTAGCGGGGATCTGTGCATGCCACTGGATATGAGTGTCCTCAACTTGCATTGGAGCAAATTCCGTTGCCATCTAACGGACAATTTAAGTTAATCCGTGAGGCCACCACGGATTTTGAGTTAAGCGCCCGTGATCGACTCGGTCGTTTAGACGGGGATCTGTGTGTGTGCCACGGAATATGAGTGTCATAACTTGCATTTGAGCAAAATCCGCAGATTTTGAGTTAAGCGTCCGTGATCATTTCACGGATTCCTGTGAGACCAGGTTGATTTTTCCGAACCTTTCACAATTTCTGGGGTTTGTCCTTGCTTTTGTTTATCTTTTCAGAAAAATAGGTTATTTTGGACTCTTTTTCTTAATGACATCAGTTTCTTAATAAAATCACCTATTGGAATGCATTCCCTCTCCATCCATTTAAGATATTTATTTAACACATTGTCCAAGTGTTCATGAAAAGAACTACAGACCCCTAAAGAATGGGATTGGTTTTGCGAAAGCATATATCTATCAGTAGGATCTCAGCCTCTTCATTGACTAAATCCTCGCTTACTAAAAAGTGTATGTCCGATCGAATGAACACACAAACTCCTCCTCCGTTCCTATTTCGGTCTTTCCTAATTAGGCTATAGTTATTCAATCTCAGAGTCATTGATACAGGGATCGAGACAGGTTTCAGAAATATATAAAACGCCCACCCGGGATTTATCATTATCATTGGGTTGTCATTCACATTAAATTATAGTTGAGCAACATCAGACATAGGATCGAGATGTCGATATCCCGACAAACTGTTTGGATTCAAGCTGGTGCGCAATTGTGTTTCTGATTGCAGGTCTAGGCACTCACCGCTTTTCCAGCGCTACCAGATTTCCTGAATAAACAGGACAGCCATTTGATGTACTCTCCCCTGACCTATGAGGTATAACAACATAACATTGATTAACAAAATATTGTTTATAGTCTTAACTGACAAACATAGCACATATTGCAAGATGTTTTTTGTTAATTGAATAGTGAATTAGGTATATTAGATAGTGTCCACATCGGTTGTATTTTCAATATTTGTTTTCATACATAATGCTATAAATGCTAATCATATCACAATTATCAATGTACCATTTTGATAAACATTGTCCTGTTCTTACTGTCCTGTATAAAGATGAACCATAACAAGGGTTCTTGATTTGGACTCACCTCCTTGTTGAGTAGACAGTGCACAATGAAGAGGAAGGTGCCCTGCTGGGAGTTGAGCAGGATGAAGAGCACCTGGAAGAAGAGGTTGGCCTGGTACAGACCCAGGACCCATGTACAGCCCAGGATGACGGACTGGGCCAGGATCTTGAACACGATCAACCTGCAGAGACGTTCAAGAGAGGCACAGCAAAGTGGATCAGGTACAGTGCGCTCCCTCTGGACCAACCACGTTACTGCACCCCCATTGGCTGGTATAGTTCCAGATAATGTAATGACAGACAACCAGACAGACAGAGATAACAGAATCTGGTTTAACCTGGTGTCCTTGGACTGCGACACGTCACTCTTCATGCTGGCCAGGGTGGGTCTCAGGCACACCAGGGTGGCAAAGAACAGCACCAAGTTCATCTTCAACGACACAAAGGCACATTTTAGAGGAGCACACATGTTAACCTATAGCATTATCTCTTGGGGAAAGGCTCAGAGAAGAGAATATCTTGGAATGGGCACAGAGAAGCAAAGGATCTCCCATGCTGGCACACCGCCCCACCAAACAAACAAACGTTGGCCAACATCTTTCAACATGTTGGCCAAACCTTCCCCTGACAGCTACCAAGGAAAACAAACTAAAAACAATTTCTGGATACTGCATTACAGAATTAAAAGTCACTGGTTGCTAATGCTACGTGTCGATCACAGTGTAACAGAGATACAAATAAAGCCAATGTACTCACACCAAGGAGAGCGACCACAGGCCCTGTCAGAGCCCAGTTGAAGCTGCGTTCTGTGGATAGCCAGCACCTACAGAGTTATTAGAACAAGTGTGTGTATGTCATGAATGTACATATCGATACACATGGTCATATTTTTGTGGGTCACTGGCAGTGCTACTCACACTTGTGAGTCTGTGGCGCCATATCCATCAGAGAATACCGCGGCAGACACACCCAGAATCAAAAACGGTGCGCCATAGCCAATCAGGTACAGCACTGGTGTAGGGAGGCCGTCCCTCTGGATGACCTGGACCTTGGAAAGTCTCCGGACCAGCAGGAAGAGCTGCAGGGCCTCCAGGAGCATCCAGGAGAAACTGGCCAGAATCAGGAAGTGGAGCACGCCGGCCATGACTTTACAAGCCACCTACAGATACGACCAGGTTCAAGGTATTTAACCGACCCTCCTCTATGCTCTATATCCTCCCTACATCCTTATATGGCCTACCTTTCTACAACCTAATATTCTAGGGCCTACCTTCTTACTACCTTTCCTTACATGGCCTATCCTTCTATGGCCTTGCTAGTTGCAACAAAAGTTAGAAAGTAGAAGAAACAGAAAAAAAGTCTGGACCATGGCTTGCATTTGTGATTATGAAACATTTGGTCAGGCCCCTTGTAAAATATAACGCTAACAAGGCAATACCTCAAAAGATAAGAATTTCCTCCCTCCCAATCAACACTAAGTTGCCCTCAGGGTACCATAGGGAGAGCATATATCCACCCAGGCGGTGGATCTGTTCCCCTACTGTGTGAACAAACACCTTAGCCTCAACGTATCGGTCCATCCAGAGCATCAGGAAGTGGGAGGAGGCGAGGCTGATGCAGAGGTGCAGACGGGCTGTGTTGTTGATCTTGGCATTCCAGCTGCACAAGAGGAAGGTCACGATAGCCAGCGCAAAGAAGAACAGGCCGATGGTCACACACACTCTGTTCAGCCACTCCAGGAAGGGGTTCGCTGGAGGAGGCTGTTGAGGAACAAGAAAAGATAATGTGAATGGTTTGTCTGTAAAATCATCACCGCTTGTAATTTGGCCATGAAACAAAACTAACAACATTTGGTCTGGAGGGATTGCAGGGGCAAATTGAGATTGGTTTGGATTGTTTTCTTTAGTAATTATTCACTATTTTTACCAAAGTATATCTGACAGAAATCTGTCTCTCTTGCCAGTGTGGCAGGTCTGGGTTTGCATAAGTGCTGATGTGGTTCATCTGTGCAGGTGTGGCCTACAGGCTGGGCTTTGACAAACTTTCTCTCTGACTTCAATGAGTGAGATCTCAACTGTAAAACCATTTGTTGTATATTCGACCTGTTTTGTATCGTATGTGTCACAACATTGGAACAGTTTCTGCATCAAACCAGGCAGGCATGGACACCTGTCATTCTTGCTCCTGTTGCTCTCTTGTTGAAAAGACACATCTAGAAGAGGAAAAGACGGCGTCCACAGAGAACACAGACGACACATTGAGCAGTCGACCTGCCTCAGGGTGGGCTGCTTGGTACGTACGTCTCCGATCTGCAGGATGAGAGCGAAGGTGGAGAGGTGGGAACAGCTGCAAATGGTGTAGTTCTCATCGGAGTACGTCACCCAACATCCCTTTACCGACCAGCGGCTGGCCTCTGCCTCCTCGCCCGTGGAGGCATCCACCTTCACAGCCGTCTGGTCTTTCCCTTCCCAGTACACACAGGTCACCAGGCCAGCCTCCGATTTCTGAGGTTGCGAAAAAACAAAAAAGCAAACAGTAAAGAACTGATATCGCTTCATGGATGATGATGGATGGAGGTAAAATATTTTGAATGGATGGATGGAGGTGTGGATACATGGATGGAGGTACAGAGGGATGGGTGGATGAGTTGAAGCGCATTCTGTATGACGGTTCACCTTCTTGTGCTGGATGGTGAAGTTGACGGGTTGGGAGAGGTTGGAGTGCTTGGTTTTGGGTAGGAAGGCGGTGATGATGTCCGAGTTCATCTCAGTCTTGTTCTCGGTCTTGAAGAAGCCGGGAATGAGAAGCCTATCAATGTCGCGGAGGGTGAGGACTGCAGCTGCTGCCGATCCTGCAAAAAAGGGTCAGTTATATTTCATTATTATATATATATTATTATATCCACACTTCACACCTACGTTCATCACTTCAACTGATCACAACTTAACGCATTATTTTTTTTATTTCCCCACTTGAATGCTTTTTGGCACAATTTTATGGTCCTCAAATAGACCAGATGCTTGCCCCCCAAAAAAAACAAGATGCCCACTAGCTAAATAAGGTTGATGGTCAAATTCAGTTCTTCCACCAAGCCAGCTGAGGGGGTCATTATTCCTCACCATTGTTGTCTTGAGCCAGAGCCTCGAGGTTGACCTCCATGCTGATTCCTTTGACCAAAAGAACATTACTTTCTCCGTCATTACTTCCAAGACTGAAGGTCTGTACACTCAAATCTATAGGAAAATGTACAGAGACAAAAGGCAATAAACAAGTTGATTGTGATCCAGCAAGCCTTACCATAGTTCCTATAGCCTCAATCCTAGTTCCTACTTCCAACAACCTAGGGACTAGGAACTCTAGGCTCTAATGCCTTGGTGGCATGTTTCATACCTACTACTGCAGTTTGGAGCGTCTTGTTGGTTCCGTCCTGGTTGGGTTCTACGAGGGAAGAAACCAGACCCTCAGAGATGTCCAGGATCACACTGCCTGTATCTGCGTCACCTTCACTGCTCACCGCTTTGGGCGAGTTAGAGTTAGCGCCTGACACTTCCTAGGGGCAAAAGGAAAGCGTTGCTATAGTTAGGTGACAACTTCTTGAAGGGAATTAACGGATTGAACAGACATAATATTTAAATGTACCATTGCTGCAGAAAAGCCGTTTTCCACCATCTGAAAAAAAAGCAAAGACAACAAACTGCCGATGTCATTAGACTGTTTATTTTGTGTAACCCTGTTTTATGTTTGAAACCCATATCAGGTTATCTTTTTGAGAACGTCTAAAGAAAAAGACGCCACTCGTCTGTCTTGAGAGACTGAAATAACTAACTATTGATCCGTACACTGACCGCTTCTGGCAGAAGGATGTTGGGATTATCCTTCAGCTGTTGGGCGATAGTTCCAAGAAAAGCCCTTTCTTTTGTTTGTCCCTGGAAAGGCAACACAAATCCATCCTCAGGTATTTCACATTTTATTTCAGAAAATGTTTGCACTGTCTACCAGACTCTACATTTTGGAATAGTTTATGGTTTGTAGTTTATGGTTTATTTTTACTTGCCTCTGCAGGTATAATCTCATCAAGAACCTGCTGAATTCCTATTAGGTAATGGTTGAAGACAATAATATATTAAAAATTACAATAAATAATAATAAATGTAATACTGAATAACCTTTACATTGTCTAAGCCCCTAAAGTATCTTAATACAGATGGAACAGGACTTTTGTTTGTTTACATGATTATAATAAGAATTTGTTACAATAATCATTTAAATTAAGTGATATTTATTGTAGGTTTTACAATCAGCTTCATATCTGTCTACATCATAATTTCTTGGTAGCATCTTTGGTATGCTTATGCAAATGTTATTATGATTATCATGGCTGACCTTCATGTTTGTGAAAATGTAAGATGGCTTATATAATGTATATGAATATTGTCTTACACTCATTGTAAGATAACTACCACTCTCTTGTATTGTTGTTTTCATACTTGAAGAATTGCATTCCTAACGACAATATGTTTGATAAGTCGGTCTGCTCACTTTTGCAGAATGTGACACCAGGTTCCCAAATGACCCCCGTGGTGGGGAAGTAGCCACCAGGACAAGAGCAGTAGAAGGTCCCTGGTGCATTGGTACACACAGTATCAAGTCCACAAAAAACCTCAAACTCACTGCATTCATCGATGTCTGTGGAGAAGACAGGAGGTTTGACGACCCTGACCCGCTTTTGAATCAGGGCAGTACAATCACAACATTGTTGGACACGGAAAGATCAATCACACACCATTGCATGGATTTGCAGAGCTGGCGATCATATCTGAGAGGTCAACACAGTAACCTTGGTTACAGGTGCAGAAATGGGCCCCGATTGTGTTGTTACAAACGGCCTCAGGGCCACAGATGATGACGTCTTCCACACACTCATCAACATCTGTCCAAAGATAAAACATGTTTTACATAAATTATTTCACCACAACCATCCTTTGCTTTGTATATTTGCTGACTCTGTAAAATGTATCCTTCATTGGCTGGTTTGGATACACCCACACTGTATTTGGTAACACAATCCACAGAATTTTTTATCAGACGAAATAGCACAAATCTACTGTGGGTGACTTAGAACAAGCAAGTGATGATACATTATGTGGTTATTTAGTCTATAAAATAATACGTCATAGTTTACAAGTAAGCGAGCGATCTTGTTTGTCCAGTGAAAGCGAGTTGGGTCTAGAGCTGTAGAAACATGGCGGCTCTGTACAGAGACATAAAGCATATTAATCATGTACTCATTGGCTAGTTTGGGTACACCCACTGTATTCGGTATCATAATCCACACGATTATTATCCACATTAAGTAGACAACATTTTATAATTCTACTTTGAGTGATTTAGAACAAGCCATTGTATATTTCAGTTTTCACTTCATTCATAGTTTACTTAAAGATGAATGAATGGCCAAACCAACAGCCTTTAAGCAGTAGGATTAATTGGCATTCTAACGGTGAGGATGCCAATTACATCCCCTCACCTCCCCTCACCCCTCCATCCCCAACGAACAAGCTACTTCCCACGGTGTGATGTCTATGACAACATTGAGTAGCCAAGTGTCAAGTTATGGGGTTCCTTGATAGATTGATCAAATGTATGATCTATTTAGTCTGTAATACTGTAGGTCATTGCTAACCAGTGAGAGAACGATTATGACTTCATATTTGTCTTTTATGGTTTAATGTGGAAACATGGCAGCTCATGAGGAGCATACATGAGGAGCAGCCCAACATGGCAGCTCCATGGAAGATGACCCACTTCCACAGAGCTGCCATGTTGCGCTGCTCCTCATGTAGATATAAAGGCTTGTTCAAAGGTAACGAAAACACAACAATCCTATTTTCATGGGATATACAATGATCAAAACTTGTCAATATTACTTTCCATTTCCGCCATCAGCCACTCAATTCTGCATACTGCAGCTCTAACCTTAACTATAGAGAACCCTGTGGTTCTCTAGCTCTCTGTTTCCCTGACTTCCCCAGTGCCTCAACAGCATCTTTCAAACCCACTGCTTGTGTGTTTAGCTCAAGGCCACAGCCCTGGATCCCCTCCACCACCCCCCCCTGTCTGTGATTAATTTACAGAAGTAAATCTGCAAGCTCAGAGCTGGGTGAGAGACGACGGATACACATAGAGGGCAGAGCGTGGAAATCCAAGATCAGAGTTGGGGCTGTGTGTGACGCCCTGGGCTGTCTGGGCGAACTGCAGTGAGCATCAGCCATTGTTGTTATTGGTATTTGACTCTGTTTCACATTGGAATTGGCTTCTCAATTCCGAAAAGAAAATATTTTTTTTCAACATTATGATCAGTCCTAGTCAAATGTTTGAAGGTCTGATCGTCAACTTGAGAGCACTGTATGTTCCACAAAAAATCTTTGCGCAACATAAACCAATTGTATTTCATAATGTCGATCATATGGAATCAGTAACTGAACAACTGCCAATTATTTTTCATTTGATTACTCATGAGGGTAACCTGTTCGGTCAACTAGACTGTGATCGTAAGGTCAGGAAAGTAAAATAAGCCATACTCAAATTAAAAATGCCTCATCAATGTGAATATTACTACTTTTGATTCAAACTATATCTTGGCGCTAGTAGCATTCAAATGCATGTGAAATGTGCTTATTTATAATATTGCTCTCACGATAAAATAAATAATGCACGAGTGCAGTCGCGCATTATTAATGCAGTCTAATTTGTTCATGTTGTTTTGACGCTAAAGTGAAATTGACATTGACTTGTTGAGGAGCGACTCCACGGCTCTCAGTCTGCCATTACCCTGAACATAGGCGCTGGTCATTCAGCAGATGGCGTGACTAGATACCTTCACAGGTGTTGTCCTCATCAGGGGCCGTGGACGGTTCGGTGGCTTTGTATCCCGGCTCACACTGGCAGATATGTTTTCCAGGAACATTGGTGCAGTTGGAATGAGGGCCGCAGATGGTGGAATTGAAACACTCGTCAATATCTAATCAATGGGGCAATTAGTGGAAGGAAGAAACACATCTTAACCAACAGAACTCAACCCTTTACCAAAATCTGTCCAGAATACAAACGTATTACAATGTTGTACGTCACAGATAACATGACGGCTGTGTTGATATCACAGGGATACTGTCCCCCTGGGGGTTGGAGCTGGTGTTGGAGTGGTTTCTACAGACCTTGACATGATGGACTAGCAGCAGGCATAAGCTGATACCCCACATGGCAATCACACTCAAAACTTGCTGGGATGTTCTCACAATCTCCCTCACCGCAGTCTACTTCAAGACACTCGTTAATGTCTGTGAAGAGAGACGAGGAGACATTTTAGGGAGTGAATGTCATGAAAGCCAGAGGACAGACCAAGAGGAGGTGGAGAGGAAAAGCTGTGATTAGTCTGTCGGATTCGGTCAGGGAGAAGAAACATCTGTTGGTTTGAGGCAGTTGGATGTCTTCCTTTAATTTGAGATTTTTAGATATTTATACTATATAAAATCGTTTATTATACGAGGTTTCTTGACGGAAAACAGACTTGTTTTCTGTGTGTACGCATGTGGGAGCTAGAAAGCTTAATCTACTTACTAAATCGGCTTGAATCTAGAAGAAAATAATTGTTACCCTGAAATGTTATTAAAGGGGACATATTATGAAAACAGCACATTTCCTGGGATTTGGGGTGTTGTTGTTGGTAGATGGTGCTCCCACACACATACAAACTTTGAAATAAGTCTGTACATGATTTTTTGAGTGAGATACGCATTTCTTGAAGCAGCCCGCCTATAGCTACCAAACGAGCTTGTCAGTTTCGGCGCCCCCGCCTATGTAGGAACGGGGCACATTTGAATATTACCTCCCACTTCCCCACTCCCCTCCAATCAGAGCATCGCTAAGATTGTGTGGGCCAGCGGACGAACAGCTCCGGCGGGGGGAACTCGGCCCTAGCCCTGCAGCTAAGTTCCGGGAATACAATCCCTTTCTCTGGCGCCGAGCTCACCCCGCCGGAGCTACCGCCGAAAGGAAGTCGGGAGGAGGAGACACATGGAGTAGAAAGGGATTGAACTCCCGGAGCTGAGCTGCCGTACTGCCGCCAAGCTATCCCAGCCGGAGCTGCTCGTCCACCGGAGCTGCTAGTGTGGGAGAAATTAACCATTACTTTTATATTAACTATGAGTATAATCAGGCCTATATACATCAGGCATAAACATTAATGGTGAATGTAGAGAAACCACACCTGGACCCAGAGTAATGGCCTGATAAGGCGCCAAGGACTTTGGGGCCCAGGCTACTGACATCCTCCCATTTTTAGATTAACTACAGGAGATGAGCACATACGTAAGGGAATGTAAGGCCATTTTGAACATATACCAGGACGGTCATATAACATGCATGACAGCTCGGTTGGGGTGGATAAGAGGGACTGGGATCGGAGCCCCAGTCAGTGTGTCTTTTGCAAAACCACATGCTCGGCTCTGTTGTGCCTATTTTGTGGGTAACAATAAAGTCTCTGTCATTACTTTTTCCGGACTCCCCGATTTCTATTGCGTATAGCTAGTTGAAGTAAATTAGATAAGTCGTTAACAAAAAAGTGCTACGACACTAGTCCGCTGGAGCTGCCACCTAGCTTCGGCGCCAGTTCAGCTCCCGGAGTACACCGCCCGAGCTGCCGGACTGCGGCCGGGCGGCTTCGACGGCGGCCGGCAGCCCTGGCGCAGGGAGCTCGGAGGCAGTCCGGCAGCTCAGCTCCCGGCAACCTGGTCTCACAGGAATCCGTGAAATGACTACGGTCGGACGCTTAACTCGAAATCTGTGGACACATCACGGAAACACGCCGATTTCCGTGATGTGGCCACGGAATTCGCTCCAATGCAAGTTAATGACGCTGATGTTCCGTGGCTCACACACGGATCCCTGTTTCAACGAGCGAGTCGACCACGGGGGCTTAACTCAAAACCTGGGGTGGTCTCACTGAAACACTTAAATTGTCCTTGTTGTGTCCACGGAAGTTGCTCCAATGCAAGTAAATGACAATGATATTCCGTGGCACACACACAGATTCCCGTTTCAATCTGTGTGTGTGCTCCCGTTTCAATCTGTGTGTGTGCCACATTTGACCACAGCGGGGGCTTAACTCAAAATCCGCAGTGGTCTGACGGAATCACTTCAATTGTCCGTGATGTGGCCACGGAAATTGCTCCAATGCAAGTAAATGACGCTGTTATTCCGTGGCTCACACACGGATATCGGCGTGTTTCCGTGATGTGGCCACGGATTTCGAGCGTCCGACCGTAGTCATTTCACGGATTCCTGTGAGACCATGTTGCTCCCGGAGTACAATCCTTTTCTTCTCCATGTCACGGTTCATGGACTTCAGAGAGTCAATACCAAAGTTCCTTCCCCCCAATTCTTCTCAACCATGGCCAAGATATCCCCCACTATGAGTCTTTACTTGTGGAAGTACCAGAGACATCAGACAGTCTTTATTATTCATAATATCATCCGAGGCGCACATAGCTTTTGGCCGTGATATTAGATAGATTATATAAATACCCGTATCTAATATTATTATTATGTTATATTATATTATATAGATGTAGAGCTCCAGGAGTCAGCAAATTGCAAAAAACCCTTCTCCTCCATGCTGTGGTTCAGTCTGACAGCTCATTGGTCAATGGGCAGCAGCTCATTTGCATCAATGCTACAGACACCAGAAACAGCGTATTCTGAAGGGACTGAAACAGAGGGGAATAGCGGTAGACAATATTTTCTTTCCTAAAAGCTATTTGCAGCAAACAGCTTCAAAAACATGTTTTCTGGAACTCAAATACTATGTTTACTTGTTGGGAAAACACCATAATATGTCTCCTTTAAATCTCTTTGGGAGGGATACCTTCACAGGAGTGAGTCGTTCCTAGTATCTCTGCTGGATTTGTGTCGTTGAATCCTGGCAGACAGGTACAATTGTACGTTCCATTGACGTTGGTGCATATGGAGTCCGGGCCGCAGATATCAGGAGTTCTCACACACTCATCGATGTCTGTGGACATTCAACAGGCATTGTTTACACGTGATAATAATCATCATCTTCTTCATTGTTATTATTAACACTAATATTATAAGAAAATTCCACCTGCAGTGATGAAGTAAACCAAACTAAGAGAAGGTAAGCGCAACAAAACTAGATTAAAATAAGCTACATTAAACTAAATTAAAGAAAACCTAAACTGAAGAGAGACCAATGGAGCTCACCAACACAGCCATAGGAACCATTAACAGGAAGGTGCCCTTTGGGGATTTCATACCCAGAGACACAAACACAGCCTCCCACAGGGCTACTGGTACATTCAGCAAGGGGGCCGCAGGAGTCTGGGCCACACTTAGAATGATCTGAATGGGAGTACACACACCAACACAAACACACATATATACCGTCACACTCTCTCACATAGTCAATACAAATCGTTTCAAAATGTATTTTGACACTGAACATGGTGAAGGGGAGAATGTAAACATAGAAAATTTTATTCTCACAGGTAGCGAAGCCGGTACGTGCTGGCCCAGCTCCAAGTGGTCTAAAGACATGGAAGCCTCCCGGACAGATCACCCATTCAACGGCAATTTTGTTATGGCCGCATCCATGAGGCCAGATTTTTCGGCTTGCTGATCCCTTTGTTGGTGTCAGGGATTCATGGAATGGATAAGTCACCTCCACATACCATGGATTGTAGAAGCTTCCCGCATAATATCTGCAATAGTCATTCGCTGTATCTCCACCAATCCCTGTGAATCTCCACCACTTGTTGAGTAACTTGTTGTCATCCTTGGGGAAGCCAGGGTAGTCGTATTGGGTAAAGGCGCGGTTGCGCCATGGATCCGTCAGGTTGGTGTAGCCGTTGCAGGATCCTGGATGTATCGATGTGATGGTGTCAAGAACACGGAACACATTCATGGTATTCACATTCAAATGAATCAATGAAAAACCTTACCTTCGAGGTATGCAGCATGTGAGAGGATGACAGGCAAACCTGAGCAGAAATTAAACAAATATGGACGTAGCATGTAACCAAACACTTAATTATTACTGTTATATGAAGTAAATTCATGTATGCAAGTGTATGGGTGTACGTGTGTATGTATGTAAATATGTTTGAATGCGTATAGATGAATGCATTTATGATTGAAGTTAACATGCACATTAACGACAAATATAAAACCAAGGTATGATTGCTCCTTGATAACTTGATGCTCAGGTTGAATAATGATTTAAACAATGCTAAGGGGGTCAACTGAATATTTGACGAAGAATCTATTATTATGGCAACTTAAGCTATAGCTGAATAAATAAGTAGGGATATATCTTACAATACAAAGATTATTAGCAGTTGAAAAGTGCAGTTTAAGAAAGACTTACTGAGATGTAACAGCAGGGCCCAGTAGAACATCCTGACTGCTGCTCCTCCTCCTCTAAATCCCAAAACACCAACCCTTCCTCAACAAGACACACGTCTGAGGGGTTGGCACGATGACTAAACGTGTTATAGGAGGGGCTCAATTCAAATAACAATGCAAATGAACGAAAACTTAATCAGAATATGTTGAATAACAGATCTCAGCAGGTGGCCGGGAAGGAGGACTCAGAGGTATCTACTATTGAAGATACTGGAGAAGATGAAATATATATTTTGAATAATGACGTGTCTAATGAACAAAGCATTACAATAATAGAACATTTGTTCTGCTAGATGGCACTTATTTCTACATACACCTTTAAAACAGCAGTTTTATTAATTATTGTTTTAAGATTAGAACTTATGTTTACGTTTCAAAATCATGTAACATTTATTCTTAAATGTAGCCTACATTACAAAATACTGTCCCTGCCCACCAAACATTTTGACAAACAATGTTGTGAGTCCAAGTCAGATGAATAAGTAATGGTGTGACCCATTTTCCCATGTTGAATATACAACTTGGTTCCCTGTAATATTAGGTATTATTATATTATGTAATAATACCTATATTGAAAAAAGAAATGCTTAACAAACAATTGATTCAACTGGTCGTAGTACCGCTGTCTGTTAGAACAAGACTAATTTTCAACTTAAATTTGGCAATTACTCGATATTGTGCAAATAATGCAGATAGAATACATATTGTTGTGAGCAGCACGGGAAGGCGAGACGGGAGCCCAGGTTCAGCAGAATACATCTCTCGTGCCCCATTCACCGCATGACTGCGAGAGTTGTCTTATATCAAGACACACACATTTACACAAAACCAACACTCAACCTAACCCATCACCACTAACGTCTCATTGACGGTGTAAACCGTCAATGAGGACACTGTCACTCCATGAGGCCAAGATAAGGAGATGGCGCCTCACTGTGGATATTCAAATTCGAACTACTAACCACTGATCAAGCATTCACCTGCGGGGACATCCAGCAAGTAGTCGCCTCCATCACAGGACACAAAACAAAAGGCGTGAATCAATTATGAATAACAAGGCCAAATATCTGATCCTCTTTCAGCGCCCTCTGGCCAACTGAACGAAAACGCCAAGGAACATCTTTCATACACTACTATCTATGACAAAACGTACCCAAACCAATCCCGCTGACATGATGCGGACACATTCAGAATAGCAGCATCAGACTGGAGAACCATGGAACATATCAGCAGCAACACAGTCAGTGCAACGGACTGTTCTAGGATTGGATAGCACAGTCCGCCAAACCAAAAGGCACAGAGGCTCAGAAAAGGCAGAGAAAGAAGAATAAGTCAGGGTACAGATTACCTAGTAAAGAAACAACTGGTTGTTCTGGAAGAAAATGACCTAAGCAACAATACCAATCCAAGATCACCAAGGTCCCAGCACAAAGGGAACCGCTGCACATGGAGCCACCACCACAAATACACTATCAACAAGGATAACAACAGCACCCCACCTGACTGGACAAATGCACATTAGGAACCCTCATCCTGGACAGTGTTAAAGACCAAGGAGAGTCGCCCAGCAAGAGGCGGAATGATAAGACGAGGCCGTGGAAAAGACTATGCCGAATCAAACAAGAAATACTTGGGATGCTGACAAACAGATGATTTCAGGCGCTACCAACCCCTGCCATGTACTTATGCACAATGGCAGCGCAACCAGCCAACATCAAAGCTGTTCACGGGCTCCACCAAGCCAAAAAAATTCCTGATGATGGTGATGAGGCACAATCCAGATGTAACTACACCAAGATGGAATAGAATGTGTTTACACAGGAGGTCTACTGGTCTACACAAGCCGCCCCCGAGAGAGCCACCAGTCCAAAGGACAAGGCTCCAGGGTTCTTGCCATCTTCTCTACACTGGTGCCACCCCACTCTTCAGTTTCAGCCTGGGATCCCAACCTCTATTGGTTGACGACCAGGGTGGTCACGAAGAGTAGGAGCTCCCCACATCTCCATCCTTGCAGCATCATGCAGACATGTCCCGGTTTACTGGTCTCAGTTGTCAGAAACAGAGACCAGTAAACCAAAAGCCGTGGTTCATGCCTGAGCAAGGTGGGCAAAGCCTTTAGAGTGCCTTTGGGCTGCGACTGAAGAAGGGGGTTTTGTTATGATTGCTGTAAGCCGTACAGGGACTGAGTTGCCTTTCCGCCCAAATCATCCGGAGCTTTCAATCGTGCATGCGGAAAAAAATCGGAAAAACAAAAGAACGACATGAACGACCCTCGCGCAGATCCGGATTGTACGTACCAGATCATATAAATAATGAGTGTCAAATACGGTAGTCTAATGCGCTTTTGCATATACTAGGAGATGTATGGTAACACAGAGAAGACATAGGGGGCTAAGTTAACATTCGTTTTTAATCAGACAAGTAGACAAATAGTACACGATATTGTCAACATTAAAAAAAAAAAGAAATCAATCACCATAATTCTTTTTTTGCTTGGCACACTAAAAACAATGCACCTGTGTCTGAGGATCTACTTTAATACACAAACATCAAATAAAAAAGGGTCAATAGTGATCAATAGGAAGTAAATGAACGATCCACTACAGATCATACGTAGCAGATCTTAGACATTTTGTGCATGTGCAAATCCAAGAAAGAATCAATGAAATGTACGATCCCCTCGCAGATTTGGATCGTAGGGTTGGATCGCACAACAGATTTGTTCAAAGAGAACTAGTTATTCATGAATCACCCATGACTAGTGTCCATTCTTTAATAGATCCATGTTTTGGTAACTTTTGCTTTTGAGGTTGTTTCCCTGTTCGATAACAGAAAGTAGGCTAGCACTCTTTCAGGGGAAGCCGGTATCCAAAACAATACTGTTGCAATACAACTGCACACCGACATGTTATCAAAAGCATCCCTGTATTCACATCCCGCAGTGGAACACATTGGCTTGTAGCGCAGACTGCTAACGAGATGAACGATCGATACACATAACAGGAAGTGATCATTATGTGAATGATGTTTACCGATATGGATGCAATAAGAGGGCTGTTTACTGCATGTCGAGTGGAACAAAGAATGCATTGCAGAGTGTTTGAAGCAAGTTTTTTCAGAGCAAAAGTTTACTAACGGAACCCTATACAGATGGGACATCCCTTGTCATGTGTTTTGACACATTGTTTGTGATAATTAACAACAACGGAGTAATCCATGTAGCAGGATGGGATTTGTTGTCTTGGTATTCTGTGAGAGAATGAAGGATTAAACAATGCATCTTGGCTCTGTGGTCGATTTGGGACAAAGGAGATGGGAACTATACCGTGATTAAATAATCTTCTTCAAATCTAAATGGGTTAACTTTGAATTGGTATGAAGTTGTAAGATATTCAGTATATTATGTGAACATGACAATATCGAACTCAAAAGTAAGGATATTTTACACTTTTTTCACTTACTTATTTACCAGACAAAAAGGGCGGGTATAACAAAACAATGACAAACAAACCTTGACACGAGAAAGGGACTTACACATGATGCATGGAACAGTTTTTGCCTAGTGTTTACATGCGTTATGAATACATTAATCTAAGGCATAATGTTTTACATCCATTGCTTTCCTTTTTTTATTCTCCTCTTTTCACCATCACTTCTTTTCTTGCTCCTCAGTGGCGTCCATGTTGTCTGAACCGGAATGAAAGTCTTTCTGAAAACAATCACAATACAACAATAATACAATCAAATTACTATTTTGGCTGTTGTCTTTTTCTTACCCTAACCTGCTGTTGATGGTTGACGTCTTTCTAAAGCCACAAAATAGGTAAATAACTCGAATATTTTGTATTATTCAGTTGTAATTTTGACCTATCCGTCACACGAGCTATTGCATAGTCTTACGAACATACCATTTCCCTTCAAGAGCCCACCACATTATCTAGTAAGAGTGCTGTTAGATCTCAGGTCCTACTTAAGCCTCTTGGTATTGACTTTACTTTATTTCCCACTTGTAGAACTAGTTCATAAACATCTCCGGCTTGTTTGATGTGCATTTGGATGATATTTGTCGTGTTTGGTAAATGTATGTGGTTGTACCCCTTGACCCCCTAGTGGTGGGTGGATTCCTTATATACCACTCAGGATTTGGTGCGGGGAAGCTTGCTCAGAAAGAAGGACCAAGATGGCGGTGCCTTGAGGAAGGCATGATGAAATGCCTCCTCGTAACTCTTGCCACTATTCAAGTGTCTAGTCAAGCTTATCATTCAACCAGACAGTTTCACCCACATCCTGACGATAGCCGGGGAACGTTTGAGAACCTTTTTGAAACTGAACAAACAAAGCTGTATGAAGTTAACTCTGACTTGCAACCGCTTTCCGTGACCCCCGAATGCTGGGACCCCTGTCAGCGACAGGGGGCCCACCAAGTCAAGACGCTGAGCCAGAGGACGTAACGTCTTCCTGGGGCTGCGGGGGGGGGCACCTTAGTCATCCATTTATTTGTACATGGAAGCAAGACGTGTGGTTTAAGCTGCACGTGGCACTGGGTGGATCCTTGAGGGATCTTAAGGCCCTGTTCTCCAATGAACTGCTGCTCGGTTGGATGCCTCTGCCAAGGGTACCGTGACACCGTGGGGTTCGTCCAGGGTCTTTGTTCCCAGAGATGAAATTGTATCTACTTCGTTTGGTGGCTTAGCAGTAGCATTTTGACGACATTAACACTAATACTACTGATGGATAGTTTGGGTTTGTAGTAGTATGGTTAAACACATATTCAACTTTGTGCTTTTTACCATGGCAATCGACATATACTTATTTCGACAAATAGATCCTTCAATCTGGATCCCTAAGAACAATTCAGTTGTGTTTGTGTAAATATGTAAAATTCTAATTTGTAATCTGTAAATATGAATTGAATTGAGTGTCTAGGCCACTCACCGCTGTTCCAGCATTTCCAGATTTCCTGAATGAGCAGGACAGCCATTTGAAGTACTCTCCCCTTACCTTGAAGGTACAACCATGTAACATGGATTAATACTAAGGATAATATCATTAGTAATCTTAACTTAATGACAGATAAATATTGTAGGCAGTTTTTTGGATGATTCTATTGGAAAGTGGAAACGTGTGTTGCATTTTCAATATTTCAATATTTCACTCATAATACTATAACTAATAATATCACAATTATCAATATACCAGTTCGATAAGCATTGTCCTGTTCTTATGGTCCTGTATAAAGATGAACCATAACAAGGGTTCTTGATTTGGACCCACCTCCTTGTTGAGCAGACAGTGCACGATGAAGAGGAAGGTGCCCTGCTGGGAGTTGAGCAGGATGAAGAGCACCTGGAAGAAGAGGTTGGCCTGGTACAGGCCCAGGATCCAAGTGCAGCCCAGGATGACAGACTGGGCCAGGATCTTGAACACGATCAACCTGCAGAGACGTTCAAGAGACGCACAGCAAAGTGGATCAGGTACAGGATGCACCCTCTGGACCAACCACGTTACTGCACTCTCATTGGCTGGAATAGTTCCAGTTGATGTAATGACAGACAGACGGACAGACAGAGATAACAGAGTCTGGTTGAACCTGGTGTCCTTGGACTGCGACACATCACTCTTCATGCTGGCCAGGGTGGGCCTCAGGCACACCAGGGTGGCAAAGAACAGCACCAAATTCATCTTGAATGACACAAAGGCACATTTTAGAGGATCCCACATGTTAGCCTACAGCATAATCTCTAGGGGATCCTGATTTGGGCACAGAGAAGCAGAGGACCTCTCATGCTTGCACAGCGCCCAACAAAAAAAACATTAGAACGTTGGCCAACGTCTATTAAACATGTTGGCCAAACCTTCACCCGACAACTATGTAGAATGTTGGTGTATTTTAGTGTCTCTCTTTTGTTCACATTTCTAGTCTAGGAACAGGCCAGGGCCTCTCATACTGATACAAGGTGTTATCTCCAACATTCTGCATTGTTATGTCTCAACAAGGTTGAACCGACCTGGGACATAGCCAGGGCCAGATACCTTATCAAGGCTGAGAGTGCGTCTGTTCACGTGTTATTCATGTATCCCCTTTTTGTATAATACTCGCCCCAACCCTTTGGTTCGACGAGAAGAGGGTTCGACAGCCAAGGAACAAGTCATCGACCACCGGGTCCACTATAGATTATTCAACCTAAGTCTGTATCTCGCTGTATTACATCCTGGAATAAACCATCTATTCAACCCTCTAATCCAACCTGTCAAGCTGCTTTGATTTCGACTTCAAGAATTACTACTACGACTGAAAATACACAACGCAGAGTCTGTCTGAACAGTTTAGAAATAAGCTGAAATCTAACAACTCCTTAGAAAAAATAAACTAAAATCATGCTTTGCCGGGTACAGCAGTACAGAATACAAAGTCACTGGTTGCTAATGCCACACGTCGATTAATGTCCCATCTCACAGTGTGACAAGAAATACAAATACAAATAAAGTCAATCTACTCACACCAAGGAGAGCGACCACAGGCCCTGTCAGAGCCCAGTTGAAGCTGCGTTCTGTCGATAGCCAGCACCTACACAGTTATAAGAACAGAGTGTGTGTATGTCATATACGTAACTATAGATACACATGGTCATAAGTCTGTGGGTCACTGGAAGTGCTACTCACGCCTGTGAGTCTGTGGCACCATATCCATCAGAGAACACCGCTGCAGACACGCCCAGAATCACAAACGGTGCGCCATAGCCAATCAGGTACAGCACTGGTGTAGGGAGGCCGTCCCTCTGGATGACCTGGACCTTGGAAAGTCTCCGGACCAGGAGGAAGAGCTGCAGGGCCTCCAGGAGCATCCAGGAGAAACTGGCCAGAATCAGGAAGTGGAGCACTCCGGCCATGACTTTACAAGCCACCTACAGAGACGACCAGGTTCAAGGTATTTAACCGACCCTCCTCTATGCTCTTCATCCTCAGTACAACCTCATATGGCCTACCTTCCTATGACCTCATATCCAAGGGCGTTCCTTCCTATTACTTTTCCTTATATGGCTGACCGTCTACAACCTTGTAATTGGTTACAGTAGTTACAAACTATAGATTTCAATGTCAACAGATAAAGAGGTCGACCAAGTCTCGACCCTGTCTTGATTTTGTGACGATGAAACTTTTGGTCATGCCCATTGTAAAATATAATGCTAATAAGGCAATACCTAAAAAGATAAGGTTGCCCTCCTTCCCATTCAACACTAAGAATGCCTTCCCTCTTATTCAACACTAAGAATGCCCTCAGGGTATCATGAGAAGAGCATATATCCTCCCAGGCGGTGGATCTGTTCCCCTACTGTGTGAACAAACACCTTATTGTCAACGTATCGGTCCATCCAGAGCATCAGGAAGTGGGAGGAGGCGAGGCTGATGCAGAGGTGCAGACGGGCCGTGTTGTTGATCTTGGCGTTCCAGCTGCACAGGAGGAAGGTCACGATGGCCAGCGCAAAGAAGAACAGGCCGATGGTCACACACACTCTGTTCAGCCACTTCAGGAAGGGGTCCTCTGGAGGAGGCTGTTGAGGAACAAGACAAGAAAACGTGAAGCTTGTGAAAATATCGGGAATGGTTGTGTCGATAAAAGCGTCACCGCTTGTAATTTGGCACTAAAACAAAACGAACACACTGTCTGCTGAACGTTTGGTCTGGAGGGATCTAAGTGCCAAAGAGAGATTGGTTTGGATTGTTTTCATTCACTCTTTTTACCAAAGTATATCTGACAGAAATCTCTCTCTCTTGCCAGTGTGGCAGGGCTGGGAGGGGTTGTTGGCAGAAGTGGTAATGTGGTTCATCTGTGCAGGTGTGGCCTACAGGCTGGGCTTTGACCAACTTTCTCTCTGACTTCAGAGATTGAGATCTCCACTGTAAAACCGATTGTTTTATTAGGGACCTGTATTGTAGTGGTATGTGTCACTACGTTGGAGCAGTTTCTGCATCAAACAAGGCAGGCATGGACCCCTGTCCTTCCTGCTCCTTTGGCTCTCTTGTAGAAAATACGCATCTGGCAGCTAGAGGAGGAAAATACGGCGTCCACAGAGAACAAAGACAATACATTGAGCAGTCGAACCACCTCAGGGTGAGCTGCTTGGTACGTACGTCTCCGATCTGCAGGATGAGAGCGAAGGTGGAGAGGTGGGAACAGCTGCAAATGGTGTAGTTCTCATCGGAGTATGCCACCCAACAGCCCTTTACCGACCAGCGGCTGGCCTCCGCTTCCTCGCCCCCGGAGGCATCCACCTTCGCCGCTGTCTGGTCTTTGCCCTCCCAGTACACACAGGTCACCAGGCCAGCCTCTGATTTCTGAGGATGCAAAAAAAAAAAAGCAATCAGTAAAGAACTGATATCGCTTCATGGATGATGATGGATCGAGGTATAATATTTTGGTGGATAGATAGATGGAAGGGTGTATTCATTTAGGTTTGGACATGGATGTAGGTACAGATGGATGGGTGGATGAGTTGACGACTATGGCGCATTCTGTCAGACGGTTCACCTTCTTGTGCTGGATGGTGAAGTTGACGGGTTGGGAGAAGTTGGAGTGCTTGGTTTTGGGTAGGAAGGCGGTGATGATGTCAGAGTTCATCTCAGTCTGGTTCTCGGTCTGTAAGAAGCGGGGAATGAGAAGCCTCTCCATGTCGCGGAGGGTGAGGACTGCAGCTGCTGCCGATCCTGCAAAAAAAAGAAAAAACATTTTTCTTGGTTCAGATTTACTTCATTATAAGTTGCTAAGATTGAATATTTATACGTTTTGGCTGTGGTACACTGCAACAAGGCCATTGAATTCCCTCTATAAATGTGCCAAATATAAATCTTTTGCTCCTAAGGTCTGAACCTCCATTAAACGTTATGAGCAGGGTTATTTTTGTACACATCTGTACTTTTTTTTTTTTAAACAGACTAAAAACATACAGAGTATACATATGAACACAAAGTCATGATTCAAGTATTTTGATGTTCTTCACACTTGCCAATCAAAGAACAATATGTGGAAACTATGACAATTTAATTATTATTTTTCCCTACATTTTATTTCCGCACTACAATGAATTTTGATCAAATTTCATGGTCCTCAAATATACCAGAAGTTTGCCCCACCAAACAACCCAAGATGGCCACCAGGTTAATAAGGTTGATGGCCACATTCAGTTCTTCCACCCAGCCAGCTGAGGGGGTCACTATTCCTCACCATTGTTGTCCTGAGCCAGAGCCTCGAGGTTGACCTCCATGCTGATTCCTTTGACCGAAAGGACATTACTCTCTCCATTACTGCATCCAAGACTGAAGGTCTGTATACTCAAATCTAGAGGGAAATGTACAGAGACAAAAGGATATAAACGAGTTGATTGTGATCCAGCAAGCCTTAACATAGTTCCTATAGCCTCATTCCTAGTACCTAGATCCAACAACCAAGGGACTAGTGACTAGTTCTAATGCCTTGGTTGCATGTTTCCTACCTACTACTGCAGTCTGGAGTGTCTTGTTGGTTCCGTTCTGGCTGGGTTCTACAAGGGAAGAAACCAGACCCTCAGAGATGTCCAGGATCACACTGCCTGTATCTGCATCTCCATCACTGGTCACTGCCTTGGGTGACTTAGAGTTAGCACCTGACACTTCCTGGGGCAGAAGGAAAGCGTTGCTATAGTTGGGTGACAAGTTCTTGAAGGGAATTAACGGATTTAACAGACATAATATTATAACGTACCATTGATGCAGAAAAGCCATTTTTGACTGTCTGAAAAAAAAGCAAAAAACAAACTGCTGATGTCATTAGACTGTTTATAGTGTATAAACCTGTTTAATTATTTGAAACCCCAATCAGGTCATCTGTTTGAGAAATAAGTAGTCTCTGAAGACTGATGAGTAGCCCCAGCCAGTATCTGCCAAATTCTAAGTAAATTTCCTGGAATAGGTGCTCATGAAAATAAATGAAAATTAACTCTGCATCGTGCTTGGTTGAAATACCTTGGATCTGGTTCTGGGTTTCTGAATCCCCTCACCCAAAACGTGGCTCCCTAAAGAACAGACATGTAGGCTGGAGCGTCGAAAGAAAAAGACGCCACTCATCTGTCTTGAGAGACTGTGAACTAACTAACTGTTTTTGCATACACTGACCGCTTCTGACAGAATGACGCCTGCATTATTCTTCAGCTGTTGGGCGATATTTCCAAGAAAAGCTCTTTCCTTTGTTTGTCCCTGAAACAGCGACACAAATCCCTGCTCAAACTTTTTCCGTTTCCTTTTCATACAGTTTTAAGAATTAATTTTTCAATCGTCGTACTAATGCTTCTCCCGAACTAGTTATTATTTTTCTGTTAACAATTTTATTCTCGAAAAAAACAGTACTTGCCTCTGGAGGTTCAATCGCATCAAGAATGTCCTGAAGACCTATTTAGTTATTGTTGAAGAGAAAATCGTATTAATAATTACTATCAATAATCATAATAATAATATTGAAGATCCTTAATGTGGCCTAAGCCCATTAATGATCTTACTACAGATGGAACAGGTTTTTTGTTTTGTCATGATTTAATCAGCTTCATTTCTGTCTACATTGAATGTTCTACGAAACATATTTGGTATGTTTATGCAAATGTTATGATGATTTATCATAACCGAACTTCATGTTTGTGGAAATGTAAGATATTATCTCATATGTATCTTACACTCGATGTAAGATAACGACCACTCTCTTGGGGTTGTTTTCATAATTGAAGAAGTGCATTCCTAACTACAATATACTCAAAAAGTCGGTCTGCTCACTTTGGCAGAACGTGACACCAGGTTCCCAAATTACCCCCGTTGTGGGGTAATAGCCATCAGGACAGGAGCAGTGGAAGGTCCCTGGTGCGTTGGTACACACGGTTTTAGTTCCACAAAGATCCACCGTCTCACTGCATTCATCGATGTCTGTGGAGAAGCCAGGAGGTTGGTAGACCCTGACCTGCTTTTAAATCAGGGCAATACAAGCACAACATTGTTGGACACAGAATGACCAACCACACACCATTGCATGGATTTTCAGAGCTGGCGATCATATCTGAGAGGTCGAGGCGGTAACCGTGGTTACAGGTGCAGAAATGGGCCCCGATTGTGTTGTTACAGACGGCCTCAGGACCGCAGATGGTGACGTCTTCCACACACTCATCAGCATCTGTTCAGAGACATATAACATATTTGCATGACCACATTCATCCTATGCTTGCACATAATCGACAGCTTTATTTTTCCTTTCTACATTATTCTCTACTATGGAACCCTACTCCTTCCACAGTTGTTCACATTGATACTCCATTCCACGTTTTAAAATGTTCGTATTAGCTTTGAATAGAGCGCTACCATTGTTTTATATTCTACTTTTAAAATATAGTTTTAACATATTATCCTTATAATAGAAGTCAATGGGTGGATGGCAAAGACGTCCACGATGGCAAAGCCCTCCACCCATTGGTACACACAGCATTAGTTCCCCAAAGATCCACCATTCTCTTATTCTCTGATAATACTTCATACCTCGCAACTTGGTAATTTTTTTTACCTTTAAGCTTTATTAAAACATCATTTCAACCATACTTTGCACTACAGCACTAACCACATTTTCTGCAAGAAATGCATTTTCTAGTTTACAAGCAAGAGAGCGATCTTGATTGTTAATTTAAGCGCCTCTAGAGCTGTAGAAACATGACGGCTCTGTGTAAGATGACCGCTCTCTATGTAGATATAGAGGGCTCTTTCTAAGGTCTTCAGAACACAACCATTCTCGTTTTCCTGCGAATACACACTTCTTATGCATAAAATGCCCGTCAATTATTCACATTGCAGCTGTTTTAAGATCTGAGTTATTTTGATCTGAACAATGAGCATGATTTATAATATTCCACCTTTGGCTACATTAGTTCCTGCATGGTCTCTTTCCTGCCCTGCCCTGTGTGTGTGTGTGTGTGTGTGTGTGTGTGTGTGTGTGTGTGTGTGTGTGTGTGTGTGAGTGCGAGCGCGCGCGCGCGCGCGTGCGTGCGTTTGTGTGTGTGTTTATTCCCTTCATCATATTGTCTATGCCCCTTGTGGTTCTCTAGCTCTCTGTTTCCCTGACTACCCGAGTGCCTCAACAGCATCTTTCCAACACTCTGCTTGTGTGTTTAGCTCCAGGCTGCAGCTGGTCTTGTGTGTATCTAGTGTTTGTGAAGGTCGGTTTTTCTTGTGTCTTGAATTTACATTAAGTAAATCTTTGAGTTGAGCGCTGTGTGTCTGAGTGTGCCTGAGTTGCAAGGTTGAATCTTCATTTTCTTGGTGGATACACATAGAGGGCAGAGTGTGGAAACCCAAGACCAGAGTTGGGGCTGCGTGTGACGCCCTGGGCTACCCTCACAAATAATTTGATTATTTGTGAGGGTAACCTGATTGGTCAACTACGCCATAGTCAAATGAGCATGAAAGTACAGCTACCCATGCTCAAATAAAAAAAGGCTCATCACTGTGAATATGACTCTGTGGCTGGGAGAAGCTGCACACCTGTGGTCCAACAAGAAATTAGTGTGCACAGGTGACACCAGGGGCCTCTACGAATTCTCTTTTTTGCATAGGAAATTTCCTTTCCTATGGAGATGACCCAGAAGTGCTTGGAGGAAAGGTGGTTCGAATTCTAAAAATGCTTAGGAAAGGAGCTTCGATGCTTCCTTTAACCCTCCTTTAGCATAGGTTACTCCTGAGCTTCCTTTGAGAAAGGAAAGCAGATAGTGGCATCCCATAATCCTTTACGTTGGCAATATTTAAAGCAACATGCCACCGACGAAGTTTACTGACACTACTCGAAGACGCATGGGAGACGCAGTAAAGCAGAAGAATAGAAGAGAAGAAAATACAATTGATAATAATGGATACCAATTCCAGAAACATAATTATTTAAATATAAATGAATTTATTTATTGCTGGTTAGTAAGCACATAAAATACACTATAAGAAAAGAAAATGCCAACTTCACATTTAAGAAAGACTACTGGGGGCAGTTAATTTCAACATCAACATAAGTTTAGCCTCTTTTTATTCACATGTGAATTGGAATTCAAGTGACCTGAAGTATTCCCATTGGCCAAGTCCGACCTGAGTGATTCTCACTGTTGGCGATAACCTGATTGAAATCAATACGACATGAACGCATGGATCAAAGAGCGCTTGCTTTGGTCAATCTTCGGAAAATTGTACTTTCATACTAGAGACGCTATAGATCGGCAATACCCGCCGTCGCGCAATAACGTTGGTTAGGAAGAGTGGAGTCGAATTCATTTTAAAGTGTTGTCTATTTTTATGTTCGAAAGGAAGCACCTTTCATCTCTCCTTGACCCGATTACATTTTCCTCAAAGGCTAAGGAAAGGAGGCATAAAGGTTAGGAGATTTGACTATTCGTAGAGGCCCCAGCACTCTCCACACACACGAAGAGAGAGATTTCCTGCATGGTTTACAATTAAGCGTCTTTATTACAATTAGCAGACGCTTTTATCCAATGTGACTTAACACACATTGACACACCGACGGCAGAGTCAACCATGCACGGCGACAGCCAGCACGTCAGGAGCAATAAGGGTTAAGTGTCTTGCTTGCAGGGACACATCAACACAGCTAGGAGGAGCTGGGGATCGAACTAGCAACCATTCGGTTACAAGATAACTGCTCTACTTCCTGAGCTAAGCCGACCTCAGTCTGACTTAATCAACCCTACCCTCTCAACTTGTCCGGAGGAGCCCAGTGAACGTCACCTAGGTGGCGTGTGGCATGCACATTGCTACAGCGACTATATCTATATGATTTTAAAAAAATTTGCTCACTGTGGTATAATAATTAAATCTCAAGTGATGTATGCTCTGCACCATCATCTGGTTCCTCACCCATCAGCGATCTGTGACGACGGTAAAGCTCACATTCTCACCTCTCATTGGCTCATGTTGTTTGGATGCTAAAGTGAAATTGACATTGACTTGTGGGGAGCGAGTCCATGTCTCAGTCTGCCGTTCCCCTGAACATAGGCGCGTGTCATTAAGCAGATGGCATGACTAGATACCTTCACAGGTGTTGTCCTCATCAGGGGCCGTGGACGGGTCGGTGGCTATGTATCCCGGCTCACACTGGCAGATATGTTTTCCAGGAACATTGGTGCAGTTGGAACGAGGGCCGCAGACGGTGGAATTGAAACACTCGTCAATATCTAATCCAGGGGGAATAAGTTGAAGGAAGAAACACATCTTAACCAACAGAACTCAACTCCAACCAAAATCACTCCAGAAACACAAACGTATTACAATGTTGTACATCACAGATAACATGACGGCCGTGTTGATATCACAGGGATATTGTCCCGCTGGGAGTTGGAGCTGGTGTTGGAGTGTTTTTTACAGACCTTGGCATGGTGGAGCTGCAGCAGGCCCAAGCTGATACCCCACATGGCAATCACACTCAAAACTTGCTGGGATGTTCTTACAATCACCCTCACCGCAGGGGTATTCAAGACACTCGTCAATGTCTGCGGAGACAAGAAGACATTTTTAGGGAGTGAACATCATAAAAGCAGAGTTTCTAATTTAGTAAGATTAAAGAGCCAATTATTTTGTATGTCTATTTTTGTCTTTGCCTTAAAGCAACCAGAACTAGGAAACTGCAAAATGAAACTAATAGCCCTAAAGACATTAGGCCTACAACATTAAAGGTTGGGTATGGGATTTGCGAAACGCCAGCAGATTTTGAAAATACACAACTCAAATGGTCCTACCCCCTCTCCTTCAACGCTGACTCTGACTCCACCCATTCCAAGTACCTGGACGCGCAATCATGCACGAGCGCGAACAGAGATGCGCGAGAGCGAGCCAGGCTAGCGTAGGTTTTCGTTTAACAACATGGCACTACATTCAGCTGTAAGTTGCACCCAGTACCGCGGGAAGTAGGGGTGCTGGGGGTGCTGCAACACCCCCTGTCCGAGGCCCTGTCTTATCACAGAAAACGATCATTTCTAAAAACTCTGGCCAAAGTGGAGATTTCTGAAAACGCCGGTTATGTGTTGTCGTGTCAACGGGGAGAAACGGGATTTTAGGTTCTGAAGCGTCACATTATGCACCAGGAAATGCTTAACGTCATGTGAGCGCCCGCTGTACCGTATTGGTCCGAATATAAACACAAACCCCATTGTAAGACGACCTATATTTGTTTTTATGAATAAATAAATTGTATTCATTGAAATAATATACGAAAATAAAAAGGCTTAGAATAAAACACTGCATTGCCACTGAACAGTAGTGCAAATAGGCCGTACTGATGTGTACACCAAAGACTATTCCTGACACTCCTCTGCCCCGCTGTGTTCGCTCTGGCTGTGGTCGCTCCGAACTGTTTCGGCCCGTGGCAAAGCGAGTCATCCTCGCTGCTGTCCAAGGCATTTTGAGACGCAGCATTTATTTAATGCTCATATGACCTAGTGCTGAAAAAAGGTTATATGAAAAAGTGTGAGGGTAGCGGTGGTGCGCTAAACTTGTTCTGTGAGCAGCTGGATGTGAACCATGGTGTGAAGGAAGTGAACACAACGATCGATTTTCAACTGTGCGCGCATGCACTGGTGTAATTGAGCTGCGCAGCGCTGCTATCTTTTTTTATCAATGTAACGAGTTGCGAGTCTAGTGCAGGCTGAGTTTTTTTTTTCCAGCACCCCCTGCTGAGAATAGCCTACGTTCTCGCGGCTATGGTTGCACCAGATGTTATAAACATTAAACGGTCACATAAATCATTACTATTTTTAGAAAATGTATGTTTGTTTCATATAATTGTATTGGAAGTCCTGGTTTTCACTAGGGTTGCCGCGGTGTGGACATTTTCACACCGAGTAGCCTAATACACTCGTCTCAACACCGGTATTACCCGAGTATAAACGGTATAAACTTTGAAACTAGGTCAACCGCCACACAAGCATCGGTTTTTAGACCCTTCTCGTCCTTCAGTTGCCGCCAACGTTCGAAAGCAGCGCCTAGGATTATTCTTGATTTCAGTTTTTCTCTTTCAGCGTTTTTATTATCAATTACTCTCTGAAAAAGAGTTTTCCTTCTCTTTGCTGGTGGTGGTGGTGGTGGTGGGGATGGTGGCGTCTTGTCTGCCATGGAAATTGTCTTCTACTGCTAGGTCCAAATGTGGATTAACTAGTTCCAGTAGCTACCGCAGGATAACAACAAACAGGAGATTGCTCTGGGTCACGAGCACTGCACGAAGGGGTCGCGCGCGGGGGAGGGGGAGTGCAGTACGACCGTTTGATTGACGTACTTACTGTCCAATGCAACTCGGTGGCAATGGAAATGATTGGCTGGAGTTTTTCGAGCCCTGCCCGTTCCACAGATGATTGACTTGTTTAATTTTCATGTCAGTACTTCTAACTCAGTGGCTGTAAGCGGGTTATGATAAGGATTTCAAGTAATTTTGCAAAAATGGCCAAAAAAGCGAATTCCATACCCAACCTTTAAATTACTGGATATACTTTTACTCTCTACATAAGAATTACAATAACTCTTGAATATCTTGTGTCTTTAATGAAATACCCTTTAAGAATAGGCTTATAATAACCGTAAATCGCTGTATCATTCAGGTCATTTTCGATGTGATCCAGGCCTACATGCGGGGTCTGATATGAGCTTGGTTCAAATCTTGAAGTAAGCGCAACAATTGAAACCCACTATGATCTTTACTGTAAAGGGCCGCTGAAGTCCTTCTTGCCTGATGAACCCTACCCCCGCCACTGTGTTAGAGAATCATTTTCAACTCTATTCATGCTATTATTATAATATCAGAATGTCATTAAGCCACAGCGCAAGGAGGAGGATCTCGCACTACCTTCACAGGAGGGAGTGGTTCCTAGTTTCTCTGCTGAATTAGTGTTGTTGAATCCTGGCAGACAGGTACAGTTGTACGTTCCATTGAGGTTGGTGCATATGGAGTCTGGGCCGCAGATATCAGAAGTTTTGACACACTCATCGATGTCTGCAGACATTCAACGGGCATCGGTTACACAACTACACACTACATCATCATCATCAACATCATCATTATTAATAATATTAATAATTACTGTTATTAATATTAAGTGCAGATCTAAACCTGCAATGAATAAGTAAACTAAGATAAGATAAGCTAAACAAGCTAAAGTAAAACAATCTTAATCAAGCTTAGCTTCAACACAATAAACTAAACTGAAGAGAGACCAATGGAGCTCACCAACGCAGCCATAGGAACCATTAACAGGAAGGTGCTTTGGGGGGATTTCATACCCAGAGACACAAACACAGCCTCCCACAGGGGTACTGGTACATTCAGCAAGGGGACCGCAGGAGTCTGGACCACATTCAGAATGATCTGAATGGTGACAGTGCACACACCCACACACCCACACACACATACATAATAGTTGTTAAAAATGTTATTAAAAATGATTTTGACATTGTATATAGTGAAGGGAGAAATTTAAACACAGAAAATGATATTCTCACAGGTAGCGAATCCAGTTCGCGAATCCCCAGCAGCAAGCGGTCGGAAGACATGGAAGCCTCCCGGACAGATCACCCATTCAATAGAAATGACGTTCCATCGGCATGAGCTACTGCTTGCGCCTGCTGATCCCTTTGTTGGTGTCAGGGATTCATTGACTGGATAATTCACCACCATATCCCTTGGGTATATGAAGCCACCCGCATAATTTTGACAATTGTCACTGGCTCTATCTCCACCAATCCCTGTGAATCTCCACCACTTTTTGTATAACAGTCTGTCATCTTTGGGGTGGCCGGGCCAGTCAGTTCTTTCAAAGGCGCGGTTGCGCCATGGATCCGTCAGGTTGGTGTAGCCGTTGCAGGATCCTGGATGAATTGATGTGATGGTGTCAACAATATGGAACACATTCATGATATTCACATTAAAATCAATCAATGAAACAGCCTTACCATCAAGGTATTCACCATGTAAGAGGATGACAAGCAAACCTGAGCAGAAATAAAACAAATATTGAGGTGAAATATTCAGCTGTTGCCTTTTCATTTTTAAGTGGTCAAATAACCAAGCACTAAAAGATTACTAATCGATGTAGCATATGCATGCAAGTGCGTGTGTGTATGTGTGTGTGTAGGGAAAAACGGTCTGTCTAGTTACTGGACCAGATGAAATGAGACGGAGAGGTAATAAAGTCTGTCGGCACGAGGACCTTGGATTTATTAAGTAAAGTGGCAACGGTTATACAAAGTCATAAAGCGTGAGAAATCTAATATGTCTAAGTCCCTAATCAGCGCTGATGGTTCGTCCAGAGCTTCGCCTCCGTGGAAGGTCTGCTGCAGAAGAAGGTGATGAGTTCCTGTGTGATACACTCTTATGCTGTATCCTCCTCTCGATGAGGTGTGTGCGTTTGAGATGTGTACGGTTCTGTGTGTTTTTGCTTGACCTTGCCTCCCAGGCCTTAGTGTATGCCTGTGGATCTTCTTGTGTTCTTCCTAATGGGGGAGAGCTTCACAGAGTCTCCTGTTTGTGAATCTCCCGTTCTTGAGGATGACTAGTGCATTGTCTGAGTGTCCAACATCTGCCTGGCTGAGAAATGGGGCCTTCGGCTCCGGCCTTGACCTGACTATATATTATGTGTGTGTTATGTGTTAAAAGTTGACTATATTGTAATGTGACTGCCATGTGGTGTGCTCTTCAGGCGTTAAAAGTTGACTATATTGTAATGTGACTGCCGTGTGATGTGCTCTTCAGGCTAGGGTAGGAGTTAGCTGTATTTATAATGTACATGTGATGTACTCAGCAAGTTATTTTGCCCAACATGTGTGTGTACATATACTGTTTCTGATACATTCATGCATGCATGTATATATGGATGGATGCATGTATGAATTCATCAAAACATGCATGCAAGTCTTTGACAATGATAAACCTCAGGAACAACCTTTTAATAACTATAATAACAGCTCAGGTTGAATCACTCAACAATTGGAAGATCAACAGAACATCAGACAAATAATCTGTGTATGGCTGACACGTTAGATAGCTGCATAAAGTGTGGTTGAAAAGTGTGGTTGAAAAGGTAATTTAAAAGTCACAAGAAAGACTTACTGAGATGTAACAGCAGGGCCCAGTAGAACATCCTGGCTGGTCCTCCTCCTCTGAATGAACACCAAGCCTTCCTGTCCGATTAAATGTCTGAGGGACTTAGAATAACCAATAACCAAAATGTGTTTTACGAGCTAAAGGTTTGAGCCTAATGCAAAAGAATAGGCAAATAAACAAATATCAGAAGACGTAGAATCACAGATCCCAGCAGATGGCCGGGAAGGAGGTCTCAGAGGCATCTCGCCATAACCACGCATGGAGTTTGCATAAGACAATAAGGATACTTGTGCTTCAATGTATGGGCATGAGGGGATTTGACCTCACTAACTGTGGCTGCTCACAGGAAGCTGAAAGGTTTGTGAAGTCCAACATCAGTCGATTTTTATGCATCCCTGTTACGGCACCATCACATGGTCGGAGATGGTACCAGATGACATGTAGGCTGAAGACAATGGGCTGCGTTGGAAACAAAGAATTGATTCAAACATTGCTTTAGACACATGGCAGGATTGTTATTAAATCAACGAAAGGAAAAAGAACAAAACAGAAAGGAAACCATAACTAAACCTAACTCTGGGGGAAAAAACTATCTTCCTCCCGACCAGAAATAAAAGGTAGGTGAGTCTGCCGGGTCCTCTAACTACGCTTATCTAACCTGAACTAAAAACGTGAAAACAACCATCGCCAACCACCAACGCATAAATGATAGTAAAAGTAAGAATGTTCCCACATGGGAAATAGCGTGAAACAGCCTGGGGTTGCGACACGGAAGAGGGATGCGTGCGGGATATTCCCCAAGAGATCGGGACAGGCGTACTTTCTCCCCGATGCCATGCCCACAATCAGTGCGCAGCAGGAACAAACAGCCTGTGGAGGAGAATCAGCAGCGGAGACCAGCGCAGCTGCGCAAATACAATACCTGCCCCTATAATGACGTAACAATACCTAAGTGACCTAAATCCTACACCTTCCTCAACACCAGTCAACCTGTAGCCATCCCTAAGTGATCTATTGCTACACCTTCCTCAACACCAGTCAACCTGTAGGCATCCCTAAGCGACCAAAATCCTACACCTTCCTCAACACCAGTCAACCTGTAGGCATCCCTAAGTGACCTATTGCTACACCTTCCTCAACACCAGTCAACCTGTAGGCATCCCTAAGTGACCTATTGCTCAACCCGGTATCACGCGATTTCGTGCTCATGCGCACGAGCGTTAATCTATTGAATCGTGTCCCAGAGCACGATGGTCCGACTTTTTTCGTGCTACACAGAACGAAATGTAAACCAATGCATTCTGAATGGGAGTGTTCTCAGACAATTAACGTGCTCCACAAAACGAAATGAGAGAGAAAGAGAGAGAGAGAGGGACAGGGAGAGAGCGAGAGAGAGGCTTCAGAATGGTTTGCCAGACAGTACAGTACACCCTAGTTACTGCATATATATGTCAATATTTCCGATTTTTTAAGCAGACTTCCTCAAAAACTGAAACGAACGTGCTCCCCAGAACACGCATTTCTCAGACAATTAACGTGCTCCACAAAACGATACGAGAGAAAGAGAGAGAGGGAGGGACAGAGAGAGAGAGGCTTCAGAAAGGGTGTGCGCAAATAGTACAGTGCACCCTAGTTATGTTTATGCCAAAACCACAAATGCTATACTGTCTATATATATAGATATAGATATAGATAGGCTATATAATTAGGCTATAATTATATTATTTAGCGTGTAATGAGACAATCTATAGCCAAATTGTCAAAGATGGCCGAGAATCTCCGGTAATATCAGCATGGGAAATCGGCGCATCAGACCCATGAACCTATAAAGAAAGACGTCATCTGAAGAGGGAGAGAAAGTTTGCGGTGCTGGTTTGTGTCACGTGAGTACAGGGCTCTCAAGTCTCACGCATTCGGCGTGAGACACACGCAATTCAACCCATGCACACGCTCGAACCCGGTGTCACGGAATTTTGTGATACTGTCACGTTATTTTATCTATTGAAACGTGATCAGGGAAACGTATTTTCTAAATTTTGTATTTCAATTGGAAGTATTTGTCGTGTCACTAAGCACGACTTCCAAACTAAGGTTCTGTCCGGGAGCGTTCTCTCTAATGTCCCCCTAATGCTACATACAGATCATTCATTGTTGAAAATTGTCTGTGATAACTAACAAATTACAGCTTTTGGCCACCTGTTTCTATTAAAATTGTCTGTGATAACTAACAATATGACAGCTTTTGGCCACCCGTTTCTACTTTCACCTTTGATTCTGAGAAATTGTGACAATTCACGGATACATTAAATGCAGGTGTGCTGCTCTGTAAACCGCGATGGAAAAAAGGGTAGCTGCTTCATCGGTTCTTTTTAGAATTGTATGTCTTGATGTTTATTTTATCTAGCCATCTATTGTCTTGTTTTTGGCTATGTGAATGAAAGTCTGCGTCGATGCCTCGCAAGTCCAGTGTCACGAGCGGACGTTGCCATGACATCTAGAAATCATACCGTATTTAATGGGTTATCATTAATATTGATGTGTAGGGGTTGATTATAACTCGTGAATAATATTGTTTATACCACGGTCTGGGGGAATACACGTATTCTGATTGGCTGCAGGGCGTGCATTAACTCCTGATATAGGCCTACAGACACCTGCTAAGTAGTTCCAGTCAGTGTTTAGATTCTCTGCCCGAGCCCGAGCCCGACGTGGGCCGGGTCGGGCCGATATTTGCCACCACTATACTCGGGCCGGGCCTTTGATCGAGCGTTTTTATTTTTATTTTATCATTGGTTTATTGGCCTAATCGGAGGAGAAATCTATGCCATAAACAGAAATATTATAGGCCTTTATTACAAGGGTCTTCTCAATGCCGTGGAACGCTCCGTTCACTTGCATGGGTAGTAGTCCGGTGACTTGTCAACCCCAGCGTCTTCCATTGCTAAGCGACGTCACCGTCTTTGCGGACAAATTATTTCTCTGTTGATCAACACTACGAATGGCCAAAATACTTGTATGCCCCCCCCCCCCTTAAATAAATACTATGGCAGAATTATTATTATTATTCTCAATCAACTTGAACATGTGTTTTTACGATAGAGTGGTGGAGGGATGACGTATGTTGGCCAACCCGGAAGTGAGTGTCGCCCTGGGTTCCCTTGACAAAAAGCCAACGGGTTTTTCCATTGGATTTTGGATTATTGCAGAAACATTTGCATCTTTGAAGCACCTCCTCAAAAACTGAAAATAAAAAAATAAATAAAAATAACCGTGCTCCGAAGAACAAAATGTAAAACCAATGCATTCTGAATGGGAGTGTTTCTCCGATTTTTCCATGCTACACAGAACGAAATGTAAACCCATGCAAATAAAGACTTCATGGTCATAATAATTTATACATCATTAATCTCCTGAGTGTGTAGGGTGGTATTCTATTTTTTTCAACGGGGCTGCATCCAGTCACTTGACCGTCATGGTTGCTATGATGGTTGCTATCGACCGCCCCCCTCTAATCATTACATGGCTCTAAAAACCATGCGGCAAAGGAGCTGGTGTCAATTGTCTTGTTTTAGTCGTAAACTAGGGTCTGATGGTAAAAAAATAGACAGATATTCCAAGGTATCCTTAAAGGTTGGGTATGGAATTCACTTTTTTGGCCATTTTTGCAAAATTACTTGAAATCCTTATCATAACCCGCTTACAGCCACTGAGTTAGAAGTACTGACATGAAAATTAAACAAGTCAATCATCTGTGGAACGGGCAGGGCTCGAAAAACTCCAGCCAATCATTTCCATTGCCACCGAGTTGCATTGGACAGTAAGTACGTCAATCAAACGGTCGTACTGCACTCCCCCTCCCCCGCGCCCCGCGCGCGACCCCTTCGTGCAGTGCTCGTGACCCAGAGCAAGCTCCTGTTTGTTGTTATCCTGCGGTAGCTACTGGAACTAGTTAATCCACATTTGGACCTAGCAGTAGAAGACAATTTCCATGGCAGACAAGACGCCACCATCCCCACCACCACCACCACCACCAGCAAAGAGAAGGAAAACTCTTTTTCAGAGAGTAATTGATAATAAAAACGCTGAAAGAGAAAAACTGAAATCAAGAATAATCCTAGGCGCTGCTTTCGAACGTTGGCGGCAACTGAAGGACGAGAAGGGTCTAAAAACCGATGCTTGTGTGGCGGTTGACCTAGTTTCAAAGTCTATACCGTTTATACTCGGGTAATACCGGTGTTGAGACGAGTGTATTAGGCTACTCGGTGTGAAAATGTCCACACCGCGGCAACCCTAGTGAAAACCAGGACTTCCAATACAATTATATGAAACAAACATACATTTTCTAAAAATAGTAATGATTTATGTGACCGTTTAATGTTTATAACATCTGGTGCAACCATAGCCGCGAGAACGTAGGCTATTCTCAGCAGGGGGTGCTGGAAAAAAAAAAACTCAGCCTGCACTAGACTCGCAACTCGTTACATTGATAAAAAAGATAGCAGCGCAGCTCAATTACACCAGTGCATGCGCGCACAGTTGAAAATCGATCGTTGTGTTCACTTCCTTCACACCATGGTTCACATCCAGCTGCTCACATAACAAGTTTAGCGCACCACCACTACCCTCACACTTTTTCATGTAACCTTTTTTCAGCACTAGGTCATATGAGCATTAAATAAATGCTGCGTCTCAAAATGCCTTGGACAGCAGCGAGGATGACTCGCTTTGCCACGGGCCGAAACAGTTCGGAGCGACCACAGCCAGAGCGAACACAGCGGGGCAGAGGAGTGTCAGGAATAGTCTTTGGTGTACACATCAGTACGGCCTATTTGCACTACTGTTTAGTGGCAATGCAGTGTTTTATTCTATGCCTTTTTATTTTCGTATATTATTTCAATGAATACAATTTATTTATTCATTAAAACAAGATCTGGTCTTCAAATCTTTTTTCCAAATATAGGTCGTCTTACAATGGGGTTTGTGTTTATATTCGGACCAATACGGTACAGCGGGCGCTCACATGACGTTAAGCATTTCCTGGTGCATAATGTGACGCTTCAGAACCTAAAATCCCGTTTCTCCCCGTTGACACGACAACACATAACCGGCGTTTTCAGAAATCTCCACTTTGGCCGGAGTTTTTAGAAATGATCGTTTTCTGTGATAAGACAGGGCCTCGGACAGGGGGTGTTGCAGCACCCCCTGCACCCCTACTTCCCGCGGTACTGGGTGCAACTTACAGCTGAATGTAGTGCCATGTTAAACGAAAACCTACGCTAGCCTGGCTCGCTCTCGCGCATCTCTGTTCGCGCTCGTGCATGATTGCGCGTCCAGGTACTTGGAATGGGTGGAGTCAGAGTCAGCGTTGAAGGAGAGGGGGTAGGACCATTTGAGTTGTGTATTTTCAAAATCTGCTGGCGTTTCGCAAATCCCATACCCAACCTTTAAAAGGCAGCTTGGATGTTTTTATTTTCTCCAGTTTAGAGTTCTTCTATAACCTATTTTTGAAAGCCAAACACCAAGCTCATTGATTTAACGAGGCAGGGTTATTTGAAACAATATTTGTGAGAGGTCATTCTTTCTCCTGAGTTTGCTTCCTATTTATGTCTAGTGTACACCCCTACTGTCCACAAGCATCCCCCCCCCCTCCCCATATGGATTTGGAGAATTGTTGCCATGTCCCAGTGGTGGAGGTATCATATATATGAAAGAGGGCATTCAATTATACTACAATGATCAATTAGGAGGCCGAAGCCCTAAAGGAAGTGATGCAATAGGTGACTGAGTCGAGAACCTTTAAGTAAGCTGTACCTTGGGGTCTCTTATGTATCAAAGGGGGTCTCAAAGAATGCATACGCTTCAACCTGTGCCTCCAGCCTACAGGAAATGACTCAGCAAGTGCTCCATCTCGTTGCACCTCACCCAGCGGCTCTGGGTGAGGTGGCTCTTGGCTGACGTACGTCAGCGGCTCTCGGCTGACGTACATTCCAATCACATTCTTGTCATCGGCAGAGCAGTGTCAATCACGCACAGCCCGGTGAACGGCACATGTGATTGGAATGTACGTCAGCCGAGAGCAACCAATAGGTTTAGAGCTAAATGGTCCCGCCCCCAGGAAAGTTTTTTTTTTCTTCAGTCTTTGACTGTCAGGAGTTTCAAAATGAATGCGCGACAGAACACTGCCAATATTCACGTGACTCAAAGCTTGCGCCTGTGTGGTCAAATCTCTGAAAAGTCAGTGCTGAAAAGTCAGTTCTGAAAAAATACATTGCAATGGCGTAAACGTACACCTTTGCAAGTTTTTTAACCTGTTTGCAGAATCCCATTTACAAGGTTTCAAAACCGGGAAACAATGAAATACACTGTTAGAACAGTGCCAGATTTGAAACTCTGCAAATGCGCTGGTGAAATTGTTTGAACTTTGAAAACATGTTTGTGAAAAAAAAAATACTTTGAAAATGTGTTGGTGAAAATGATGAAGAAGATAAAATAGAACACAAAATCATGTTTACAGATGTTTGAATTTTTGTTTGAATGTTTTTCAGGTTATAATCTCTTTTTTCAGTGTTGCAAAACCTTTTTTACAAGGTGTTGAGTTTTCAAACCCAGATTTACAAGCCTTTTCAGGTTTGAATTATGGCGGGAAACTGGCTCCATAGGATTAGAGGGGGGTGGTCGATAGCAACCACCATAGCAACCATGACGGTCAAGTGACTGGATGCAGCCCCGTTGAAAAAAATAGAATACCACCCAACACACTCAGGAGATTACTGATATTTAAATTATTATGACCATGAAGTCTTTATTTGCATGGGTTTACATTTCGTTCTGTGTAGCATGGAAAAATCGGAGAAACACTCACATTCAGAATGCATTGGTTTACATTTCGTTCTTTGGAGCACGGTTCTTTTTATTTATTCATTTATTTTCAGTTTTTGAGGAGGTGCTTCAAAGATGCAAATGTTTCTGCAATAATCCAAAATCCAATGGAAAAACCGGTTGGCTTTTTGTCAAGGGAACCCCGGGCGACGCTCACTTCCGGGTTGGCCAACATACGTCATCCCTCCACCACTCTACTGTAAAAACACATGTTCAAGTTGAATGAGAATAATAATAATAATAATAATTCTGCCATAGGATTTATTCAAGGGGGGGGGGCATACAAGTCTTTTGACCTTTCGTAGTGTTGATCAGCAGAGAAATAATTTGTCCGCAAAGACGGTGACGTCGCTTAGCAACGGAAGACGCTGGGGTTGACAAGTCACCGGACTACTACCCATGCAAGTGAACGGAGCGTTCCACGGCATTGAGAAGACCCGTGTAATAAAGGCCTATAATATTCTGTTTATGGCATAGATTTCTCCTCAGATCAGGCCAATAAACCAATGATAAAATACAAATAAAAACGTTTGATCAAAGGCCCGGCCCGAGGATAGTGGTGGGAAATATCGGCCCGACCCGGCCCGCGGGACGGGTCGGGTCGGGCTCGGGCAGAGAATCTAAACACTGACTTGAACTACTTAGGAGGTGTCTGTAGGCCTATATCAGGAGTTAATGCACGCCCTGCAGCCAATCAGAATACGAGTATTACCCCAGACCGTGGTATAAACAATATTATTCACGAGTTATAATCAACGGCTACACATCAATATTAATGATAACCCATTAAATACGGTATGATTTCTAGATGTCATGGCAACGTCCGCTCGCGACACTGGACTTGCGAGGCATCGAAGCAGACTTTCATTCACATAGCCAAAAACAAGACAATAGATGGCTAGATAAAATAAACATCAAGACATACAATTCTAAAAAGAACAGATGAAGCAGCTACCCTTTTGTTCCTTTGCGGTTTGCCTACAGAGCAGCGCACCTGCATTTAATGTATCCATGAATTGTCACAATATCTCAGAATCAAAGGTGAAAGTAGAAACGGGTGGCCAAAAGCTGTCACATTGTTAGTTATCACAGACAATTTTAAGTAGAAACGGGTGGCCAAAAGCTGTAATTTGTTAGTTATCACAGTCAATTTTCAACAATGAATGATCTGTACGTAGCTCCTAAAGGGACATTAGAGAGAACGCTCCCTCACAGAACCTTAGTTTGGAAGTCGTGCTTTGTGACACGACAAATACTTCCAATGGAAATACAACATTTAGAAAATACGTTTCCCTGATCACGTTTCAATAGATTAAATAACGTGACAGTGTCACGTATTTTCGTGAGACCGGGTTCAAGCGTGTGCATGGGTTTAATTGCTTGTGTCTCACGCCGAATGCGTGAGACTTGAGAGCCCTGTACTTACGTGACACAAACCAGCACCGCAAACGTTCTCTCCCGCTTGAGATGACGTCTTTCTTTATAGGTTCATGGGTCTGATGCGCCGATTTCCCATGCTGATACTTCCGGAGATTCTCGGGCATCTTCGACAATTTGGCTATAGATTGTCTCATTACACGCTAAATAATATAATTATAGCCTAATTATATAGCCTATATATATATATATATATATATATATATATATATAGGCAATATATATAATTAGGCAATATACATATATATATATATATATAGCATTTGTGGTTTTGGAATAAACATAACTAGGGTGCACTGTACTATTTGCGCACACCCTTTCTGAAGCCTCTCTCTCTTTCTCTCTCGTATCGTTTTGTGGAGCACGTTAATTGTCTGAGAAATGCGTGTTCTGTGGAGCATGTTCGTTTCAGTTTTTGAGGAGGTCTGCTTAAAAAATCTGAAATATTGACATATATATACAAGGGCGTCAGTTTGTTTTTAGAAGTGGTGGGGACAATAACCATAAGCTTGAGTGTGGTCTGAAAAGTGCTGGGTACCCTTATGTAAGCTATTCATCCATTCAACGCTGCATTACAATATGCTCTACAGTGTATTGTCAGGTGTTGAAATTATTCGAATATTCGAATACTGGTGCGGAAAATTAGTATTTGATGCTGAAATCAGTATTCGGAGCTTCGTTATTTATTTTTTTCACATACGTGACTTTACCAGAGCGAGGGAGGCAAACTATAAGCGTCAGCGACACCAAGCAGAGAAGCGAGAGAGGTGGAGGAAGAACAGATATCTTGTTTCCCTTTACTTTATAACACAACATTAGCAGGATCTCTGGAGGAAAAGTAATACTTAAAACCTTAGCTTAGTTGTTTGTTTACGTTCGCTGTACTGCGCCGCGCCAATCAACTATGACTGGCTTGCTGCAGAGCGTGAGCGTCTTGGGAATACCCGGTCAATATAATGGATATAATATGGACACATAAGACAATCAATATTCGGTATTTGTTATGGATTTATTGTACAAATTCCCTGAAAAGATGCACGTTCCAGGATTAATTGAAAAGCTCCCGTAAGGGCTGAGATGGCAGAGAACAGCTGATTTGGAACGGAGCAACAGCTGTTCGCTTTCACAGGGAAAAACGAAGGAACTTCAACCTACTTAGGCCTACTAATTAACGTTCAAAAGCTATTAAATCTTCAACAAAATATGCAGATACTGTCAAAATCGGTTCCAGGGAGTATATAAGGATTATTAAAGGCATATTGTACGATTTTCAGTGATATGCACTTTTTAATATGTTGTTGAAATTGGTTTTTACATCCTGACAGCAATAAATAACTTATGGGCAATGAAAAAGAAGCGAAAAAAAAACGAATTCTGTATCTGCTATAAACCTGTTAAAATGCTTACCAATCGGAGACATTGTACCCGAATCTAAAGAACCAATCACACATGGATTCGCTTTTCAGCGATGGCGACAGCTGAGGGAGTTGAATGGCCTGAAAAGTGACGCAATGGTTGCCGTTGAAGTAAGCCGTAAGCAGCATTAGCGCTCGTGCACGGCTCTGTGTCGAGGGGTTGGGGCAGGGAGTCCTGAAGGGTGGGGGAGGAGTTAAACGGAACTCCGAAGAGAAGCTAATTTCAAATCATGCTAGCTCTCTCACATCGTACAGTATAGCTTTAATGGTGTTTTTTATGGTGTTTTTTTCTGGAACGAGTATTCGAATATTCGCTCGGAAAAACCAACGAGTATTCGAAGCCTGAAAAATGGCATTCGGTCCAGCCCTATGAAGATCCTATTCGAACAATAAAAGATGAAAACCACAGTTTGTGTTTTGGCTTGTTTTGCAAAACGGCGTTGGAAACACCAGGGTATTGGCTCGGGATATGTAGGCCTAATACTAATACACAGAGGACAAAGAACAGTGTTGGCAATTTAACACTTATCTTGACATCAACAAAGACACCAGACAAACAATGCCAGACTGTAAAGGGGGTACGAAATGAAACGAGGTACTGAGCAAGGGCTGCTGGTAGCATATGTTATGCTGCATTAAAAAAAGAAGAAAAATACAAGCACCCAGAGGAGAATTGCATCTGCCAAATCCTGACCACCAGTAAACACTTGCGAAGGACCAATGTAGACTTCACTCGTTACAACATCATCGCAAATAAAATCCCCTTCAGTTTAGGATAATCACACAGCTAGGTTATGCGAGAACATATTTATGTCAGGATAGGCCAGGGATAAGTCGTCACATATCTCAATCAGACAAAACCAACTATGACCACATTGGCATAGCAATCGCACCGTGTGTAGCTGCTACTAGCTGCAATCTATATATACAATGCATACTAACTGGAGCACCAACCAGAATCAGATCACAATCGCTTAGGACCGTGGGTAACCTTTGTTACCAACCTTTCCCCATGTTGCCATGGGAGCGTTATGAAGTGACGTAATTACGCGACGTGAACGTCATCGAAAAGCTGCATTTTTCGCAAGTTGCTGCAATCTTTCGCAAGTTGCCGCAATTTTTGCAAGTTACAGCAATTTCATTGCATAAAATTGCATAAATATGCCGCATATTTCCTCGCATTTTTTAAGAAAACGTGCCCCATAATCAGGGATTTTTGGCTGCCACAATCATAAAAAAAGGCCTCATTTTTCTGGAGGGACTGGTTAATCACACTCATATTCCGTGGCACACACACAGATCCCCAAGTCAACCTGCTCTCACAGGGATCCATGAAATGACCATATATATACATATATATATATATATATACTGTATATATATATTCCAAATTGGCGCCCATTCATTCCTATGTAAACTGCTCATTGGCGCAGGGCAACATCAAGGAGAGATATGCTTCCGCATCATGGGAGCCGAGCCACGCCATAGTTCAGGACGTACCGGATGCAGAAATATTCTTGTTTTTTAGCATTAGCATTGTAGCATCATAAACGAGAGGTCTGAATGATCGCAGTAGCATTGTTTACCGACCATGGAAGTATAAGTTAACTTCATATGAAAGATTGCTCCATATAACATAATACCAACAACATAGTAAATGTATGTTGGCCTAGAAAACAATACAGTTCAATGTTATTGCTTAAGAAACAGATTCCATCTAACTATTTACGAAAAATGCTATCAATAATTTATGTACAAATAAATGGTTACATATCGATCAGCAATGAGGTTGGAGTAGCCTACCCACATAAATATTTGTAATAGGCCTGCACCAACATTGTTAACTGTCATACATAGCTCAACAAGCAAATGAAAAATTAAATACTAACACAACTGAAATGTTTATAAGGCTATTAACAATATTATAAAAATGAAACCGTAATGCACTCGTTCTTTGTCTTTGGATCTTTTGAATAAATGGATCAATAAATGGTGAATCGCAATGATCGCAAGCAGAGGAACGGGAGAGTCATTGTGCAGCAGCTGAACCAGTCTAAAAATCCCTTTTATCACTAAATCACTTTTGGTGATAAAAAAGTCACCACAGCGCCTAAAAACCATTCATGTTAAGTAAAAGGCAGGGGTGGGTAGTAACGCGTTACAAGTAAGTAACGCAAATGAGTAAAAAAGTACTTTTTTCGGACAACAAGTACTTTTCACGTTCCTTTTTTAAGTCTGTAATTTTACTCTTACTCGAGTAAATATTTGATTTAGAATTCTACTCTTTACTCAATTACATTTTCCATCGTGCCTTCATTAAAATGAGTATTTTGATAAACATATTATCTTCGTTGACTGTAATACAAGCGTACACGCTAGCGACGCCCCCTCCCTAGATTGCAAAATTGCAGCGATTCCATTGCCGGGGAGACAGCTCACAATTACGTTGGGGCTGAGGACTCGAGCCAGACCATGCTATGCGTAGGCTGATCGCAATAGCGTCAAAACAAATCTGACGGTAACTATGCAACACACTTTAGCTTCCCCCCGAGAGAAGGCTCGGCAAGAGCGGTTCGCCGGCAATTTATCCTATGGAGCAGTCTTTCGTTAGTCTCTCCATCGCCTTGCTCACTCCCGTCATTCAACATATTTTTAGGCTTCAGTGAACGGATCTATTGCTTTTATACAACTACTTTTTGTAATCGTTTCTACTTCCAGGCACGGAGTGATATGCAAACTTTCACAAAATGATTGGGCGTCATAGTATTTGTGTATGCGCTCATTATACAACCGTTAGGAACCAATCAGATCGCTGGATTTAAGCCACCCGTTGTATAAGCTATCATTTTATCGCACTATCATTGCACTTTTAAAATCACGCTTTGAAAGCTTCACCACCGGGGCGTGCTACAGCACCTGTCGCACCCCTATTTCCCATGGACCTAGCTATTTCCAGCGCCACTATAATATTGCAGTGATGGACGCCGATGGAGCAGCGATGGACGCTGATGGAGCGGCTCCCACTCCCGTGGTCCACCCCTGGGCACATCTGGCCACACTGTTCGTTCCCATGGGAAGGAAGGGAGAAAACAACATTATGAAATGTTTATTGTGTCACCCTAAGCTAACCACAATATCAGCCTTCAAGAACTCTACATCCAACCTCCGCAAACATGTTGAGGTAAGTTGCATTGTTTTCAGTGGTTCTCCTCGTGCTACCTAGCGTGCTAGTCCTACCTGCATTCGACCTAGCTAGAACAAGCCTAGAAGTAAGTTGTAACTTAACTTGTTCTAGCTATCATGTTCTGGTCGTGCAACAAACTTGTTGGAGAGCTACGGTAGTTCTACCCTAGCAAACAACACTATCCACTAGGCTTGTAGGGTATCTATCAAGTTAAACCAGTCGATGCTGGTGGGATTGTTTCAAGGTCATTTTAAAATTAGGCGCCAAATTATCAATATGCTGCAATAATGTAACTTCATATTTACCAACAGGCCGAATTATATCGCACATCCCAGGGGTACATGTCTTGAAGTGAACCGAAATTGTGCAATGAAATACCTCATTGGATTTGTTTTATTTTATAAACTTGAGTTGCATGAGTTTAAGTTAGCCCAATGCATAACACGTCTGTTAGCTTAGCCTATAGCGCTGTCTGATATAACTAAAGCAGATGTCCTGTATCACATCAAGCTATTCTCTGCAGTTGATCAGATCCTCTGTATATATTATTTATTTTTATTTGTGTTGTTGTGCTGTCTTGTTCTGTGTGCCCATGACTCTGTGAAGCGACCTTGAGTATGAGAAAGATATATTATTATTAGATCTAAACGTAGTCTAGTCTTGTCGGGCTATCTCAGCTTTAAGTGTGTTTGTAACAGGGTTTAATGAAATTATTAATGTGATGGATATCCTGGATGCCAAATATGTGTGCATACAACAAATATTACATTATATGTGTCCTAATGGTCGTTTTTTGCTTGTGCTTTAATTACAGAGGAAGCACCCAGGGAAAATGCAACACTACAGAGTGTGCATGTCAAAATCCAAGACCCAAGAACAAAGACCCCAAAATACTGGGAATGCACTGTGCAGGCCAAACTTCCTGCAAGGATGGTAGTTTCCCAGATAAATGTGGACAAACTCATTGTTAACCTTATCTGTGAGGCAATGCTCTCCTTCTCCCTTGTTGAGTCTCCATCCTTCAAAGAACTCATTACAACACTGAGCCCTACATCTTCAGTGATGACAAGGAAATCTCTGAGGGGAAGAATCAATGTGGCGTGTGAGGCCATGAAAGCAAAGTTAAAGCAGGCACTGAGCTGCATTGATTACGTGGCCACCACAACAGATTGCTGGACAGCCCATCATCGCAGCTTCCTCGGCGCTAGGGTTGCCAACCGTCCCGTAAAATACGGAATCGTCCCTTATTTGGCAATTAAATGTTGCGTCCCGGAATTGAACCAATACGGGACGCGATTTGTTCCGTATTTCCATAAATGTCCAATACACATGTCTGTCACACACACAAATACTAAATCTAACAATAATGATCAAAACAAAACACAGGGAATACTACGGTCAGCAAAATAGTCGCGGCGGGATCTACGCAAGACCTGCTCCGGTCATCTGTGTGTATGCGCATGCGTGTGGTGGTCACGGTTGCCTAGCGACAGACACCACACACCGGCGCTGCTCACAAAACCCGCGCCTTTTAAAAATGCCCACTACACCCGGTACTCCACCACGTCCTCAAAAGCGTAAACGCTTGCAGAAATACGGACGTGAGTGGGAAGACGCACATCCTTGGCTGGACAGCGTCAGTGGAGATGTTTACAAGGCAAGTTGTAAAATATGTCGGCGAGTGTTTTCAGTGGCGCACGGTGGTCTGTCTGACATCAGACAGCATGCAACAGGAGAGCAACACTGCAGACACGAAAGATCACAGAAGACCCAAGCGTCAGTGTCACAGTTCTTCATACCCCAATCATCTCCTGAGGTTGATACGGTATGAGACATTATGTTGTGATTGATTTCCTATCTGGTTGTGCTTTTGCCAGAACATCGCAGTGCATGGGCAGAGCCTATTTTAGTAAACTGTTGTGGTTTGATTGATGTTTAGGATGTTGAGTTTTAAAAGTCGAATGAACGACCATTTATTTAATATACAGAAGTATATAAATATTATATATGGCCACTTAAAGAACAAATCATACTAATGGATTAACAGTTAATAAATAAATAAATACATTTGTTAAAAGAAAACCTTTATTCTTTAATATACATACATTTCCTAGATTAAAAATGTTTGTAGAGCTTTCTGTGTATTCTGTGTCACAATTCTTATATTTTTGAGGAATGCAGTGTTCAGTGATCATTACATCAATTATATTATTAGTGTGGTTTAACTGTTTGGATGACCTGACTTCTTTTCGAGTGACAAGACAGGCAGCAGACAAATGTTCAATTTAATCAACAATATGTCATCCCACTCCTCCTCTCTAGATTACCGCAGCTGAGGTGACACAGGTGTACCACACAGTCAGACACAACCTCAGCTACAACAGTGTTGACTGTGCAAACTGAATCAAAAGATTCTCCTGGATTCAAAAATTCAAAAAAAAAATGTATAGGGAGAACAAAGGCAGAGGCAGTGGTTAAAGATGTCCTTGCTCCAAAGGCAGTTGCTGATGTTCTCAAGGCCCTAACATCAGATAAACCCCTTCCATTTTCCATTCAGACAGATGCATCAAATAAAGGCAACAGGAGGATGTTCCCCCTTGCTGTTCAATACTTCAGTCCAGAATGCGGGGTCACCAACAAAATGCTGGATTTCATTGAAAATGCAGATGAGTCCGCTGCTGGGATTGTAGCTCTCATGGAGCAGTCGCTTGACAAATTTGGCTTATCGTTGGATCATGTGACAGCATTTAGTGCACTGCAGACAACACAAATGTGAATTATGGAATTCACAACTCTGTTTTCACCAACTTGAAGAAGTGACAAAAAGATCTGCTGCAAGGAAACTGCCATGCCCATATTTTGCACAACACAGTGAAGCATGCTCTTGACCAGCTCACTGTAGATGTGGAAAATGTTTAGCTGAAGGTCTATGCCTTCTTTTCCACATCTGCCAAACGAAGAGAATCACTCAAAGAGTTTTGTAGGTTTTGTGATGTTGAGTTCCAGGAAATTCTGCGACATGTCACAACCAGGTGGCTCTCCCTTAATCCAGCCATCACCCGGCTAATGCAAACCTGGATTGCACTGAAATCGTACTTCATCAGCCTGGGGGAGGAGTGTCCCAAACAACTTCGAGCATTGTTAAAGCTCAGTGAGGACTCAACTGAGGAAGATGGAGACATTGTGGAGGTTTACCTTCTTTTCTGCAATAATATCCTCTCTCTCTTTGAGGAAGTTGTAAAGAAGCTGGAGAGTGATGAGACCACCTGTGTTGAGTTACATTCCATCATGGAAAACTTCAAGCAAAAGCTCACACAGAGACGAGATTAACAGTTCTATGGCTACTTAACTAAATTGAAGCTGCAGCGTCTCCGTTCACTTGATGCTGACATGGCAAGGGCAGATTTTACTGCATTCCTCAACACAGCACTCTCATATGTTGAGAAATGGTTCAACTTTTCGGAAGACTACTGGTTGTTCTCACTGCAACCTCTCTCTCTCTGCACCATGGCACCATGACCTTTACTGACATTGAGAGGATGACCACCAAGCTCAACCTCATCCATAAAGTCAACATGGATGAACTTTATGATGAATGCTCCACAGCAAAACCCATTCTGAAGAGGCTCAAAGAAGATGCTGAAGATGAATGGAAGTCCAAAGGTGTGGCTGCCAGGTGGGTGGCTCTCTTTCGAGTAGCTGACCTGCCTAACATGCTGTCTATCACCAGCCACATCCTGAGCATCCCAGCATCCACTGGATGTGTGGAAAGGATCTTCTCCAGAATGGCCAACAAATGGAGTGACTGCAGGAACAGGTGCTCCACAGAGCTCATGAGAAGTGAGCTCCTGATCACTCTCAACTTTGAGCAGTCCTGTTCAGAGTTTTACAACAGCGCTTTGAAAGACAAAGAGTTACTCAGTGCTGCAAGGAGTAACAAGAAGTACACCTGGAAAAAGAAGTAACAGTTTTGAGGGGAGGAGTAATGTTGAGGGAAGGAGTAATGTTTTGCACTTTCTTTTTTTACATAAGTTTATAAGTGTTTTTGTTGTTTATTTGTACTGGTTTTTTTCGTAAAAAAATTCAAAGAGAGTCCCTATAGTTATGCACTTAAAAAGTAACATGAAGTTCTCAGTTTATTTAGTTTATATTTTAAAAGTTCATTGCTGCACACGCCACACAAAGAGATTTCATTCAAGATTTAATTGACTGCACGTTATAAGAGAATGTTATGTGGTAATAAAGCATTTCAAGCTTTAAGTATGACTAATTGCTTTCTTGATCAACCCTTTACTAAAAACACCAGCACAAAATAAAACATACCACTAATGCGGGCGCCACGCCCCACAGGAGTCGGGCCCGTGGTGGGCGTCCCTTATTTTAATTTCTGAAAGTTGGCAAGCCGTCACCTGCCATTGGATTGATGAGGTCAGCCTCCAGAGGTGTTCCGCTGCCCTTGCATGTCGACCCCTAAAAGGGTCACACACATTTGATGTCCTCGCATCCGCACTCGATGATGTGCATAGAGAGTACCACATCCAGAACAAAGTAGTTAAAACAACTACAGACAGTGGATCTAACTTTTTGAAGGCCTTTAGGGTGTTTGGTGAGCACTCCCCTGAGCTTGAGGACAACGACGGGACAGATGATGAGGATGATTCTGAAGATGTTGACTTTCACAACATTGCTAGTATACTAGATGAAGATACCCAAGACGTTCTGCTACCACCACACCAAAAATGTGCATGCCATTTGCTAAATCTGATAGCAACTGCAGACATGTGCATAGGAGCGGAAAACGAAGCATTCAAACGTGTGTACCGTTCGACCTTCGCCAAATGTTCCGCTCTGTGGAATAAAGTTGGCCGTTCTAGCCAGGCAGCAGAATTTGTTGAAAAAGAGTGTTATCTCCAACTCATCAGGCCCATTCCCACACGTTGGAATTCCACGTTCCTGGCTGTTCAGAGGTTACAACGTATATTCAAAGAAAAAGGAGAGGACGCCTTGAGGAATGTCTGCTCAGAATTCAAAATCAAGATGTAAGTTTAATTCACTGAGTGTTATCTCTCTCTACACACATACACCCTCTCTCTCTCACTCACTCACTCACTCACTCACTCACTCACTCACTCACTCACTCACTCACTCACTCACTCACCAAGAGTCATTCTCCTGTCTAACTCACCCTCCCTCACTCACTAACACACTCTTTCACTCACTAAGTTAAATCATTCTTATAATTAATACATTTCCTCTGCTCCTTCAATTTAAGGTTCAACCCTCTAGAGATGTCCTTCTTGGAGGAGTACGTCGCTGTGATGAAGCCTATGGCAGCAGCACTGAACATTCTCCAGTCAGAGACAAACGCCTACATGGGCTGGCTACTACCCACCATCTACTTTCTGGAAGAGAAGTTGGTGAATATGGAGTCATCAGCTAAGGTCTGCCTCCCACTCCTCCATTGTTTGCAACACGGTCTGAAGAAGCGCTTTGAGGAAATCAAAAAGGACCCGGAGCTTATTGCTGCGGCAATACTGCTTCCAAAATTCAAAAACAAGTGGACAAATCACAACATCCTCAAGCTCGGTAAGGTTTTTTAAACACTAAATACAAGGCTTGATGTTGTATGTTAGAGATGGCCAGGGAAAACAATTTAATTTAATAATCAATTATACACATACTGTATGTCCTTGTCCATTTCTACAGGGCTGGACTACATCAGGCGACACACTAATTCTGAGGCAGATATTGAGGAAGACCAAGAAGAGGATGAAGACTTCTTTTCCAGTATGAAGGTCAAGAAAAACATTTGTTTCACTACGACTACTTTCAGCTGCCCACCCCTCCTTCTCCAGCGAAAAATAATAACATAAAACGGCTAATATACGCTTGAGGTGGCGTTTTGAAAAGAAAAAAATTACATTTTTTTAGTAAATGGCATAAAGATAATTATGAGCCTTTGATTGATATCAAGTAATTTTTTGCGGAGACACATTCCTGTTCCCCACTTGTATTGGAGTGAAAAAAGATGTCTACTTCTGGGCCCCTTGAATCGAGGGACCCGTCCACAGCCTGCTTAAACAGCTGCAATACAAGGCTTGGCCGCCGAGCACTGGTGGATTGCGGAAGTATGCACTGTTCCTCGGGGCTTGGTTCGAGCCTGCACGAGAGTTCAATGTTGTCATTAGCTGTTACGTGTTTCTGACCAATCGCAGTTGAAAGCCCACCTGGGCTGTACCGCTCTGGGAGAAGCCGCTAATTTACTCCCCTCTAGACAAAATCGAGTTGGTTGACGTTGACGGCGCTGCAAGGAACTTTTAAAAAACGCAATATTGTTATCCCACAGTAATCAACCCGACAGCTCCGATACGTTAAAGGCCCAATGGCTCCCGACTCTCCCGACTACCACTCCGCCACTGTGTGTGTGTGTGTGTGTGTGTGTGTGTGTGTGTGTGTGTGTGTGTGTGTGTGTGTGTGTGTGTGTGTGTGTGTGTGTGTGTGTGTGTGTGGGTGTAGCCGTTATCCGATAGCCTGGTAATTTGTATAAGCCTACGTACGGTAGGAATAATCATACTGGTTAAAATAATAAATGTTATAGTATTTCCCATCTTTGCTGAGCAAGAGTTTTGTTCGAAAGTTCAAGGGAGAAAAAAAATTGTGATTAATCGCGAATAATCGCGAGTTAACTATGACATTAATGCGATTAATCGCGCTAAAATATTTTAAACACTTGACACTAATACATATATGTTATATAGATATATATAAATAGGTATGTATATATATATATATATATATATATATATATACATGCATACATATTTTTATTTATTTATTTATTTATTATATGGAGACCACCAGACCTCCTCGAAGCAACGAAAGTGGTCTATTAATTTCAAGATGGGTGGGCGAGAATAGGAATATAGTGCCTTACCATCAATATGAATTTCATTGATAGAATTTCAGAGAGGATGGTCAATGGTCAGATTCAGATCTCGTTAACAATAATTTATATTGATGTAACGAGAAAGGATGTAATGATGACGCCAAGAATACTTTTGTAATCAAGGTGACAATTTCTTTTTTAATCACTGTCTGGTAGCTAGTTACGTCACTCTGAGAGATGCGCACGGACAGATTTGGTAGTGACACAGCCTATAACCTATTTGCGAAAGCAAAACATCAAGCTCATTGATTTAACGAGGCAGGGTTATTTGAAATGATTCATTAAGCTATCATGTGTGAGAGGTCATTCCTCCCCCTGAGTGTGTATTGACTATTTCTGGTGATTGAAATGCCCATTGCAAGCTTCCTATTTAGGTCTAGCGTACACCCCTACTTTCCACAAGCAACCCCATATGGATATGGAGAATTGTTGCCATGCCCAGGGGTGGTGGTGTCATATCTATGAGAGAGGGCATTCGAATATACTACAATAATCAATTAGGAGGCCGAAGCCCTAAAGGAAGTGATGCAATAGGTAACTTCTGAGATTAGGATAGTAACAAGTAAGCTATAGACCTGGGGTCTTTTTTATATCAACTGGGGACTAAAAGGACCCATCTGATCATAAACTTAGGGATTCCGGCCCTACAAGAAATTACTCAGCAAGTGCTCCATCTCGTTGCACCTCACCTAGGTCGCACACTTCAAAGATTTTGGTCTTAACTTCCCAGACCTACACCCTAGCCATCCAACATGCATATCTCAGAATCAGGTCTCTCTTTAATAATGACAAAAAGTTCTGAGAGAAATTCAAATTAACCTTTTTGTTATCTCATAAGGGGTGTGGTGCCGGCTCCTTTAGACCTTTTGATCCCAAACTTCAAAAACGTCTCCACAGGCCAGATGTATCTCCACACCTTAAAGCACAAATTTACACCTCCATCCCACCAAAAATGGGGACCAGAAATAAACCTGTCTTATGCACATTTACCATACTTTTTGAGGTCATGCCCCTTTTGCCGCCTTTTCAAGGCGGCAAACGACATATCTGAGATTTGGAGTTCTAGCTCTTACAGAAAAAAGTTTTCCAAAATGAACTGTTTTTTGGACAAAGCCTCTCAGAATTGTGACCTGCAAGACCTAGTGGATCAGAATGTGGTGGAATGACAGTTTTTGAGATAGGAAGGTCCTACCGCCCTGAAACGTTTCTACCTTATTCTAGGGCCTAACTGGGACCCCCCACACCGAAAGTTGGCCCTCTCTGACCCCGAGGGCAGGGAGGGGGGGGGGGGGGTCTGAGGTTTCGTGTTAGGGTTAGGGTAAGGGTAAGGGTTAGGGCTTTTTTCCAGAGACCCACAATTTTAGTAATCCCAAGATACACCCTGGTTGAAGGTCTAATGGACAAGATTCTATCTCTCGTTCATTAGACCTTCAACCAGGGTGAATCTTGGGATTACTCCGTGAAAATTGTGGGCTTGTTGCCAATGCGTCTCAATGGAGCATTTGATGATGCTGTGAGAGCATTTTCTGTAGGGCTTGAGCCCTCCAGTTGATAATCGTATGCATCCTTTGAGACCCTCTTTGATATAAAAGAGATCCAAGGTCTATAGCTTACTTGTTATTGTACTCACCTCAGTCGCCTATTGCATCACTTCCTTTAGGGCTTCGGCCTCCTAAGTGATCATTGTAGTATATTTGAATGCCCTCTTTCATAATGACACCACCACCACTGGGACGTGGCAAAAAATCTCCGTATCCATATGGGAAGGGGGGGGGGGTGCTGGTTGACTTGTTGCTGGGGTACACTAGACATAAATAGAAAGCACACAGGAGGAGGAATGACCTCTCACACATGATAACTTAATTGATTGTTTCAAATAACCCTGCCTCGTTAAATCAATGAGCTTGGTGTTTTGCTTTCAACAATAAAAGGTTATTGGCCTAGGCTGTGTCACTACAAAATCTGTCCATGCGCATCTCTCAGAGTGAAGTAACTAGACACCAGACAGCGATTAAATGAAAAAACGAGTCAATTTCAATACAAAAGTAACTTATTAATTACAAGTCTAAACTGCGTAAAATGGAAATATATTCCAAGGTGTCCTTCTTTATACTAGCCAGCGGACCATAGACAAAAACACCACAATTTACGGCAGCTCAGTTGCCGTGCTTCAGGTTCAGACATTGTGTACATTAATGTTCTACATCACAGTGTCCCACTCCTATCACAGGAATCCAGAATCAATATGTTCGGGGAATGGTCAGAATATTGTGCATATAACATGAACATGTATTACAGTTTTTCTCGATTGTATACACACACAAAATTGAACTATGCACACAATTCTGAAAACTTGAAGCTCATATATCAACGGACTGCAAAACTCTGAGCACAATTCCACTGTTTTCACATTTTTGCAAAACTCCAAGCACAAAACTCATCATTAAGCACACTTGGTTCACCTGGAAACACTGGCCTTCAAAACGCAACAACAAATTAACATTAAGTCCAAATCACTTCTCACCTGTTCAAACTCAACTTGCAACACTTCAATCATGTGTCAGAGCATAAAGGAGGCATCAGGTGAGCTTTACTGTGTTGTAGTTTCCCCTCATTTATAATCTTTTTTTTTTGATGGCCTACGAAAAGCTTTTTATGCGGTCAGTTCATTACATCCCCTGAAAGACAGTCTAAACATTTTGTTACTGTAGTGTTTTTCATTTTACTTATCAGTGCATTTACTGTACTTTAATTTGCCAAAATAGGTAACATTGGTGTATTGTCATAACAATGTTGCAGTATCAACTATAAGTGTACAATATAAATCTGGGAAGCTGGGATTGTGAGTTTAGCCCATTGGAGCTCATTGGATAGACAAATATGCCTTGTATCCTATTCTGATACGATTGTGTCAATGCAATATTTATATGATATACAGTATTGTATTACAATATGGCAACAGTCTTTATACTATATGTTCCACCTAATTGCAACTTTAAAAAAGAAAGCTATTTCTAAAAAAAATTATACATTGGAATATGTAACATGGCCTCATGAAGCCAAAACATATGTAAATAGTATTTTGATTTGTGGAGTTTTGACAAAATGATTAACTCTTCTCAGGTTTGTGTTTATAGTTTTGAGAAATTGAGCTATAGTTTCAGAAAACGTGTTTAAACGGTTGAGAAAAACTGTAAATGCAGGATATATGCGTGGATGTTACAGAAAATGAAATAATGTCCATAGGTCGTAAAGAAGTGCATATGGATAGATATGATATGTGTGGGACGGGGGAGGGGTGGGGGGTGGAAGGGGCAGTCGATGGCAACCACCATATCGAAAATAATCTACAATAAATCTAAAATAATCTCCCGATGGAAATGCATTGGTTTAATATTGAATTAATTAAATACTAAAATATATATAGAATAGAATCTTTAGTTGTCATTGGGTTTAATACAGTGTATTTACACAACGAAATTAAGGTGCAGATCTTGTTCAGTGCTTTTTAAAAATAAATAAAAAGAATAAATGGAATACAGTATGAAATATTAATAAATATATAACAACAATAACAACAATAACCCCAATAACCCCTCCCCCTGCCTTCCACTTAAGGCACATTTAAGTGTCCTACACCCTCCCCTCCCTCCCAGACAACAACCCCTTCTGCCCACATATATCTAAATAGCAGCAGGTCCAGGAAGGTAAGCATAATGAGGAATGTCCAGAGGTAGTGGTGATCGTTCATGTGGTTGTCTATGTATTGCACAGGGGTTATTTTTTGTTTAGTGTACATAAGGCCCAGGGGAAGAAGCTGTTGGTTAGTCTGGTGGTGCGTGATTTCATTGAACTGTATCGCCTGCCAGAGGGAAGCAGATCGAAAAGGTGGTGAGCAGGGTGCGCAGCGTCTTTTAGAATGGATCTGGTCCTGTTTCGGCAGCGGGAGCTGGCCAGCTCTTCCAGGGAGGGCAGTGGGCAGCCTGTGATCTTCTGAGCTGTGCCTATGACCCTCTGAAGTGCCACCCTGTCTGCCGCCGAACTCCCAGCATACCATGCTGTGATGCAGTAAGTGAGCACACTTTCAATGGTTGACCGGTAGAAGGACACCAGCAGCTTTTGTTCAAGATGTTTTTTTCTGGGAATTCTCAGAAAGTGTAGTCACTGCTGGGCCTTCTTTTTTATTGCTGTTGTGTTTGTGGACCAAGAAAGCTCCTGAGAGATCTATGTTCCCAGGAACTTGCAGGACGGTGCCCTCTCCACGCAATCCCCGTTGATGTGCAGGGGGGCATCTCTGGGCACTTCATCTCTGGGCACTGCGTCCCTTTATGTTTTGCAGCGGTTGCATTTGTTCTCTGTTAAAATACATGGTTAATGTATTATTTTGGAGTTAATAAATTTGAAAAAAAAACAGGAACACCAGTATTTTCTTGGTCCGACCACAGTGGTATCGTCAGCAAATTTTATAATGAGGTTGGAGACGTGGGAGGGGGAGCAGTCAGATGTGTATAGAGTATACAGAAGTGGGCTCAGCACGCAGCCTTGTGGGGAGCCAGTGCTGAGTGTGAGGGGGGAGGAGAGATGGGGGCCGAGTCTCACTTGTTGTGGTCTATTGGAAAGGAAGTCCTTTATCCAAGTGCAGGTGGAGGCAGGGAGGTGTAGGCCCAGTAGTTTATTTATCAAGATGTCCAGGATTATTTTATTGAAGGCTGAGCTGTAATCTATGAAGAGCAGTCTTGCGTAGGTGCCTGGGTGTACGAGGTGGCTCAGCGTAGAGTGGAGGGTGATGGCAATGGCGACCTCAGTAGAGCGGTTAGCCCTGTAAGCAAACTGGTGGGGATCAAATGATGCTGGGAGGCAGGCCTTGATGTGCTGGGCAACCAGCCTCTCCAGGCATTTCATCACCACTGACGTGAGTGCAATGTTATTGTTGTAAAAATTGTTGTTAATATTATACCTACATAAATAAATATACAATTATTTAGTTATAATATTATAAGTAGACCATGTAGCTATTATCATTATAACAAGATCTGTATCTGACCATTGACCATCCTCTCGGAAATTCTATGAATGAAATTCATATTGACGGTATGGCGCTATATCCCTATTCTCGCCCACCCATCTTGAATTTAATATCTGGTGGTCTCCATAAATAATAAATAAATATAAATATGTATGTATGTATATATATATATATATATATATATATATATAGTGGAGGCTTCTCCATTGAGGAGAGGGAGGAAGATCCTCCTTAACATTGTTGAGAATAAAAAATGTAGATTGCCCAGACTACTGTAATGAATTAATGCCCTTAAATATGACTACTTTAATGCCTTGGAATATATAATGTTCGTTTCCCTGGGTAAAGGGACATTAGCCCCCCCTATCGCCTTTTGACAATTACTTCAGGGAGGAAGGTCCTCCCTCAGTCTCCGTTGACTCCCATTCATTTCCCAGAAAGTACTAATCAGTACCAATCAGATCGCTGGATTTAGGTCCCCCGTTATATAAGCATACTTATATAACGGGTGGCTTAAATCCAGCGATCTGATTGGTTCCTAACTGTTGTATAATGAGCGTATACATAACTGCTATGACGCCCCATCATTTTGTGAAAGTCACTCCGCGCCTGGAAGTAGAAACAGTTACAAAGTAAAAAATATGTTGAACGATGGAGAGGGTGTAAATGTTGTTACTCCGGGAGTGAGCAAGGCGATGGAGAGACTAACGAAAGCTTAGGCACACGGCGAGTGAACTGCTCCATAGGATAAATTGCCGGCGAACCGCTCTAGCCGAGCCTTCTCTCGGAGGGACGCTAAAGTGTGTTGCATAGCGACCGTCGTGCATTTTGAAGGCAGCCAGGAGGGACTACTTTTTTGTATTCTTTAATAAAACGGCTACTTTGACTTTCTTGGTTTCTTTTTAAATGTAGTGTGTCTATGACTTTCGTTTTGCCATAATAGTAACCGTTGTATAAAAGCAATAGATCACTTCAGTCAGTGGTATGTGCTCATTATACCACTGGGAAGGGGGTCGCTGGCCCTCCGCTGCGCGTCGGGGCCGGACAACGCCCCTTAACAGTGGTATAATGACCACATACCACAGCCTGTCGTGATCTATTGCTTAAATATACAGTATATATTTATTATATACGGAGACCACCAGACCTTCTCGAAGCAACAAAATACTAGGGGTGGGAAAAATAATCGATTCTTCGATGCAACGCGATTCTCGCTCGAACGATCTCGATGCAGATAAATGAATAATCAAAAAAAAAAAAAAAAAGGGGTTGTCATTTTAAATTATTGAATTTATCTTCAGTGTGTATTGGCCAATCTGATTTGTCTTGACACGATTGCGATTCAGCCTACGCATAGCATGCGCATGCGACACAAGAACTCCTTTTAATTCAAGAGCAGCTTTTCCTTTAATGACATAGAAAAGAAAGATTAGAAAGAAAATAAAACTGAAAACAAATTTTTGCATGCTTCCATATTGTGTTATAATGCAAGCTGCATTGATTATTGCATTGTTTATAAAAGGAAAAGAAAGTCATATTTGTGACAAGCTTTCTCTCTTATGAAATATTAGATAAGTTAATTCATCTGTTGATGTCTTTAATGATCATCACAAAAGTAGGAAATGATTAGCAAACTCTGAGTAGCAAACCCAGATGTATAGATATATTTTTGAAAATCACACATGGAAATGTACCTAAAAGAAATTGTTCCATCGAGATGCATCGATAATCGCTTCAGAATCGAATCGTTGACCTCATATCGGAATCGAATCTAATCGTGAGGTGCCCAGAGATTCCCACCCCTACAAAATACATAAATATATAGGCCTATATATGTATAAAAATGTGTCTATATATATATAAATACACATACATATTTATAGATATTTATTTATTTTGTTATGTTTATATCTATATTTATTTATTTATTATATACAGAGACCACCAGACCTCTTCGAAGCAACGAAAATGTTCTATTAAATTCAAGATGGGTATAATGCCACACCGTCAATATGAATTTCATTCATATATATATATATATTTATATTTATGGTACATACTGTATATCATGGATCCCTGTGAGACCATGTTGATTCAGGGATCTGTGTGTGTGCCACGGAATATGAGAATCATTAACTTGCAATAGAGCAAATTCCGTTGCCATATTATGGACAATTTAAGTGATTCCGTGAGGCCTCCACAGATTTTGAGGTAAGCGCCCGTGGTCGACTCGGTCGTTGAGACGGGGATTTGTGTGTGTGCCACGGAATATGAGTGTCAACTGAGTGTAACTATTTTAAAAGAAGAACATCTTAAAAAGTTTTAAATATTTAAACAATCTGAATAGAAGTGTGCGACTCCACTAATCTGAACATTTAAAAATTGTGGAAAGAGTAGGGTCCCAACGTTTGTAGAGAATATTATAGAAAGAATAAAACTGAAGAAGAACAATAGTTGAGCGCTGCATGCAGCACTCAACTAAGAAACACAGGGAGGCCAAAAAAGTAACATGGCCTTAAAAATTTAGTAGAATACTCACTACATGCACAACTCAATTTAATTGTTGTAACTACAATGGCAATCAGTGTTGTGCATCTGTGTGCTCTCTATGTGCGAGCAGTGTAGTAGCTTTCCACAAACCATTTCGTTTTGGAGAAAATAACATGGTAAATATGGGTATGGGATACTGCTAACCCTCTTATTCATTAGGCCTACATGTCTCTGAAATAGTTCTCTGACCTTCTGAGTGGTTTGAAGGTGAAGTCTCTCAGCTAGCGTTTCAGTTTAGCAGTGCAGACTGTCTTCTTCATTGGACCAGCGGTCTAGACCTGTTCCTAACGTCTCGTCAAATTCAAGTAAACTTTGGTTCTCATTCAGGGAATGTTTTTTCAGGTGAAAAATAGTGCAAAATACGAAACAATATCATTGGTTACACTCCAGAGGGAGCCAAACATGATATTGTTTGTCACCATTATGGTGTTCTGCAGATAGGAATCGTACGACGGAGTATTAGGGCCACACTTGAAGATTTTTTTATTTATTTTTTCGGGACGAGATTAAAGTCGACACGTCGACTTCAAAGTCAACATGTCGACATTAAACTCAAAATGTCGAGAATAAAGTTGAAATGTCAAGTCGACTTTAATCTCGACATGTCAAGATTAAACTCGAAATGTTGAGAATAAAGTTGAAACATCATATCGACTTTAATCTCGACGTGTCCATTTTCCGTTCCTGTCAGCACGCAGACGCTCCAGGCATCCTCCCAAGCGTGCAGCGGATGACACAAAGTAGTCGGCAATAACCCTGGGGTCATTGTATGTGGTGTAGGCCTCCATCCAAACAATATAGCGACTTAAACCGTCAATGTAACCACTGATGGCAATGCCGTATGGCTTTAGTTTATCGTACCCATCCATATGCCAGAGTGCATTTCGGACCTTTGCTGTGATATTGCCTGCGCCTCAGACGCCGGGCACGCCTTTGCTCCACACCCTCAGGATATAACCAATTCCGTTAATTAAAACAGAAACTCGTCACATTCTGTTGTTATTCTTTTTATCGGGAAATCAATGTTAAACGCCAATAGGCTAAAGAGACACAACAGAAACACATACACCGCAATCATATAATGCATACATTGTCTGTGTTCGATGTCATGCGTGTGTGGTTATTCATACAACAAATGAACAAAACAATAATGATCCGTGATCAAGTCCAAAGTGAACCAGAGTCTCGCAAGGCCGCAGTGTCGGCCTGTTTCCGCGATTGTCTTTACAATGTATCCAACAAAACAGTCTCTGATCGTAATCCAAAGAAGTAAAACAGTCCGTCTCCAAATCAAAAACAGCAATTCAACAAAATTACCGCTTCGCTCACCAGATCCCGAGCTGAGAAAATCCTTCCGAATTCTGGTACTCCTATATATGTCTCACTTTGTGGATCGGTCCAGAGAAAGCAGTTGGTGGAATGTATTAAATAAACATACATATAAACAAAAGATCGCTATAACAACTGTCATTTGCTGTCTAAGTCGTATTGATATTCTAACTTAGCTTGCCGCCACTTCCTCATTCAAACTCCCCCGTGAGAATAAACAAACCTCCCCGTTTTGTGCGTTCACCCTCCTCTATAACCCAGGTGCGTACCTATTTAAAGGGATAGGCCTACACATAAGGAGGCTAAGTGATCGCTAAAAATACTGTCCCATACATATTTTAGTCAGTGGGATAATATACAGTAAACATAGCATGCCATAGGAGGAGGGCATCTAACACCCCACATCCACTTTCCTCACCTTTGACCCTGGAAGGACAAGTGGTTGAACAGGTGGTGAAGTTCAAATACCTTGGCACAGAGATCGACCAACGTCTGTCCTTTAGCCAGCATGCAGATGGGGTTTACAAGAAGGGACAACAACGTATGTATCTCCTGAGGAAACTAGACACCTTCAATGTCAGTAAAGACATTTTGTCAACTGCCTACCAATCTCTGGTGGAATCCATCATCACTTGCAACATTACATCCTGGTACGGCTTCCTCACAAACGCAAGCAAAAGCAGACTTAATAGATTAACTAAGCAAGCAAGCAAGCTAATAGGAATACACCAGAAAGCGCTGGAGGATCTGTATATCCAGGCAGTGGGAAGGAAGACCAACTCCATCCTCTTAGATCCCTCCCACCCACTCCATCCTTGTTTTGATCTACTTCCTTCTGGCAGAAGATTCAGAATGCCTTTGGCCAGGAAAGCTATCTACAAAAAATCATTCATCCCCATAGCTATACACACACAGAACACTCATTCCTCAAAGAACTCACACAAATAACACACACACACACACACACACACACACACACACACACACACACACACACACACACACACACACACACACACACACCTCCAAGCCTTCAGTCAAAAGACAATTTTCTAGTATGGCAACATACTAGACAATAAAGCTTTTTGAATCTTGAATCTTGAATATGGCCAGACAATGTATTATTTCCAGCTCTCATATGTCAACTGCCTATATGGCTCTTTTCCAGCATCTATGTTTGATAACAGACACTCATTATTATGTGAACATCACATAGATCAAGCAACTTGATCAATTGTCTTACTGTATTTTGCGACACAACATAACCTTTATGTAGCCTAGGCCTATTGCACGTGTCGGAGATTAATCGAGATATAAACACTTAGACTAATTCAAGAGAGAGAGAGAGAGTAAAATAAATCGAGGGGTCCGGAGCAAGAATTGACAAAATACTTTATCGTGAAGAAAAACAACAACGATAACAGCCGAGTAGGTCTTAAGAGTCACTGTCGTTCACAAACTGCGGCGTCTTTTTATACACACAAACAGAGCAGCTTCTCCTTGAGGTGTCTGCCTCCATTCAGTCATAAATCCATTTTAACCTGAATGGTCAGCAAATAGACAACAAATGGTCAGCAAAGATAGCCCTGCTCCTTTTCGGGGGGGTCCATCTGTTCTAAACCCAGACCCCCAGGCACCGTGTGTTTTCCACTATTAGACATAAAGACCTCATAATAATCACAGTTTACCATAGAATATAATCAGCAATTTCTACCACAAATCTCCCCTTTTGTGACTGCCAAGATCACAACAAAAACATAACAGTCGTTCAGGCTATATTTTGCACTACATTTGATCATCATTAAAAACCTTTAAGCATGTTCAGGAATCTCAACCTGTATAATTCTCAGGATTTTAAACCTGTTTAAGGCAAAAAGATCTATCAAATGTAGAATACAAACTAGAATTCACACATAACATAGTATTTTCAGCATACCTTGAAAATTAGCATTTCAGAATATATGACATAAAAATATGAAACTCAAAAAAGGACATTTCAAAAAATAAGTAAACAATAGAAATCAAAAATAAAAATAAATAAAAACTAAGATTGTCAACAAGCTTGCATAGCTTTGGATAGCTCTGATTATCGTCATGTACCGGTATACTATATAAACGTGGGGGGTTTGGGCATTGTGGTTGTTGCTTCTGTTTGCAGCCACCAGCCCTGAAACCCATTAGTCCAATGTCCATTTGTTCAAACTGTCTGAAATGGTTGTGGTTCACATGGAGAGGTCGCCAGTTAAGAAAATAGGACCTCCTTCTGATGTCCGATTCTCACAGTCCGGTCTCCTCTCTAGATTCACTCCAATCTATCTCCCCATAGAGCATCCTCTCCCAGTCACCCGACTCCTCTAGGTTGTTCATCGCAAGTGTGAATGATCCATCTGGGGCAGTGTTATTTGGAATGAAGGTACAACCCATTTCACCTATAAGAGCACAAACTCCCCCCTTTTCTGCTAAAAGCCAATCTAAAGCCTGTCTGTTCTGCCAAGCCACAGCTTTAAGAAGTATATATTCTCTCATATTTAATTTATACTTTCTGTTATAGCCCCATGCATCCCTGACGTTACTGTTAACACCATTTCATTGGATTAAATTGGATATTTACTTGACACCGATTCTTCCTATGCACATGTTCATAATTCTGGCGGAAGGTTAATGCACATAACGGTTGGTTATCCGACATAACAGTAAACACAAATTCATTAACTCGGTTCTCCGGTGGTATCTGAGCATATAAGGCAATTTTCCCTTTCTTGTTGAATATTCCTGAGTAGGGATGGGAATCGAGAACCGGTTCTTGTTCAGAACCGGTTCCGAGTCAACCGATTCCTTGGAATCGTTAGCAAGCCTGCTTAACGATTCCGCTTAACGGTTCCGGTCGCGGCAAATGCGTCGTGACGTCACACACACGCTGCTTTGATTTGGTTCAGAACGCAGCAAACATGTCGCCGCCGAGGAAGAATCGCATTGTGCGTTCAAACCAAACGCGACGGGGCGACAAGATCCCATACAAAGTGAACGTAGAGACGCGTATAAGGGCGAGTTTGTCGCGGGAGAAAACCGGCGACAAGTTTTTGTCGTGATGACAGTCAATCAGCGTTCAACAGCGTGATAACTGAGTGACATGTGTAACGTAACAGCCAATCAGCGTTCAGCCGTCAAATTCAGTGCAGTGCAGTCCGGGTGAACCGCGGAATGGAGGAGAAAGTGATTGTTGCAGTTTGCGACTCCCGGATCTCTATATATAATAGTATATAATATATTATATACTATATTATAATTGTATATATAATATCACGGCCAACAGCTCTGTCGCCTCCGGATGGCCGTAGCGTGGGGAGCTCTCATAGGGATTGGGCTTCTCGGGGTTTGTTTACCGGCATTGCTATGGTTTCCGGTCTTGTGTGTTCCAACGGTTTATTAGGTAGGCCCATCTAATAAATCTCTGTCTAATCAATGCTTCATTTTGTTTGTCAGTTTAATTTTGTTACAAGTTGAATGCAAATGAGCACTGTTAGAATTCCAAAAGGCACAAGCTCTTACTTGGCTGTTTTCAGTCTGTGTTTTTAGTTGTATGGCACATAATGATGGCATTTGGGCTTAAAAAGCGATATATTTTTTCGTCTAGACCACTTGATTTGAAAATGTACAATTTCCTAATACTAGAAGCACTTCTGATCAGATATTAAAGAGATGTAATGCAAACAAACACATTTATACTTATTTTCTCACCCAATGAGAATCGATAAGAGAATCGATAAGGAATCGGATCGATAAGCAGAATCGGAATCGGAATCGTGAAATTCTTATCAATTCCCATCCCTATTCCTGAGTGAGTTGGGGCCGGGTTGTCCTGTGTTTCTCTCTGGCTTCCTTCAGTACCAGCCCCTAATTCCTGGCCCTTCCAGGTTTGCGTTGTCCCCGTGGTTTCATCCTTCCTCGGGGTCTGTGCTTGTGCCAGCGGAATCTGGCACAACCCGTAAAGGATCAGAAACAGGCTCCCCATTTTCAGCAACATCATGTTGCTGAATCTCTTGGCTCGACTGGATCTGGTCCTGGGGTGGCTGGTCAGCCCCAGGTGTGTCTGCGTCTGGCTCCTCCTCCTCACACTCATCCCTGGACTTGGGTTGAGCGGCTTTCGTGCAGTGGTTGAGATGATACCACGTGGCACTTCCTTCCACTTGGATGGCTGTTGGTGTTGCGTGGGTGACTTTGTATGGTCCTTCTCTCCTGGCCTAGTTCCACTTTCTCCTGAACATCCTGAGATACACTTGGTCACCTGGCTCCACCCCCCTTGGTGGCTCCTTCTCCAACTCTGTCTTTCTCTTGTTGAAAAATAAGCCTGTGTATGCCAGTTAGTTGTCCCAAATAGCGTCTTAATTCAGTTTTCAATTGTTCCAATGGAGGTCCTTTGTGAGGCCCTCGAATGACAGGTGAAGGCATGGGTCGACCCGTAAACATTTCATGCGGGGTTAGATGCGTCGTTCTGTTAGTTTTTCATGCGATAACTCATTAGTGTCAGTCGTAGTGCATTAGTCCTCCAATTTAGTACTCTAATTTAATTTTGTTAATCTTTGTCTTAAGCGTCCCATTCCTCTCTCCACCATACCTTGTGGTTTGAGGAATGTAGACACGGACTAGTCTTTGTTTGACATGCAGATGTTAAATCACTTGTTTGAGTGTTTTCTGAATAAATGCTGCCCTATCACCTGAGCTAATTTGTGACGGAATTCCAAACCTTGGCATGACTTCTCTTAGTCAGAACCTTGATTACCGTAACCGCACTTAGGTCTTCTGATGGGACTGCTTTTACCCATCTGTTGAACACTGTTTTTTCAAATATTTCACACTCATTTAGCTGGATGTCAATCATTGTTTGCAAGTATGGTGAAGAAAAACCTTGTTTTCAAAAAAAATCCTAATTCTCCTCAATACCTCCCCCCTTGCGCATTAAATGATAAGCAAATCTAAGAACGTCGTTGGTGCAACCAACGTCGAAACGTGTAACCTTAAGCATCAGTAAACTGAAACCAATCTTTTGGGAAGGGAAATCGAAACCAGTATGTCCAAATCCAAAGCCCAATATGGGTGGGTTTACCATCATGCACTAAACCGAAAAAACGTAATCCAATTTGACAACATAGCATGTATGACTCCTTCCCAGCAGATGTGGCATCAATCCACCTATTGTCCTTAACTAGGGAGATGTGAAAGAAAACAAAAATCACAATATTAAAACTTGGATTTTCAATATTGGGCGACTCACTTTTGTCTTAACCGTTACTCAAAATCACAATTCTCTTCATAATCCTACCCGATTGCCCTTCACTATCTATTTAAATTGGACGACCTAATTAAACCTTTTATTCTACCTATTGCTTGCATTTAGTGTTTTCCATATTCTGATTCACTACTATACCAAACCCAAACCCTCTATGTTGTTCTTAACTAGTTTATTCAACACTGAATTGATCCATTGTTTCTATTTACTAATTAACCATATTGTTTTATCTGAAGTGTGCTTGTGTATCCCCTTGTGTACTCCATCACTCTGAGTAGGAGAGGATTCTCCCCTACCTTGGCAGCCCTGACACACACACGAGAACAGGCTCACATACGCATCCTTTCTTATTTTATTTTACTTATTTATTTTGAATGACATGTCATTGTGGATAACCTAAATTAGAAATTTGGATAACGTTTTATCATACTTATTTGGTCTAATTTTTAAGTATTGCCGATTGTTTTTTCTAAATTATAAGATCACTTTTAATAAATTGTCTATTACTTATCATAATCTTGAAGGAAATATTTTATTTGTGTTGTTATCCTGGCACCTAGACCTCGTCAGGTCCAAGCACCAAAATAACATCCACCTATCCACGCAGAGTCCATGGGTTGGGTCTGCTCCTCCTTTGATGAGTCACTTTACCCTGGCGCCATTGAACCCATTGACTCCTGTGGAGTGTGGTGTGCAGACAATTTTTTAACGCTAATTGCTCATGTTTTGGAGTCTAGATAATTATTCCTAAATCCTGTAATCACCATGTAACTTGCTCAGGGACACATCAACACTCAGCTAGGAGAGATGGGGATCGAACCAGCAACCCTTCGGTTACTAGACAACTGCTCTACCTCCTGAGCTAAACGACCCCAACCACCTCTCCGCTGATTTATTACCTCCGGGTCGGTCCGCATCCGCCCTTTTTGTTTTCTATACATTCCTCTCCCTTCTCCAAACACCTTCTCTCTCTGATCCAACCCGTTGTCTCACCAGTGCTCTGTGTACCAAGATGTAATGATATATACCACATGATGTTCCGACGCGATGGAGAGTCTCCAAGAACCACAGAATCACCAATCCCAGCGGTGGTTCTAGGTTTTTTCTAAAACAGTGGACATGGGTTACAGGAACCAATTACAGAGTACATCCAAACGCACAAATAATCTATTAGGCACAATGCAAATTCAATCTCTTTCTCTCTGTTGTCTCTCTGTCCAGCCCCCACCTGCGGGTTTTCCTTACTTACGTCACAAATCACTTCATCTGTCCCCTCTAACTCAACTCAATGCTAACTCTTTCTCACTCACTCACTCACTCACTCACTCACTCACTCACTCACTCACTCACTCACTCACTCACTCACTCACTCACTCACTCACTCACTCACTCACTCACTCAATCACTCACTCACTCACTCACTCACTCACATATACAACTTAAAATAAGAATTCACTGATTGTCATCCTTGGAGCTGTCATAGGTATTAACTGCGTGTGTTCCGAGAATCCTAAAGTTTTGGTGAATTTTCCTGCCATGGGGAGGCGAGAGGCATAATTTGGACCTACGCAAGTGTAAGTGGCTCCAGTGTGGGCCATCATTGGCGTGCCTCTATAATTTATCAGAACCTGCAGTATTGGTTCCTCATCAGCTTGTTTTGTGATTGCTACAAGCTGACCCTCCCCCTGTGGATTCCCTTGGCACCCCTAGTATCCCTGACCCATAAAGGGACCCTGCTGTCCCCGGTTGTAGCTCCCTTGATCTTGCCTCCCCTGATAGCCGTTGCCCTGTCCTTGCTGAGGTGGAAAAGGGTTAATCAAACAATCTCTCTTAACATGTCCTTCCTGGTTGCATCCAAAACATATTAAAGGACCTCTGCGTTGTCCTTGGAATCCCTGCTGTTGATTATTTCTATACTGCCCTTGGTGCCCCTGTTGTTGATTATGCTTGTTCCCATTGTTATGTGTGTGTATATTTATGGCAGGTGGAGTGGGTGACCATTGGCTCTGAAGCTGTTGTACTGGGGGGGAGAATGCCTGTTGAGGAGGTTGGGTTTGTGGTGCGCCCTGCTGGACGGCTTGCAGTATTGTATCAACAGACTCTGAAACAACCACCTGTTTTTTCTTCTCCTTTTCTCTTTTTGTGAGTTCTTCCAACTGAAGCTGAGATAGCTTCCTCTGCACCTCTTTGCTTTGTTCCTGTATTTTGTGTTCATTTTGCCGATATTTGTCCACTGCATGAACCACATGATCGCAGAAGTCTCTATGAGATTTATTTGTAACCAGTTCAACCACATCATCCAGCTTAACTTTGATTGAGCTAGGTAGAATCTCTATCACAGAGTTTCTGAACATGACCGAAAACACAGGATGGATCTCAGGATCCTCATTCGTCTCCAAGCGCCATCTGTCCACTTGGGCCTGGAGGTAGGATGCAGGATTCTCTGTGTCATTGACGGGGAGGCCTCTCATGTTTTTATGATCGATATGGGTAGGGAACTCCCTTCTGAGTGTGGTCCACATCGCCACTCTGTAGCGATCAAGTGTAGTCCCATCATACATTCCGTCCATTATATCCAACCCTCCATTCCTCAGTACAGACTCCATTTTAGATAACCCCAATACTCTTGCCAACAGAGCTTTCAGGTCCCCCACTGCCATTAGCTTTCCCACTGTGAGTTCCTCAAATGTTCTAATCCATTTAGACGCCCCGTTATGAATGTTAGGGAGTTTAGAAATGACTCCCTCCAAGTCCTGTGAACCCCATGGTTGATAGTGGACCTGTTGTCCTTTGACTAGAATAGGATAGTTCCCGGGGAGGGTGTCGGGTGCCTTTTTTCCCCTTTGCGATTTCCTTAGTTTCTCATCTAACTCGAGTGGTGTGGGGCTTAGTACTGTTGTACTGCAGCCAGGCTCCTCTGTCGCTGGGCTCTCACTATACCCCTCCCCCTTGAGTTTAGTACTCTTTTTTGTTTGCCTTTTCTGAGACTTCGTCCTCTTCTTTGTGTTTTTTCCTCTCCTTTTTTTTTTTTCCAGGAGAAGGCCCTTCGCAAATTCGCTCATTACCATCTTTCACATCTTTATTACTGTGCTCATCACCACTTGTCTCATCTTCGTCCTCATCCTCACTCTCACTAGAACTAGTGTCAGCATTACTACACTCTTCTCTTGCTTTCCTAATCCCCTCATAACAGTCCATGTGTATGGGCGCGCCCCTATTCCCCTGTGTGTTACATTTATTATCTCCTTCATCTAGTGTGACTTCCCCTTTAATTTCTACGTTGCCTGTTAACAGTGGATACATCTTAGTTGGTTTGTACGGCGGTGGCTCAAGCTTCAGAGGCAAAGGTTGAGCCTCTTTTTTCTTTGTGATGATTTTTCTGGCCACCCGTTGTATTGCTCGCCACCTCTCTCCCTCCTCTTCGAACAAAGCTAGCACTAACTTTTCCCTGTCTCTCTTCTCCAAGGCCTTTTTACCACTTCTGTTAGGTTTGTAGTTCCTTATTACTACCTCCATGTCCCTACACATTGTTTGACCAAAAGTCCCTCCCGCGGGCCATATTGTACCTGATTTAACTGTCCGCTTCTCCCACTTCTCAGAAATTTGTTTGATCTCATTTCTGAGGAGTGGATTGTCTCTACTCAAAACTTCTACCGCTGTTGGTGCCATTTTTAATTATTACTTTATTACTTTATTTATCTATTCTGAAGTACACTATTTATTAGTAAAATTTATTTGAGTTTATTCTACTAGTTATTTTCTATACTTTACTATCTCTAAGCTACAAATGTGAACTCTTCCCAAGCGCTCGTCTCCCTCCCGAAGGTTGGAATGTGGCCCCCACCCTTCACTGCTATCAATTCTCAACCCTACCTTGCAGGCTCCTGCTCGTCCCCTGTGTGTTTGCTCGTGCACGTGCAGTTAGGGTCAGCGCGATTATGTTTAAATCAAAGAAGATTTACACATTTATTCATTACTTCAACAAATTAACTATTCTCTATCCATCTAATTTATTTATGATTATCAACTACTTTAAACAAATGAACTATTCTCTGTCCGCCTAATTTATTTATGATTATCAACTACTTTAAACAAATGAACTATTCTCTGTCCGCCTAATTTATTTATGACAGAATCAACAAAAAATAAACCGGGTCGTAAAAATCTCCGAGGTAACTTAATCCTAACACGATTTAAATACAGACAATAAACCGATTCATACAATTTTTAATATTATATTGAAAAATGTCAGAATTGTTTGTAATCAATTACAAATAAAAGGTTGACCGAGCGTAGAAACTGGCCTTTTGATTAAAACATGAACAGTCGAGTACTCCAACTCTGAGCTACTCAACCCGAACTTAAAACAAAAACCCTATTCCCTCATAATGCCAACATCAGAATTAAAATTCACTCAATCGATCCGAGATCAGAAAGCTGTTCAATCAGCCCAAAATAAGAGAAAATTCACTCAGTTGATCCAAGATCAGGAAACTGTTCAATCGGCCCAAAATAAAAGAGAGTTCACTAAATCGATCCAAGATCAGAAGACTGTTCAATCGGCCCAAAATAAAGGAAACTCACTCAATCGATCCGAGATCAGAAAACTGTTCGATCAGCCCAAACCAAGAGACAATTCACTAGTCGGTACTTCAAGGAAACTTTTCTCAAATAAAAATGAATTCATCTACGGTAATGAATTCCAACCCAGCTCTCTGGGATACTCTCAGACATCCAACAGGTACTTCAACCGACCTGCGGACCTGTACTGTCCTATTGGAACTTTCCCACTAATTCGAACCTCTAGAATACAGCCACAGGACTTTATAATAGGTCTATTTAACCAAAACCTCAAAACTCCAAATAACAACAACTCGTTTACTCGTTTCAAAATAGGGAGCCACAAAGCGTCTTGGTCATTTAGAACCACAGCGCCTAGGGCATATGTGCGCGCGCACATCAATCTCTCCCGGAGCCCCCGTATCTCTCACTCGCTCATTTATCTATAATTTTGGTTCGTTTGATCAAAGAGACACTTTACCTGCTGCTGAGCGTTTCAGACGGGGCAAGAACAGATCAAACGACTCTATCCTATATATGGCAAGACAACTTACCCTTGAGCTCTGGTCGTATGATCCGTTCGCGTCCCGTCCTCTGGCCCGGCAGCTGACGAGTCCCTATTTCATCCTGTTCGTGACGCCAAATATGTCGGAGATTAATCGAGATATAAACACTTAGACTAATTCAAGAGAGAGAGAGAGAGTAAAATAAATCGAGGGGTCCGGAGCAAGAATTGACAAAAGGCTTTATCGTGAAGAAAAACAACAACGATAACAGCCGAGTAGGTCTTAAGAGTCACTGTCGTTCACAAACTGCGGCGTCTTTTTATACACACAAACAGAGCAGCTTCTCCTTGAGGTGTCTGCCTCCATTCAGTCATAAATCCATTTTAACCTGAATGGTCAGCAAATAGACAACATCAGCAATTTCTACCACACACGGAGGTGCAACCATCTGTATCCTTGCATCTGCCCATTTCCCATGTTAAACCCGATTCTGAAATACAATTTTCCCAAATGATCTAAACAAGCCATTGGAATCAGTGCAGGCCCATGGAGCGGTTGCTATCCCTCCCAACTAATTTCAACTTTATTCTCGACATTTCGAGTTTAATGTCGACTTTAAAGTCGACAAATCGAGATTAAAGTCAACATAATATTTGAACTTTATTCTCGACATTTCGAGTTTAATCTCGACAAATCGAGATTAAAGTCGACATAATATTTCAACTTTATTCTCGACATCTCGAGTTTAATCTTGACATGTCGAGATTAAAGTCGACATGACATTTCAACTTTACTCTCGACATTTCGAATTTAATGTCGACATGTAGACTTTAAAGTCGACGTGTCGACTTTTATCTCGTCACGGCAAAAATATTTTTTTTCTTCATGTGTGGCCCTAATACTCCGTCGTAGAATCGTCAAGGTAAGACGTTCTAGATTCATTATTTGACCATCAACATCTCAACAAAAAAGAGGAGAGGAGATCAACCCTTCAAAACGGCCGATTCAATTTGGGTCTTAATGTGAAGGGTTAAATGAAAGAAGCCTCTTTCTCAGAAGTCAGCTTTCAGAATTCTGTTTACTTTTTGGTTGCAATTTCAAATGACAGTAAAATTGACTTCTTTATCTTCCCTCTAAAAAGGGTGGCTTGTTTCTTCGCTGACTTTATGAAAAGTTCTGCCCGCTGTGAGGGACATGAATCCAATAAACTAGCTAGCTAGCTTATGGGGTGTGATTTGGTTTCCTTCACAATTGCAGGGTAACATAACCGCGAGTGAGGAGGTCATTGTTTCTGATTTATTATCTACACCTATTTCTAGGTTAACTTTTTTTAGTTATTAATAGGAAGACCCACACCAGAGCTAAAATTGGTTCAGAAAACCAAAGCTTTTGAAAGGCATTTGCACTCCACCAATGCATGGGAAATCCGTGGATGACGCGATCAACCAAGGAGCGAAAGCTTTATTGTTGGGATTGTTTGATTTGTTAGTTTTGCACCCTGGTTCATTCTCATATTCTACTGAAGTGCGTGTGATGATGTGATTATTTGTCAGGAGGGTTAGCATTTCGCCAAAGAGATAGGTGTTTTTAGTCTTGGTGTTTACTCTCCCTCTCTCTGTGCTGTTTGCTCGTGGCATAGCCCCGGCTGGAAGAGCGTATTCATGTTGGTTCAGAGCTGGAATTGTTACAGGTATCTTTGTTGTACTATAGGTTGAGAAGACACAGTAAGCTAAGCCGGTGGTTTGCTTTTTTTGCGACGGGGAAGGGGAGTCAGAGGGCCATGGTTTAAGAGTCACGGTTCGCTACTGGTGTTTTGTAAAGTATTATAATGTAAGGTGAAAAGGTCTCTTTGCTAACAAACGAGATACAAAAGTGTATCATTACAAATTACTTTTCATGTGAGATTATTTTCAGTCACCTGGACATTTTCCGTCAGAAATTACCCAGAATAAAGATGTGTTGAGTGACTTTTCAAATAGAAGAGGACATCCTGAGGATATTGATCGTTTTGCCTCAAGGTTGAAAGAGTTTCATGCCCTTTATAGTTTTTTCAGTGATATAACCTTCTTTCGAGTGCGGCAAGAAACCACCCATTGAAATACCTCTTTATGACGTTTGGGTGTGACAAGTTTTACAAGACAAATTTCATGCTGGTGCAAAAATAACACATGCTTTCATTTCCATTGATATATTTACATCACATTAGTTTTGACAGAAATCCTGAAGGACTTGAAAACATGCAATCACTACCAAACAAGTCCCTCTCTTAATCCCAAATAGCAAACAGCTATTTCCAAAGCTTTTCTCTGCAGAGTTTAAAGTGCACCCTTTAAACTGATTTTCTAATGTTGCCTGAGTAGGCTACATATGGAAACCTAATGATACAATGATCTGATTCCAGTGGTTGCAAAATAGTGTTTAGGAAAAAAGAATGACATTAATTGCTTTGCAATACATCATTTTTTTTGTATTTCTTGTAAGAAAAAGTGAGGCTTGTGCACCTGTCAGAGTAATGGCAAGGCAGTTCCACAAAGAAAAAGGGACAATGGCAATTTATGAGGGCATATGTGTTAAATGAGTGTTAAACCGAGTTAAACCGACCCCCCAAAAATAAAAAAATCTAATAAATATATTTTTGGTTAATGTTAGAAAAGGGAAGAATCAGGTCTATTAAAGGCGATGCATACAGCTGATATATGGGTTAATCCAACATGTCTGTATAAGCCTCGGGGCCGGGGGGAATTGGGCAGGGCTGGGCTCACCAAAATGTTGGTCTTGTCCACCAAATCAAAAGTTTACAGAACATTTTCCTTCTGTTCAGCCAATGGGAAAATAGGATAGAAAAAAACTGAATTGTTACTGACTTCTGATTGGGTGAGCAGTGTACAACCCACCTCCAAAGTCCTGCCCACTCCTTCTGCTCCTTCTGTTCCGGTACAGACACCTGGAGTTCTGTAGCAGACCCGTCCTGCAGTCTCTCGGAGCATGCCCAGGGGGAGGAGGGGAGCTGGTGACGGCGGAGCTTCAATTTGAAGAGATGGCGATTTTTGACCTTTTCCAAATTTAATCTCAGTCCCCCTATTTTATTTTTTATTATTGTTTTTCATTTTTCATTTTTTTTCTATCCCTTGTCTTGTAACAGACAGGGGATAAACAAGTACAGGTTTAAAGGTCTTTATGACAGTTTTATAACCAGTATTCAAAGGTCTTGATGATACACTCTCCGGTGCAGTAGGTGGCGCATGCACCTAACGTGGCGGAGGAGAAATGGCCGCTGTCCTTGGAAGATTGGATCTTAGGTTTGATCTGTGTTTAATGTAATGGGTCACAAATCACGATGAAAGGAGCTGATATGCGTGAAGCTTTTGAGGAGTTCGGGAAGTTATGGAAGTTATGGCAGTTATGGAAATTCTGTATGGCGGCGCAGGTGTGAGTGTTTTCATAGGAAACGCAACACACTTAAGTTCTAATTGTGACACAAGGCTTAAAACATATGGGGGTGCTTCAAATACAATGGTACAAAGTAAATAGCATACAAAGGTTGTTTGTACATTGTGCAAAGTTAGAATGAAATGCTAGTTCACATCCCTAACCCTGGGGATAACCCGCCCAAGTGGCCCAGCTATAGGTTCAAATAACCACCCTGATATAGCAGGCTACAACCGGCCCTGACTAGCCTAAATTATGAATGTTGTGCAACTTAAAGGTTGGGTATGGGATTTGCGAAACGCAAGCAGATTTTGAAAAAACACAACTCAAATGGTCCTACAACGCTGACTCTGACTCCACCCATTCCAAGTACATGGACGCGCAATCATGCACGAGCGCAAACACAGATGCGCGAGAGCGAGCCATTAGCTAGTTAGCTAGCTCCAGTAGCTACCGCAGGATAACAACAAACAGAAGCTTGCTCTGGGTCACGACTCACGAGCTTTGAGTACGTGCACGAGGGGGTCACGCGCGGGGAGGGGGAGTGCAGTACGACGTTTGATTGACGCACTTACTGTCCAATGCCACTCGGTGGTTCTGGAAATCATTGGCTTGGAGTTTTTCGAGCCCTGCCCGTTTCACAGATGATTGACTTGTTTAATTTTCATGTCAGTACTTCTAACTCAGTGGCTGTACGTGGATTATTATAACAGTTTCAAGTAATTTTGCAAAAATGGCCAAAAAAGAGAATTCCATACCCAACCTTTAACTACAATGAACAAAAAATAAATTAATATAATAAAGGCCTAAGTGCAGTTTAAGACTTCTTTGTCATTGATGAAATAATAATGAAGTAAAAACAATAGATGGAAACTAGATAAAATATGAAAATTTCCCCAAACCTCTTCATATATGAAACTTATTTTAAAGTTATTACAGTGCAGCCCTTTCCTTTTTTTTTCTTTAACGCTTTGTCCATAAGTCCTCAGTTGTTAGCCCAATCTGATGTTATTTGGTGAAACCATGTAGTTTAACTATCTTGAAGATCCTTTTATTCAAAGCAACTTACTGTGATTCTCCTTGTGATATACCTTATGAGAAGGTGTATTTAGGTGACTTAGGGAGGCCTACAGATGTTGAGGAAGATGTAGGATTTGGGGAATTAAGGGATGAGGACTGGTAGACAGGTGTTTGTCTTATTGTCTTATGCAAACTCAATGCGTGGTTATGGCGAGATGCCTCTGAGTCCTCCTTCCCAGCCACCTGCTGAGAACTGTGATTCTACGTCTTCGGACGTAGAATCAATTTGTTTTTTTGCATATTATTTTGCATTTGGCTAAAACCCTCCTATAAAACACATTTTGGTTATTTTTTAATCAAAGTCCCTCAGATATTTATCTGACAGGAAGGCTTGGAGTTCATTCAGAGGAGGAGGATCAGCTAGGATGTTCTACTGGGCCCTGCTGTTACATCTCAGTAAGTCTTTCTTACGACTTTTAAATTCACTTTTCAACCACACTCTGAAGAATTAAAAACAATAATTGTATTGTAATAATTGTAATATTTATGCAGCTATCTAAGGTGTCAGCCATAGACATATTAGTTGTCTGATGTTCAGTTAATCTTCCAATTGTTAATAGTCATTAAACCTGAGCAATTATTGTAGTTATAAATAATGTCAGTTGTTCCTGAGGTATATCGTTGTCAAGATTGCATGCATGTTTTGATGAATTCAAGCATGCATCCATTCATATATACATGCTGCAAGAATGCATCAGATATAAGCAATATGCATACATACACAAACACCCAAACACAAGTAGACAACTCTAATTGTTATTCGACAACTCAAGAATGATCAGCTGATGCCTTGTCATATTTGTTTTATTTCTACTCAGGTTTGCTTGTCATCCTCTCAAATGCTGAATACCTCAATGGTAAGGCTGTTTCATTGATTAATTTGAATGTGACAATCGTTAATGTGATCCATGTTGTTGACGCCATCACATCAATGCATCCAGGATCCTGCAACGGCTACACCAACCTGACGGATCCATGGCGCAACCGCGCCTTTAGAAGAGCTGACATCCGTGGCGACCCAAGCAATGACAGACTGTTGGTCAAAAAGTGGTGGAGATTCACAGGGATTGGTGGAGATAGAGCCAGTGAAATTTGTGAACATAATGCGGGTACCTTCGGATACCCATGGAATGTGAAGGTGACTTATCCAGTCAATGAATCGCTGACACCAACAATGGGATCAGCAGGCAGATACCACTATGGATGCCACAATGACAAAATTTCCGTTGAGTGGGTGATCTGTCCGGGAAGCTTCCACGTCTTCAGACCACTTGGTGCTGGGCCAACGCGTACCGGCTTCACTACCTGTGAGAACAGAATTGTCTACGTTTACATTCTCCCCTTCACGATTTACAGTGTCAAAATAATTGTTAAAAATAACGATTTTTAACGACTATGGTGTGTGTGTGTGTGTGTGTGTGTGTGTGTGTGTGTGTGTGTGTGTGTGTGTGTGTGTGTGTGTGTGTGTGTGTGTGTGTGTGTGTGTGTGTTTGCACTGTCACCATTCAGATCATTCTGAGTGTGGTCCAGACTCCTGCGGTCCCCTTGCTGAATGTACCAGTACCCCTGTGGGAGGCTGTGTTTGTGTCTCTGGGTATGAAATCCCCCCTGAGCACATTCCTGTTAATGGTTCCTATGGCTGTGTTGGTGAGCTCCATTGGTCTCTCTTCAGTTTAGTTTATTTGTGTTTTAGCTAAGCTTGATTAAGCTCGTTTTACTTTAGCTTGGTTAGCTTAGCTTATCTTATCTTAGTTTACTTATTTACTGCAGGATGAGATCAGCACGTTATAATATCACATTATTAAAAATTATGACGAAGATGATGATGATACTTATTTAGTGTGTAGTTGTGTAAATTATGCCTGTTGATTGTCCGCAGACATCGATGAGTGTGTGAGAACTGCTGATATCTGCGGTCCGGATACCATATGCACCAACGTCAATGGAACGTACAACTGTACCTGTCTGCCAGGATTCAACGACACTGATCCAGCAGAGAAACTAGGAACGACTCCCTCCTGTGAAGGTAGTGTAAGATCCTCCTCCTCGTCCTACAGCTTTATGAAATCAGATATTATAATAGCATGAAAAGAATTGAATAATATTCTCTAACACACTGGCGGGGGATGGGTTCATTAGGCGAGGCAGACTTTTACAATAAAGATCGTCGTGTGGGTTTAAATTGTTCCGCTAACTTCAAGATTGGAACCAAGCTCATATCGGACCTCGCATGAAGGCCTAGATCACATTGAAAGCGACCTGAATGATACAACGATTTACGATCATTATAGGCCTATTCTTTAAGGGTATTTCATTAAAAACACAAGATATTCAAGAGTTATTGTAATTCTTACGTAGGGAGTAAAAGTATATCCAGTAATTTAATCAAGATAGTACGAGTATAACTCAGAATAATTGACCGGCCACGACAAAGTAATGTAGGCCTAATGTCTTTCGGGCTATTCGTATTATTTTGTAGTTTCCTAGTGATGGTTGCTTTTCAACAATGACAAAAACAGCAATAAAATAAGAAGCGACCAGTATTGCGCTCTAATATAACTCAATTAGAAACACTTCTTTTATAATGTTCACTCCCTAAAAGTGTCTGTCCTTGACTCTCTTCGCAGACATTGACGAGTGTCTCGAATACCCCTGCGGTGAGGGTGATTGTAAGAATATCCCAGCAAGTTTTGAGTGTAACTGCCATGTGGGGTATCGGCTTGTGCCTACTGCAGCTCCACAATGCCGAGGTCTGTAAAAAACACTCCAACACCAGCTCCAACCCCCAGGGGGACAATATCCCTGTGATATCAACACGGCCGTTATGTTACCTGTGACGTTCAACATTGTAATACGTTTGCATTTCTGGACTGATTTTGGTTGGAGTTGAGTTCTGTTTGTTAAGATGTGTTTCTTCCTTCCACTTATTGCCCCTTGATTAGATATTGACGAGTGTTTCAATTCCACCGTCTGCGGCCCTCGTACCAACTGCACCAATGTTCCTGGAAAACATATCTGCCAGTGTGAGCCGGGATACATAGCCACCGACCCGTCCATGGCCCCTGATGAGGACAACACCTGTGAAGGTAGCTAGTCACGCAATCTGCTGAATGAACTTCAGGGGAACGGCAGACTGAGAGACGTGGAGTAGCTCCCCAGGGCGTGGTCTTGGTCAAACTCTGGACACTCTGGACACTCAGTGCTAAACTCGCAGATTTACTTAATGTAAATTCAAGACACAAGAAAAACTTAAACGCACAACATTTACAAACGCTAGGAACACACAGACGGGGGGGGGGGGGGGGGAGGGGGCTGTGGCCTGGAGCAAAACACACAAGATGCTGTTGAAGCACTCGGGAAGTCAGGATAAGAGAGAGCTAGAGAACCACCAACAATATGATGAAGGGAATAAACACACTCACACACACACACACACACACACACACACACACACACACACACACACACACACACACACACACACACACACACACACACACACACACAGACACACAAACACACAAAGACCAGGGCAGGTAACAGACTTTGCAGGAGCTAACGTGGCCAAAGGTGGATTATTATACGTACATTATGCTGTTGATCACTCAGATCTGGATTCGGTTAAATTAGCAATGTGAATAATTGACAGTCCTTTTACGCATAAAAAGTATATATTCCCAGGTAAACGAGAATGGTTGTGTTGTGAAGACCTTAGAAAGAGCCCTCTATATCTACATAGAGAGCGGTCATCTTCCACGGATCCGCCATGTTTCTATAGCTCTAGAGCCGATTTAATATAACAATCAAGATCGCTCTCTACTTGTAAACTATGTCCTATAGTTTTATAGACTAAATAACTAGATACAATTTATAATCACTTGCTTGTTCTAAGTCACCCACCGTAGAATTGTCCTACTTTGTCTGATTTATAATTCTGTGGATTGTGTTACCAAATACAGTGGGTGTACCCAAACCAGCCAATGATGGATACATTTTACAGAGTCAGCAAATATACAAAAGCAAAGGATGAATGTGGTCATGTAAATATGTTTTATGTCTCTGAACAGATGTTGATGAGTGTGTGGAAGACGTCCCCATCTGCGGCCCTGAGGCCGTCTGTAACAACACAATCGGGGCCCATTTCTGCACCTGTAACCATGGTTACCACCTCGACCTCTCAGATATGATTGCCAGCTCTGAAAATCCATGCAATGGTGTGTGGTTGGTCTTTCCTTGTCCAATAATGTTGTGCTCGTACTGGCCTGATTCAAAAGCAGGTTGGGTTCGACCAACCTGCTGTCTTCTCCACAGACATCGATGAATGCAGTGAGACGGTGGATCTTTGTGGAACTAAAACCGTGTGTACCAACGCCCCAGGGACCTTCGACTGCTCCTGTCCTGATGGCAACTACCCCTCAACGGGGGTCATTTGGGAACCCGGTTTCACGTTCTGCCAAAGTGAGCAGACCGTCTTATTGAACATATTGTAGTTAGGAATGCACTACTTCAGGCATAAAAACAACCTCAAGAGAGCGATAGTTATCTTACATCGAATTGAATCACATTTTCACAAACATGAAGGTCGGTCATGATTAATCATAATAACATTTACATAAACATACCAAAGTTGTTACGAAGAACATACAATGTAGACAGACATGAAGGTGATTAAATCATCACAGAACAAAAATCCTATAGAAAATTCATGGGCTTAGGCCACTTTAAAGATGTTTAATATCACTATTATTGTTGGTAATTATTAATAAGAGATTGTCTTCAACAATAATTTAATAGGTCTTCAGGACATTATTGATGCGATTGAACCTCCAGAGGCAAGTACTGTTATTTATAAGAAAACAATTGTTAACTGAACTGAAATAAATAGTTTGTGAGATGCATTCAGAAAGAAGATTGAAAAAATAGCTATTCTTAAAAATTTATGAAATGGGAATGGAAAAGTTTGAGCGTGGATTTGTGTTGCTGTTTCAGGGACAAACAAAGGAAAGAGCTTTTCTTGGAAACATCGCCCAACAGCTGAAGAATAATGCAGGTGTCATTCTGTCAGAAGCGGTCAGTGTATGGATCAACAAATAGTTAGTTCACAGTCTCTCAAGACAGACGAGTGGCGGCCGTCTTTTTCTTTCGACGCTCAAGCCTACATGTCTGTTCTTTAGGGAGCCAGGTCTTGGGTGACGGGATTCAGAAACCCAGAGCAGGGTCCAAGTTACTTCAACCAATCATGATGCAGGGTTAATCTTTGATTTCAAATCAAATACCTTGGTTCTGTTTCGAGGGCGATACATTTTCATGAACACTGTGTCTAGGAAATTTACTTTAATTTGTCAGACACTGGCTGGGGCGTTGTGAAAAAGTCTACAAGCTGCTAATCTGTCTTCAGAGACTACTTAGTTCTCAAACAGATAACCTGATTGGGGTTTCAAACATAAAACAGGGTTACACAAAATAAACAGTCTAATGACATCGGCAGTTTGTTGTCCTTGCTTTTTTTTCAGACGGTGAAAAACAGCTTTTCTGCATCAATGGTACATTAAACTATTATGTCTGTTTATTCCGTTAATCCCCTTCAAGAAATTGTCACACAACTATAGCAACGCTTTCCTTCTGCCCCAGGAAATGTCAGGTGCGAACTCTAAGTCGCCCAAGGCGGTGACCAGTGATGGTGACGCAGATACAGGAAGTGTGATCCTGGACATCTCTGAGGGTTTGGTTTCTTCCCTGGTAGAACCCAACCAGAACAGCACGAACAAGACACTCCAGACTGCAGCAGTAGGTAGGAAACGTGCCACCAAGACATTAGAGCTAGTACCTAGTCCCTAGGTTGTTGGAACTAGGTACTGGGAATGAGGCAATAGGAACTATGGTAAGGCTTGCTGGATCACAATCAACTCGTTTATTGCCTTTTGTCTCTGTAACTTTCCCTCTAGATTTGAACATACAGACCTTCAGTCTTGGAAGCAGTAATGGAGAGAGTAATGTCCTTTCGGTCAAAGGAATCAGCATGGAGGTCAACCTCGAGGCTCTGGCACAGGACAACAATGGTGAGGAATAGTGACCCCCTCAGCTGGTTGGGTGGAAGAACTGAATGCGACCATCAACCTTATTTACCTGCGGCCATCTTGGGTTGTTTAGTGGGGCAACCTTCTGGTATATTTGAGGACAATGAAATGTGATCGAAATGCATTGTAAAAAATCGTTCATCGTTTCCATATATTGTTCTTTGATTGGCAGTCGTGAACATACGAAGTGGGAAAAACATCAAATCACTTGTATCATGACTTTCTGTTCTAATTCATGGATACTGTTCAGAACATTTTATGGAGATTCAGAGAAAACTTTGGACTTAGCCAAATGTTCTTCTCATTTATAAAACTGTGCTTGGGATCGTTATTAAAAGTGTGCGTATGCCCAAAAGCCAAGTTTTGAGTGCGGCAAAAAATATTCAGACTTATAAAACCCTGCGTACGCACACCTCTAAGCAATCTTTGCTTTATAAATCACAGAGTGCCTACAAGTGTGCGCAGCTGAATCAGCTTCACATTACGCCCTGTACACGCCCCTTTTTAACCATAAATGGTCAATAAAAATGACCTCATGAATGCGATCTGCATATAAAACAGTCTCAGATGCAAATATTATGTCTTGTCGGAAACAATGGCAGAAGGACTGAGAAAAGCTACAAAGCTAAATTTCACGGAGGTTGAAGTGGAGACACTTGTGGGTGAGGTGGAGGCCCGAAAAGTAGTTTTGTTTTGGGGATTGGGATTGGGATCGCTAACAACAAAAAGCAGAGTTAGTGGCAACATGTTGCTGCAGCAGTGAACTCTGTCAGTGGCACGGAGCGCACAGTCCCAGAATTAAAAAAGAAGTGGTCTGACATAAAGGTACCTATTTTTATGTACCAATAAATCGTTATGGTCCCTGAAGACCCTCACCCTCCGAATCCTGCCATTTGCATGGTCCTCCAGCAGTGCCATGGTGCAGCATTACGCACAGGGCTCACCGCTGTATTTAAAGGGTTACGGTAATAAGACTGACCTGTCATGTACTGAATTACCATGCAGCAATGTGGGAACGTATTATTTGTTGTACTCAGGAATGTGTTGATGTGACGCACCGGAAGACTATGAGTCAGTTGAAGAGTTAACAAGTAAAGAAGACACACATGGTTGAAACGGTCTCGGAGTGATTGATTTAATTCGCTGTTAAGTTCATAGGTTTAATCCTGAAAGGAACAGTTAACAGTATAGATGTAACATTGGCGACGAGGATAGCGACTACGCGTGGAAAAAGAAAAGAGGATGGATAAAAGTGGAAAACTTTTATTGTTCGACTGCTTCTCGGATCCAGCTATGCTAGGTCGGCGATGGACGAGATGGCTAACGTCCTTCGAACTCTATGCCGACGGTAAGGGACTCATTGTCGGCGAAGATACACCTGCAGCGACCTTGCAACGAAGGCATTACTTTTGCACCATGCCGGACCAGATGTCCAGGACATTTTCTTGACTTTACCTGATACAGGGGAACCAGCGGATTATGGACGCGCGCGTGTTAGCTCTGGACGACTACTTTGTGCCCAGGGTAAATGTTACATTTGCGCGGCAAGAGTTTCACGCAGTTACACAGCAGCATGCAGAGACTGTGCAGCAATTTGTGACGAGACTCAGGCAAGCGGGAAGGGACTGTGCATTTGGGGCGGACACGGACAACCAGATACGAGATGCGGTGATGGCGAGGTGCTCATCGACCTACGTGCGACGAAGGCTGCTCGAGGAAGGTAACGGTCTCACCCTCGTACGTGCCTTGGAGGTGGCAATGCTGTGTGAGCGGGTGGAGCAACAAATGTCTCCGTCGCATGAGGGAGCTGCAACGGGAAAGACTGAGACGGTGAATCACATAGGGCGAAAACGCGGGAGCGAAAAATTAAAAAAAAAACAAAGCCAGCAAAAAAGTAAGTTGGAGCAACGTTGCTACAGATGTGGCAACACGGGTCACTTTGGCAAGGACTCTAGTTGTCCCGCTAGGGGAAAAAAGTGCCATAAATGTGACGGGATAGACCACTTTTCAAAAATGTGTAAATCTAAAAAACAAACAGTTAATAACGTTACAGAACAAGCCGAATACGCCTTTGTGGTTAAGGATGGCTCAGCACAGAACAGCTTGGATATGTGCCTGGGAGGGATACATCTGAACATGTTGATTGACTCTGGGGCTACATGTAACGTAGTGGACGAGGGCACATGGGAAAAGTTAAAGAAGCAGAAAATCCAGTGCCAGTCTTATGTGGTGGGGTCAGAGAGGAAACTATACGCATACTCCTCCAACCAGCCACTACCCGTAAAGGGGGCTTTTAAATGTGAGGTAACGGTCGGAAACGCTAGCGAGCAAGTCGAATTCACAGTCATTCAGGGACATGGGGAGTCACTGTTAGGCAGGGACACCGCCACGAAATTGGGAGTATTGCGAATTGGCACAGACATAGCTACAGTGCAAGACCTGAAACAGTCTTTACATCAACCCCGACATCCAGCCGGTAGCTCAGCCCTTACGGCGGATACCGTTTAACCTGAGGGGACCTGTGGAAAACAAAATTAAAGAGCTGTTAAATATGGACATTATAGAAGAGGTCAGCGGACCGACCCCGTGGGTCAACCCAGTTGTCATTGTGCCGAAAGCAAACTCAGAGATAAGACTGTGCTTAGACATGCGTCAGGCCAAAAAATCCTGCAGGGAATGAATGGATCCAAAGTCTTCAGCAAACTGGACCTGAAATGGGGCTACCACCAGTTAGAACTAACCCCAGCCTCCCGTCAGATCACAACATTCGCCATACACAACGGAATATACAGATACAAGCGGCTGATCTTTGGCGTGTCTTCGGCCAGCGAGCAATATCAACACGAAATCGCCTCGGCACTCGCTGGAATAGAGGGTGTCGAAAACATCTCGGACGATATCGTTGTTCACGCTGCGGATCCAGAGACACATCATCAGCGTTTGCATGCTGTCATGGAGCGACTACAACAGTGTGGACTTACCTTGAATGGAGACAAGTGTGAGTTCAACATGGATCGTTTGGTCTTCATGGGAATACTGCTGACAGACAAGGGCATCGGACCGACTGCAGAGAGAGTCAGAGCGATAGCTGAAGCCAGAGAGCCTGAAAGTGCGTCGGAAGTGAGAAGTTTCCTTGGTCTGGTGAGCTATAGCAGCAGATTCATTCCAGACTTTGCAACGGTGTCAGAACCTCTACGATGCCTGATCAAAAAGGACACGGAGTTCGTGTTCGGCGAAGAACAGAGAAAAGCGTTCAGTGAGCTGAAAGGGGCACTGGCAAAGGCTGGAACTCTGGCATTCTTCGACAAAGACGCACCTACACAAGTCATCGCAGATGCGAGCCCTGTTGGCCTCGGTGCTGTGCTTGTGCAGTGTCAACTAGGCGAGAGGGTTCCGATATACTACGTCAGTCGGAGCTTGAGTGACTGTGAAAAAAGGTACTCTCAAACGGAGAAGGAGGCCTTAGCTCTTGTGTGGGCTTGTGAACGGTTGCACCCTTATGTGTACGGCCGACAGTTTGAGCTTGTGACTGATCATAAGCCGCTGGAGGCAATCTACAGCCCGCGCTCAAAACCCTGTGCCCGGGTGGAGAGATGGGTCTTCCGGCTACAACCATAGAACTTCAAGGTGGTGCATGTGGCTGGCAAGAAAAACATCGCGGACTCACTGTCGAGGCTGATGGGGGAAACAGCCCTCAAGGGAAAACACGCACACGAAGCTGAGGAATATGTGCGATTCGTTGCGGTGAATGCCACCCCCAGGGCACTGACAGCGAGAGAGGTGGAAGAAGCCTCAAAAACCGACCCGGAGCTGAACGAGGTTAGAGAGGCCATAAAGACAGGACACTTTGAGAAATGTATGCCATATGCACCTACTGCAGCTGAACTGTGCGTAATAGGATACATAGTTCTGAGGGGGACGCGCATTGTGCTTCCCAGCACTCTACGCTCAAGAGCGCTTACGCTGGCGCATGAAGGACATTTGGGCATAGTGGGCACAAAACAGCATCTCAGAACTAAAGTGTGGTGGCCAGGGATGGATAGGGCGGCGGAGAAATACTGCAAATCATGCCACGGGTGTCAGATCACGTCACGCCCAGACACACCCGAACCACTCAGACCAACTACACTTCCCGAAGGGCCATGGCAGGCTCTAGCTGTTGATTTACTTGGGCCCTTACCATCAAAACATTCGATTCTAGTCGCAGTGGACTATTACAGCAGGTATTATGAATATGAAGTTCTTACCTGACAAAGTCATCGACAGCATCGAGAACATGTTCAGCCGACACAGACTTCCAATGACACTAAGATCTGACAACGGGCCACAGTTCAAGTCTGACGAGTTTCGTGATTACTGTGCAGAGAAAGGAATTGTACATCTCAAAACAACACCAAAATGGGCCCAAGCAAACGGCGAAGTCGAGCGCCAGAACAGCTCACTCATGAAACTAATCAGAATCGCGCAATCTGCCGGATTGGAATGGCAGAAAGAACTCAGGCGATACGTCACAGTGTATCGGGGAATTGCGCACAACACCACAGGAAAAAGTCCAGCCGAACTCTTATTCAACAGAAAGATGAGAGGGAAGCTGCCTGAGATTACACCAACATTCATGGACTTTGAACTGCAAGACCGAGATGGAGAACAAAAAGGACAGTACAAACTTTACGCAGACGATCGGAGAAAAGCTGAGCACTCTGATGTGGCTGTGGGAGACACAGTGCTGTTAAAACAAGAAAAGGTGGACAAAGTCAGCACAAACTTCAACAAAACACCACACACAGTAATCCACAAACACGGCAACCAAGTGACTGTAGAATCACCGGAGGGAGCTCAATACAGCCGGAACACAACTTAAGTGAAAAAGTACATCACAAGCCAGCACGAACGGGAAGACGCGAGCGCACCAGACTACCCAGCGCAACAGCAGGCCATGAACTCTCACGACGGTCCAGCTGTGCCAGCTGTGCCCGACGGACATGCTACACCTGTCTCGAGACCTCAGAGGCAAAGGAAGCCTCCCGAGAGACTGAAAGACTTTGTGACGATTTAATACAGTGGCAATGAGTTAATTAATTTGCTTATATGGAAATACAGTTGACCGTTCTTGTTAACTGAGGTGTTTGCAGTTTTAAATAGATACCTTGGTGAATAGTTAATGCAATGGTTAATGGGAAAATTCTAAGAATAAGAATAAGAAATCATTTTCAGATAAAGGTTCATTGACATAAGTTACAATGTGAAGTTTTTCTAGAGATGAGTTGATTAATAGCAGAGCTACGAGTTTTAATTACAACAGGTATTGATTTAGGTTTCTGATGACATTAAGTTCTGATCCAAGTAAAAGGGGGATGTCATGTACTGAATTACCATGCAGCAATGTGGGAACGTATTATTTGTAGTACTCAGGAATGTGTTGATGTGACGCACCGGAAGACTATGAGTCAGTTGAAGAGTTAACAAGTAAAGAAGACACACATGGTTGAAACGGTCTCGGAGTGATTGATTTAATTCGCTGTTAAGTTCATAGGTTTAATCCTGAAAGGAACAGTTAACAGTATTGATGTAATATGACCGAGAACACCTTGGATAATCAGTTTGTAATCACCCACGTAAAATATTCTTGAACATAACTCCTTTTTAATGCCTGATTTGTCATGAAAAGCATCAAGAGGAACGGACAATAATGTAACGATTTTGATGAGGAGTATGTGGCACACTATGTATGTAGCCTCTGTGAAGTCACCCAAGGGTTTACACACGACCGTTGTGAAGCCGTAGATTAGCTCGATATTTTTACAACCAGCAGCCAAATATTTATGTTTGGCACATTTATGGAGGGAATTCAATGGCTGTGTTGCAGTATACTACGGCCAAAACGTATCAATATTAAATCTTAGCAACTTTATAATGAAGTAAACCTCAACCCCAAAAAAGTAGTTGTCGTTTTTTTTGCAGGATCGGCAGCAGCTGCAGTCCTCACCCTCCGCGACATGGAGAGGCTTCTCATTCCCGGCTTCTTTAAGACCGAGAACCAGACTGAGATGAACTCTGACATCATCACCGCCTTCCTACCCAAAACCAAGCACTCCAACTTCTCCCAACCTATCAACTTCACCATCCAGCACAAGAAGGTGAACCGTCTGACAGAATGCGCCATCGTCATCAACTCATCCACCAATCCATCTGTACCTACATCCATGTATCAACAGCTCCATCCATCCACCCTCCCATCTATCCATCCACTAAAATATTATACCTCCATCCATCATCCATCATCCATGAAGCAATATCAGTTCTTTACTGTTTGCTTTTTGTTTTTTTGCATCCTCAGAAATCAGAGGCTGGCCTGGTGACCTGTGTGTACTGGGAAGGGAAAGACCAGACGGCTGTGAAGGTGGATGCCTCCACGGGCGAGGAGGCAGAGGCCAGCCGCTGGTCGGTAAATGGCTGTTGGGTGGCGTACTCCGATGAGAACTACACCATTTGCAGCTGTTCCCACCTCTCCACCTTCGCTCTCATCCTGCAGATCGGAGACGTACGTACCAAGCAGCCCAACCTGAGGTGGTTTAACTGCTCAATGTATTGTCTTTGTTCTCTGTGGACGCCGTATTTTCCTCCTCCAGCTGACAGATGCGTATTTTCTACAAGAGAGCCAAAGGAGCAGGAAGGACAGGGTTCCATCCCTGCCTTGTTTGATGCAGAAACTGCTCCAACGTTGTGACACATACCACTACAATACAGGTCCCTAATGCAACAATCAGTTTTACAGTAGAGATCTCAATATCTGAAGTCAGAGAAAAAGTTGGTCAAAGTCCAGCCTGTAGGCCACCCCTGCACAGATTAACCACATAAACTTCGACTTCTGCCGACAACCCCTCCCAGCCGTGCCACACTGGCAAGAGAGAGAGATTTCTGTCAGATATACTTTCGTAAAAAGAGTGAATGAAAACCATCCAAACCAATCTCACTTTGGCCCTTAGATTCCTCCAGACTAAACGTTCAGCAGACAGCGTTGTCCGTGTTGTTTTAGGGCCAAATTACAAGCGGTGACGATTTTCGGCAGATCGACAATATCCCGATATTTTCACCAGTGTCACGTTTTCTTCTCTTGTTCGTCACCAGCCTCCTCCAGAGGACCCCTTCCTGGAGTGGCTGAACAGAGTGTGTGTGACCATCGGCCTGTTCTTCTTTGCGCTGGCCATCGTGACCTTCCTCCTGTGCAGCTGGAATGCCAAGATCAACAACACGGCCCGTCTGCACCTCTGCATCAGCCTCGCCTCCTCCCACTTCCTGATGCTCTGGATGGACCGATACGTTGACAATAAGGTGTTTGTTCACACAGTAGGGGAACAGATCCACCGCCTGGGAGGATATATGCTCTCCTCATGATACCCTGAGGGCATTCTTAGTGTTGAATGGGAGGGAGGGCATTCTTATATTTTGAGGTATTGCCTTATGGTATATTGATGGTATATTATACCTTGAACCTGGTCGTCTCTGTAGGTGGCTTGTAAAGTCATGGCCGGCGTGCTCCACTTCCTGATTCTGGCCAGTTTCTCCTGGATGCTCCTGGAGGCCCTGCAGCTCTTCCTGCTGGTCCGGAGACTTTCCAAGGTCCAGGTCATCCAGAGGGACGGCCTCCCTACACCAGTGCTGTACCTGATTGGCTATGGCGCACCGTTTGTGATTCTGGGCGTGTCTGCCGCGGTGTTCTCTGATGGATATGGTGCCACAGACTCACAGGTGTGAGTAGCACTGCCAGTGACCCACACACATATGACCATGTGTATCTATAGTTACGTATATGACATACACACACTCTGTTCTTAAAACTGTGTAGGTGCTGGCTATCCACAGAACGCAGTTTCAACTGGGCTCTGACAGGGCCTGTGGTCGCTCTCCTTGGTGTGAGTACATTGGCTTTATTTGTATTTGTATTTTTGTTACACTGTGGGACATAATTCAGCACAAAGCATTAGCAACAATTAATAATAATAATAAATATAACCGCAAGCAGTGATTAACGGGGTCCGAGCTAAATGAAAAGTCAAGAACACACTAATGGAAGATACATAAATATGACATGTAATTATGAAGGAGAGATGTTGATTTTCCCCTTAATGCCATACTGTGCCTCGGCTTTCAGGTGACTAGGCTGCATAGCAATGGCTGAATGTCATGTTCAGCTTGTTCAAAATGGTCTATTTGGGATTCAAACTCCCAAACTAAGGATCACAAGTACAATACATTATCCCATTGAGCCAGTGACAAACCTGAAATGTAGCCTCATTCACATGGTGAAAATGTCTATTGATAAGCACACAACATCCAGAAAACTCCAATGCCGTGTTCCGATATCCACACTTCCATGAGTACACTTAAATGAAGTACACTATCCGCACTCACTAAGTGCGCTAATTTTCAGATGTCAGTGTTGTTCCAAATCGAATACTCCGTGGTGCACTAACCGGAAATTACGATCACAACTGCCGCCGCGGCTCCTCCCCGGAAATAAATATCCCTCTTTGAACGGTGAACTCTTTACGCCTAGCTGCTATAAAGAGCTATAAAAGCAATAAAAACTACAAAATGAATCTTAACTCTTAAATTAATGCAGGCTATGTGGAAAATGCGCCGACTTTGCCTCAGCCTGGGTCCGCCCTCTTCCGCCACTAAAATGGCTGCTGTTGTGAAGCCGTAGATTAGCCGTAGATTAAATCGCGATCCACACTTCGCGATTTGACCGTTTTGAGTACACCATCCGGGTCCTTTCAGTACACTTATTTTCGCCCGATCTGAATCGGAACGCCCTACATACTCAAACTTAGGCTAGTAAGTACGGATAGTATGGATATTGGAACACGGCACAAGCAAACATTTCTCAAATGAATTAAGGGCTTTCTTAAAGGGGTACTATGCAACTTTTTTGGCTTAATTTACCTTAACATAACAGGTTAAGAGTCATTGTGATGGTTCTATAATACTTTATGGGTCGATTGGTCGCTGTTTCGACTCCCCTAGAGCATCTTGGCGGAAAAAGGGAATATGCAAGTTCCTGCCGGCAACCCGCCGCCCACTCTTGCGGGAGTCTCGGATCTCGCGGGAGTCTCGGATCTCGCGAAGCAACAAATTGCTTTACGGCACTACAGACCCACAAACACAGAACCGGTGTTACACCGAATTCTGCGACCATCCGAAAAGTGTGACCCCAGGGGGCGCTGTTGCATATTTTCTGCAGTATGCACGAGTTTGAAGCGTAGACAGGCATGACAAAAACATCCATAAGATCTCCCCCCAACCAATTACCTTTTTATTAAAGGTGCTTAATAAATGCATTTGATTTTGATTAGCGCTTTACAGACCCATACAATGGATAGGGTGTTTAGTACGGTCCTTCACCGTTGCTTCTTTACCCATAAAAAGCTACAGTCAGTGTTAAATTGCGTTGATTTACCTTTGAGAATTTCCTATTATAGGCTGCTGTGTAAAATGCTGTTTAGAATGAATGTTAGTATCAAGAAAAGTAAGACCCACCGGTGGGGGGAGATCTTATTTTTTATTTATGTTTTTGTTATAATGCACACGTGCATGTTGCAGAAAATGTACAACAGCGCACCCCATGGGTCACACTTTTCGGTGGGACTATTAAAATACATTGAAGGACATTTGCGGCATGTTAATGAAATACTTTGGGGGGAATTCACTTAAACTAAGTCATTTCATTTAACATAATGTAGGATATCCACCTCCGTTCAGTAGGACACCCTCTTCACTTCTCCAGAAAGAAACGTATCCCGCGCAAAGAAAGAGCAAAAATGCTGCTCTTGTTGTCATGGCTACCAGAGAGGACGCTGGTGTTGTTTGTTTGCTGCTTCTCTGATCACAACTTTTTTTTGATTTTTGTGACTGATAAAATAGTTTTCCTGTGCTTTTTTTTCACTTTTATTTTTTCACTTTTAACAAGCTATTGTTACGAGCCCTTCCAGTTTTTCGGGACATTGATTTGTAGCCTCACCGACGTTGTTAGCTGGGTAGTTAGGCATCTAGCTGTTTCTGACGTCTTCCAAATGTCCATCTTGCCTCACTCACCGGGAAAAGAGCCATCTGGTTCCAACAACCTATATCGCCTTGCCGGACAACTTTCAGCCACTCGCCTCCCGATCCCTGCTAGTGGGTCCCCCTCGCTCATCTATCTAGTGGCGGCTAACGCTAGGCTGCTCCGTCGGCCAGACCTGGTCACATCCATCCTCCTCACTCTGCATGGTCTCCCCCCAGTAAGTCTTTTCCCTGGTCCATCTCCTCCTGTCTTGCCGTGGGTAATCCTGGTCTACACCGCTGTCATCCATCTCTGTGCACCGGGCCCGCGGCTAGCCGCTATCGCTGAGCTGTTGCTCCCTCCGCCCGGCAGCATCATGCTCACCTATTCGCCTGCACAGCTGTTTGGTATTTTCAACTACTCCCCCCCATCATCCATCTCAGTCATCAAACAACTTGGACTCCTACGTCGTCGCCGTTACATCCACAGGAGCTCCCGCCGTGGATTTGTTTTGTCCCAGCACGGTCTCTGCGTCCCATTCACCCGGTCACCTGCACGCTCCGTCACGCCCCTACCACGTCATCAGGACTCAGCTGCTTCCGGACCTTTCAACGCTGCCGTTAGGCGTCAGCTCACCAGGCCGGTGAGCTCCCCTCTGTCCTTCTGCACAGCTATCCTGACTAACCTCAGACCTCTCCAGCCTGCCCCGATCCCACCCCCCTCTGGCTGCGTCAACTTTGCCCTCCTCAACACTCGTTCACTCACCAATAAAGCCCCCATCATACTTGAACTCATCCTTGACAATAACCTCGACCTCCTTCTTACTGAAACCTGGCAACAACCCAATGAATTTTTCTCCCTCAACCAAGCATCTCCCCCTGGTTTCAGCTACATCGCCAAACCCCGCCCCTCTCGCCGTGGAGGTGGTCTCGCCGTCATACATAAAGAGACCTATTTGATTAAAGAACCCACCCTCCCTTCAGTAGTATCATCCTTTGAATTCATTGCTTTCAAAGCCCCCTCCGCCACAACAGTTATCCTCATCTACCCGCCACCCAAACCTAATCCCTCATTCCTCTCTGACTTCACTGAACTCCTTACACTAGCATCAACCCTCTCTCAACCCCTCCTCCCTCAGTAACTACCGCCCAATCTCCAACCTCTCCTTCCTCTCCAAAACCCTTGAACGCATTGTCACCACACAACTCCAATCCCATCTCCACGCCAATAACCTTTTTGAACCCCTCCAATCTGGCTTCCGCCCCCTCCATAGCACAGAAACCGCTCTCCTCAAAGTTCTCAATGACCTCCTCACCTCTGCCGACTCTGGTTCCCTCAACTTCCTCATCCTCCTTTACCTGAGTGCAGCCTTTGATACTGTATACCACACCATCCTGCTCACCAGACTCAGCAACCTCGGAATCGAAGGAACTGCACTCAGCTGGCTTCACTACTCCGACAGATCTCACTTCATCTCCCTCCACAACCACACATCTGCCACAGCCACCGTCACACAAGGCGTTCCCCAAGGTTCTGTACTTGGCCCCCTCCTCTTCATCATTTACCTCCTCCCCCTTGGTCAGTTACTCCGCCATTTCTCCATGGACTTCCACTGCTACGCCGACGACACCCAGATTTACCTCAGCACCAAATCCCCGCACAACCCCCCCCTCTCCCACATTGAATCCTGCCTGTCTTCACTCACTCTCTGGATGCAAAATAACTTCCTGAAACTTAACAGCAACAAAACTGAACTCCTCCTCATTGGCTCCAAATCAACCCTGAGTAAACTCGCAAACCCCCCCACACTCACTATCGACGGCACCACGGTCTCCCCCTCCCCCCAGGCCCGCAACCTTGGCGTAATCTTTGATTCCACCCTCTCCCTTGAACCCCACATCCGCCACACTGTCAAAACCTCCTTCTATCACCTCCGTAATATTGCAAAGATCAGATCCTCCCTCACATCCCACGCTGCAGAAAGACTCATCCATGCCTTCATCTCCTCCCGCCTTGATTATTGCATAGCCGTATGGTTAAACACCAACAAAATGGTCATGTAGGCAAAATGGGTTGCGACTGTGGAAGTTTGGCTTTTCTATGAAATTGTGGGAAAAGTAAACATTTTTAGAGCAGAAGACCGGGGTGAAAAAGATGCATCTGATTTTAGAGATTAATATGATGAAAGAATTTTGAGTCCAGGTCTATTTCGTCAGGAGAAATAAGGCAAGTTCATAATTTTTCTAAATAGAGCCACCTTTGGGTGCAGTACCACAATTTGGGTTTATCAGTAGTGGGGGGTATTGGTATCCACCAAATAATAGTTGTATGTTTTTTTATACAATAACAAATTGGTCAGGTAAGAAAAATGGCCAAACTTAATTGGCCAATATTTCTCAAATGGAACTAAGTAAAACAAATTCTGTTCACTGATTTTTCTGAGGTTTGGTCTAAAGATTTTATGTGGCGATTTTGGTGAATTTTTGATTATTTTTGTATCCTGTGAATCTTTTTATCATGTTTAGTTTTAATATGAAATTGTGTTTTTTTATAAAAGCGTCTGATTCTAGAGATTAATATTCTGAAAGAATTCTGAGTCCAGGTCAATCTGGTGGGGAGAAATAAACTTAATTCATGATTCTTTGGGGTTTATTATACAGATTTACAGAATTTGAGAAAAAAAAAAGTTACAGAAACAATAGGGGCAAAGCACCTTCGCTGCTCGGACCACTAATAATAATATCTTTATTGATATAGCACCTTTAAAAACAATAGTTTACACAAGTCTATACAAAAGTTTTGTTTTTTTTACTGATTCAGCAACCCTTATCGCCAAGACTTGGTATTCGGTAAAGCAGTAGCAAAGCATGTTTTAGTTTATTTGCCGTGGTCGTTGTCAGGGGAAGGTTTGGCCAACATGTTGAATAGATGTTGGCCAACGTTCTAAAGTATGTGTTTCGTGGGGCGCTGTGCCAGCATGAGAGGTCCAATGCTTGTCTGTGCCCATTCCAGGATTTCCTAGAGATAATGCTGTAGGCTAATATGTGGGCTCATCTAATATGTGCCTTTGTGTCATTCAAGATGAACTTGGTGCTGTTCTGTGCCACCCTGGTGTGCCTGAGGCCCACCCTGGCCAGCATGAAGAGTGACGTGTCGCAGTCCAAGGACACCAGGTTCAACCAGATTCTGTTCTCTCTGTCTGTCCGTCTGTCTGGCATTACGTAAACTGGAACTATTCCAGCCAATGAGGGTGCAGTAACGTGTTTGGTCCAGAGGGGGCGCCCTGTACCTGATCCACTTTGCTGAGCCTCTCTTGAACGTCTCTGCAGGTTGATCGTGTTCAAGATACTGGCCCAGTCTGTCATCCTGGGCTGCACTTGGGTCCTGGGTCTGTACCAGGCCAACCTCTTCTTCCAGGTGCTCTTCATCCTGCTCAACTCCCAGCAGGGCACCTTCCTCTTCATCGTGCACTGTCTGCTCAACAAGGAGGTGGGTCCAAATCAGGAACACTTGTTATGGTTCATCTTTATACAGGACAGTAAGAACAGGACAATGTCAATCCAACTGGTACATTGATAATGGTGATATGATTAGCAGTTATATTTTCACTATCGAATAGAAAGTATGCTGAATAGAAATGACTACAAAAAATAGCCTACAATATGTCATTAAGATACGATTATTGATGATATTATCGTTAGTGTTAATCCATGTTATGTTGTTGTACCTCCAAGGTGAGGGGAGAATACATCAAATGGCTGTCCTGCTCATTCGGGAAATCTGGAAACGCTGGAACAGCGGTGAGGGGCATAGACAAAAAATTAAATACATATTTAAAAATTACAAAACTTGAATTCTACATATTCACAAGCCTTGAAACCCACATATAGAAAGCTGTAAGGTCTTGCAATAGAGTACTAAAGTGTGACGTCACATTTACATGGCAACCGATTCACGTTCTACACAAACCAGATTAACAAGGGGAAATCCTATGCCACACGAACGTTTTATAGAAAAGGAAGTATTTTTTTGCAAATTGATTTGCGAGTTTTCTTTACCAATGATGTAAGTAATATTTAGTTTTTTACTTTTACATTATTTACTTTTACATTATAAACTTAATCTTTCATGCTAGCGCAAACTTTTCCTTTTGGGGAATACATGAACGCCTCGACATGTTTCGATTGGTAGTGAATTGAACCTCTTGAAATTGATTTATTTTCATTTTGAAAGAAACAACACATGGAAGCAATGGAAAACGCCATCTCTCGTTTGGTTGTTTAGAACTGAAAATCCGGTTGCCAGGACAACGTGACGTTTCACTTTAGTACTCTATGAGTAATGAAAATGGCCCAACTCGAGGGAAAATATCACTGCACGCAATTGGATAACACTACGCCAATCAGAAAAATTGGGGAATGAGAATATTATTCGTCCCAGAGTGACAACAGTCATTTTATTGTATTACTATTGCATTGTGATTACAACAACAAACATTATATTTTCTCGTTTCAGAAAGACTTTCATTCCGGTTCAAACAACATGGATGCCACTGAGGAGCAAGAAAATAAGTGATGGTGAAAAGAGGAGAATAAAAAAGGAAAGCAATGGATGTAAAATTATGACTTAGATTAACGTATTAATAACAGATGTAAACACTAAGAATGACTGTTCCATGTATCATGTGTAGGTCCCTTTTTCGTGGCAAGGGCATATTTGTTTTGTTATACCCAACCTTTTTGGCTAGTAAAAAAGTAAGTAAAAAAAGTGTAAAATCTCCTTACTTCTGAGTTGGATATTGTGATGTACAAATACTATACCTAAGATCTTACAACTACATAGCAATTAAGGGATAGCCCAAAGATTATTCAAATCAAGGTGTAGTTCCCAAGTCCTTCGTCCCAATTCGACCACAGAGCCAAGATGCATCGTTTAATCCTTCATTCTCTTGCAAAATACCCAGACAACAAACCCCATCCCCCATCCATGGATCACTGTTACCCTGTTGTTAATTCATCACAAACAACAGTACAACAAAACACATGACAATTGGTGGACGGTCCTATCTGAGTGTACAAAAAGGTGGAACCCCTGTACCCCCTAATGGGTTATTCGGCTTAGCTCAGGAGGAAGAGCCGATATCTGGTAACCGAAAGGTTGCTAGTTCCTCCTATCTCAGTTGATGTGTCCCTGACCAAGCCACTTAACCCTAACTGCTCCTGACGAGCTGGCTGTCACCTTGCATGGTCACTTTGGATAAAAGCGTCTGCAAAATGCCCTAATTGTAATTAGTGATGGATTCAATGATTATTTTCCTTGATTCAATTCGCGTCGGTAAATTCGCCAAAAAATAATCCTTCCGATTCGTTCGTTCTTTCGAGTTGCCGGTAGCGGTGAAGTCAGTCAGACTCGGCTCCTCCCTCGTTCTCATTCTCAAATGATCGTGGTAGTCGGTCATCAATCAACACAACGTTAGCCTACAACTTTAACCAAACGCAGCGGGATAGTAGTTGATTATTGGATGTTTAACATATCAGCAAGATAATAGACTTGATTTAGCAATGATGCAATGGGAGTCCCGGGTCCCGGGTGGAGAACGAACCATGAAAGAACTAGACAGATTGACAAGACATTAAAATATTTGATTAATCTGACATGACACAGAAAATACAAAGACAGCATGCATTTACCATTTCACTGATATTGAATAGTATTATTGTACGCTCGCTCAGTAAGCCTCTTCTCACCACTCACAGTAAGTGAACGAACAGCGATTCAGCGACTATGGGTCTGAGAGGAGTCGAGTGTAAACAACACAAAAATATGACAAACACTGTGACTATGAATGTAGTTTTAAAAATTTTACCCATCATATCTGTGAAAGAGCCAATGTAATGTTAAATTGCAGATTACTTAATATCATCAAGCCCTGGGTTGTAATGAGTACAATGAGTTATCAAGATCTAATTTCAAGTAAAAAAGGGATATCACATATTTAGAGTAATCGTTTGATAAAACGGATTCCACCTTGTTCTCCGTGCAATAAGAAGTACTTAACCTTATGTAAGATGCATCCAGACGCGTTTTAACTGCAGGAACTCACCCAAGGAACTAGGAACCTTTGGACGTACTCAGACTTTGTATTATTGTTTGTATTAATTGTTGTCACTTTCTGTGTGGTCCCCAGGAAGACTAGCGACCACTTTGTGGACGCTAATTGGGATCCAAATAAAGGCTTTGCCCAACTTCCTCAGGCGTGAACCCCGCCTTTTGGTTTACTGTTCTCTGTTGCTGACGACTGAGTATGAGGCTACAGCGGGACATATCTGCATGATTCTGCAAGGATGGAGATGTGGGAAGCTCCTACTCTTTTGGACCATCCTGGTTGTCACGCGATGTGGGTTGGGATCCCAGGCTGTAACTGGAGAGTGGGGTGTAGAGAAGATGGCAAGAACCTTGATGTGTTGCCTTTGGACTGGTGGCACTCTCTCTCGGTGGCGGCTGGTGTAGACCAGTAAACCTCCTGTGTATATCCAGGCCATTCTTCCTTCTTGGTGTAGGCAACATCTGGATTGTGCCCCGTCACCATCTTCAGGAATTGTTTTGGCTGTGTATCCCATGAACAGCTTTGATGTTGGCTGGTTGCGCTGCCATTGGGCACAATTACATGGCAGGGGTTGGCAGCGCCTGAAATGATCTGTTAGTCAGCATCCCTGACTAACAGATCATTTCAGGCGCTGCCTGAAATGATCTGAATCATGTTTGATTCAGCATAGTCTTTTCCATGGCGTGTCCAGTCGTATCATTTCGCCTCTTGTCGGGCGACTGTCCCTGGTCTATAACACTGTCCAGAATGCGGGTTCCTATTTGTCCAGTCAGGTGGGGTGCTGTTGTTATCCTTTGTTGATAGTGTAGTTGTGGTGGTGGCTCCATGTGTTGCAGTTCCATTTGTGCCGGGTCCTTTATGATCTTGGACTGGTAGTGCTGCTGTTATCTGGATCCTGCCTTATTCTTAGCTCTTTTCCCTTTCCGAGGCTCTGTCCCTCTTGATATAGTGAATCAGGCACACTTTATGGCGACATGCCTCTTTGTCCTCCCAGGGTACCTGCTGGGATCTGTTATATATCTTCTGATTAGGTTGTGGTTTATTTATTGTTTTTTGCATTCAGCTGAAACCCAATGACCAAACCATTTAGTCATTGTGCCATTCCCTCAGACGCCTTCAACAGAAAGGGTTGGTGTTTTAGGATTTAGAGGAGGAGGAACAGCCGGGATTTTCTCCTGGGTCCTGCTGTTGCATCTCAGTAAGTCTTTCTTATACTTCACCTTTCAACCACACACCTAATAACTTACATTTACATTTGGGGCATTTAGCGGACGCTTTATCCAAAGCGGCTTGCGACGGTTCCTTCGAACATTCACACACCCGACGGCGGAATCAACCAAGGAAACCCATTACAGGAGCCTCTGGAGGAAGCAGCAGGGAAGACCAGAGGCTGAGGACCAGAGGCTGAGGGCCAGAGGACCAGAGGCCGAGGGCCAGAGGATCAGAGGCTGAGGGCCAGTGGAGACCAGGTCTGGTGACTAGTTATTGAAGTTGGGTTTTTATCATCTTCAGATTTGAATTCTGTGCCAGATCTGCGATATCAGGTCATTCATACTCGGGTTATGTAGGAGTCGTCTGAGCTGAACTTTGTAGTCTTGTTCTATATTTGAAACCAAAAACTTTGGTTTGCCCAGAATTCTGAAGTAACATATCCAGTTTACCAGGAATCTAGATCCCTGAAGCAGGGTTTTGAGGAGCTGTGCTTTGAGGAGCTGTGTCTGACAGTGCCTGCTTGTCTGTGCGACTCTGAGCTCCCCGATCCTCCCTGGGTCTTGGTAAGATGTGTACGTTGTGTCGGAGCTGACGTCTGTGTGCCGTCCCTACAATCTACGAACACAGTGTTTCAGCTCGTCTGTGACCAGGGCTGGTAGGTATTCCTGTTCTCTCTGGGAACGTGTTTTGGTTTTCTGCTCTCATTGTCTCGTGAAGGTCCCTAGTTTCAAGGTGTAGTGTAGAGAGAGCTGAATTGCTTGTGTCCTTTTTAAAATGTATGGACTGAAGTTGACTGCCTTTGTGGTACTCGCTCTACTTTTAAGGTCACAGGAACGAGCGATATGTTGTTTCATCTTCTTCTGACAAATGTACAGAAAATTGTACAGTCGCTATTGTAGCGTCTGCTAAACGCTCTGTGTAAATATAATGGACTCTATCTCAATCTCTCTCTCTCTCTCACTCACTCACTCACTCACTCACTCACTCACTCACTCACTCACTCACTCACTCACAGAAGGAACTTCCAGAGGACTAACTCGCTCCCCCAGAGGACCAGAGCTAAACCAGACCCAGTCCAATGACCGGCATGAGGCCACGAAGACCAAGCAGGATAGTGTGTCTGTTACTGTCAGTGGTTCTGGGGTGAGTGGATTGACTCTCTATCTTACTGTTTTGTGACTCCTGGGACATCTCATTAAGTAGTCTGCTGCTGCTGCTATTCAAGGAGACACAGCCCTATACCACCTAGACAGGGGTTTGCATTAGTGACTCATTAAAGGGTTACTTCACCGATTCAGAACCGGCGTTCTATCATTCTAAAATCGCTATTGTAATATATTTTTCCCTCAGTCTAACCCAGTCTTCTCTTGGCCCAGCTTTCCTGATCTAATTTTCTCCCAAGGTGACGTCAAATAAAGCGTTTGATGTCATCTTGGGAAACTTTGCTTGCCTGCTAGAAGGGCCGAGGACTACAAATCACTGGTTCCAAATTTGTGAGCCCACCAATAAGGAATGAGGGGGGGCGGGAGCTCGCGTACGAGATGCCAACACAATGTCCGCCATGTTCCTTCACCGCTTAGCTAGAGAACAAATTTGCAATGTGAAACAGCCAAAGCGGATTTTGAAAATCTATTGTTGGATTCGGACATTCGGGGCTATTTGTACGAGCCAGAATACAGCCCGGAAGAATTGACACAAATAGAGGCGGAGGCTGCTGCGGCTGCAGCTGAACAAGCCTTGCCTGTTGCCGGGGACGAGGAGCCGCCGGGGCGCACCGGTTTGTTCTTTTCGCCTATAGACCCTAACAGTCCCTGTGTTGCAGCAAACTTCAGCGATGCCAGTTTCTTCCAGAAAAAATGGCTGAATTTGGGGAGGACAGGTCCGTGGATAACCTCTCACCCAGGCTTTATGCCTTATCTGAACAGTTTGGTAATGGATGCATATTTCCGGACCCAGAAAGTGAAGTGGAAACGCCAGCCAAAGCCCGCCGGGAGCATAGAGTAAGTGTTTTATTTTTTTACTAACACATTGGCTACAATAGTTTTGAGTCCCGGGGAACGTGACAATGTAGTTATCCGAAATTGGCCAATCTTATTGGCAGAGCATAGGCTACGTTACGGTAGCTTGAAGTCTGTGTAATGCTGTATAGGCTACTCAAGGCATAACTTATCTTGCTTTGCTAATGTTCTCTTTCTTTCTTAGACGGTTTCGGCTTCCTGTGTTGTCCAGGCCATCAGAGCTAATGACCCAGCACAAGATAGGCAGTACCGTGGCTACCAGTAGACAGTAGATGCTCAAGATGAGCTGTGACTATTTTGACTCTATTTTGACTCTACACGTTCTATTTTTGTAAATAGTTCATATTTTTTCATGAATAAAACTTCAAATTCATGTTGGTTGTTGTGATTTGTTTACCACCCCAAGTGCTAAAGTAGGCCTACTGTATAAGATAAACACCTATTTTAACTGGGGAGAAAAGGTTGAGTACAAATACTTGATATGCTGAGCTATTGCATATATAATGGGTCCTTCCCATAGACATCCTATAAATAGACGCAGCATTGGCTGCTGGGACGCGAGAAATGCGGCCGCCATCTTGAAGTGTGAATGGGGAGCCAGAGTGCAGCTAAGTCCAAGGGGAGATTGTAACAGAGGATGTATTTCTGCTTAGGGAACACAGTTTGGCATCGACAACCACCATTCGGACTTGTTGTGGTTGTGTATGTGTTTCATAAGAAAATGCTGCACCACGTTGCAAAACACGCCTCTCTTGAACTTCAGAAAGGAAGCCAGGAAAGAAGCTATGCAAAACAGTCCTCTTTCAGGGTTTTAATCCCACAGATATTGATCTTTCTTACATTCACATTGCCTTCCATTGCCTTCCTACATTGTTCAGTCTGCATTTACCCTGACTGCTTTTTATTGTATTTTTAATTTCACTCCTAACTCATGATAATCAGGCCTAATGCGACATAGATTTATTTTCCATGATAATTCTTTTGTATTTTATTCTCTTATTTTTGAAGCACTGTAAATTGTCAGTCTGGATTTACCCTGGCTTCTTTTTATTGTATTTTGAATTTCACTCGTACTGGTCTGATCATTTTCCTGTATCAATTCCCACCTGCAAACTCCAGTCCATTCCATCCATCCATCCACAAAAAAACATTCCATCAGCAGATTTGTATCATGATGCATTCTCATTTTAGGCCAAGTATAAGACAATACTTTCTTAACAGTATAATTGTAACCATGATATAAATGGAGTCATTCAAGTAACAACATTCAAATACTAACTTTGTTGGTCTGAATCCAGTGAAAAAGATTGGTGGTTTTAGCTGACATAAAAACTTTCAGGTGTTTATACGCTTTATTCCAAAGCGACATGCATGAAAAATAAATATAAAACAATCACTGTAAACATTATAATAATTTAAGGAAAGAATGTTGGTAATAAAAGTAAATACAAAATATCAATACAAAGTGTCAACACAGAATAAACTGCGGCTGCAGCAACAGTCAGAGATACAGTCTATAGGGTAAGATATATAGATATCTAATGTATTCATACATTGTTTATGTAGGATATATATGTATATGTAGCCTAATCATACATTGTTTCTTCAACTTAAAAATAGCTGACCGTTTCTTTTTCCCTTCTCTGGGATTATGTTACCAGTTTTGATCTCGGACGGCTGGTCACTTATAGCATATAAGAATATTATATTACTGTTAAGCCAACTATGAATAATAAAACACACCAAACCATGTGTCCTTTATCAAAGCTACACAAAAACGTGTGAAAATCAGTGGTATTCAGTGAGGTATGACACAGCTTGCCCACTTCATCCGTCCGTCAACGGACGCCGGAAGGCGTGTCGGAGGGATGGGGGAGTGTTATTTGTCGACGGAGCCACGATCTGATTGGCTGATGGATCCGTTGCAGCCTGAAAAGTTAAAATTTTCTCAACTTCTGCGTATGCGTCTACAAAGACTAGACCCCTATACGTCCGACACGCCCTCTGCCATCCGCCGACGGACGCATGTAGTGTGAACAAGGTGTCATGGTGCGGCCACACCAACCGCGTTACTCGCGTTGGATAACGCGAGTAACGCGCCTAACCTGGCGGTTGATCAGTGTGTGGTGGTTCAACGCTTCCAACGCGTCAACGCGCCAACGCAGCTAGATGAGTCCATGTCCATGCAAGTGAACGGAGCGTTCCCTCTTCGTCATAACTATCACACCAAACATCCTTCACATTCACCGAGCGAACATTATGAAAGTAAAATGCACATTTCTCGCTAAAAATGTTTCCATAAACGCATTTAATGGCGTAACTATGTAACTATTTCCACCCAGAATAAAGAAAGATGTCGGCCGTGGCTGTGCTGGAGTCCGAGGTAGGAAACCCAAACGCCGCCGTGTTTGGGTGCATGATAGAGCTTAGATCGGGTTATATTAAATAATCTCGGATATAAATAACAATAATCGGGTTAAATAACTTCACATGGTGTGTCTGGTGTGTTTCCAGCATTCGCAGTGTTGATCAGCAGAGATATAGTCCGCCAAGACGTTGAGGTTGCTTAGCAACCAGAGACGCGAACATTATGAAAGTAAAATGCACATTTCTCGCTAGAAATGTTTCCATAAACGCATATAATGGCGTAACTATGTTACTATTTCCACCCAGAATAAAGAAAGATGTCGGCCGTATGCTTCTGTGCAAGCTCACTACTCTCTGCCAGTGACGTCGGGTCAAGCTCCACGCTGATTGGCTATCGCGGCTAAGCGTCACGCGTTGGAGTGTTGAAAGTTCAATTTTCTGAACTCCGGGCGTTGGTGCGTTGGGCGCGTTACTGCGTTTACGTGCGTAATTACGTGCAACTGCCGCGTCTAACGCCCCCAACGCAACGCTTCAACACTTCAATGCGTGTAACGCGCCTAGACCAATGGTTCCCTATGCAAAAATGCCGATTTTCAACGAGTAACGCGGTTGGTGTGGCCGTACCTTCACACCCCTTGCCTACTGCATCCGTCCATTGACGGATCTCATTGACTTTGCATGGGGCGATCCCGAAATGCATTTTTGGTCAGTCCGTTCCGTCGGCTCCGTCTCTTGCATTCAGAAGTTGAGTCCGTCAGCCCATCAGATCATGGCTCCGTCTGCAAATACCACTCCCCCATCCGGAGCGGATCACCATTCCAAGATGGCGACCCCACGTCTGTTTATGGTCCTTCCCCCTCTAAACGGAAACAGGCGGGAGGTGCAGCGAGCGCAATGCACTGGGAGTTGGAGTATTTCTTACTTTTGAGCCAGAGAGACACTTTCTGCCTTTTCTCAGGCTAGGATGAACCGATTTCATTTTTTTTTTCACATTTAGAATACATAGAATTATTTACTTTATATAACATTCATATATCCACCGGTGAAGCATTCCAATAAACTCTTTAAACATATGATAATGTATTCACATGTCAAATAGGAACATTTTAAACAGGACATTATCCATTAAAAGGTGTGAAAAAACAACTGCATGAAACCAAATATATTCTGTGATCACGTGTGTGTTGGACCCGCTGGACAGCTCTATGAGGAGCCTTGTGAGGAGCTCAATGTTCACATGAAGGTGCTTCATTACTCATGAGCCGTGAGTGATTCCAGTGTCCGTCCTACGATGATGACCCCTCTGATGAAGGGGAAGAAGGAGAAGGAAAGCCCCCTTCACTGGGAGCTGTTTTATCATTCAGATCATTACTTATTATTGGTCATAAGAAAAACGAATCTGGGCTGCGGTGTTGGAAATAAGGGTCAGAAGAGGGGCAGGTCAGTAAGGCTCTTTCAAAAGAGGTACAGGTGAGTAAGGCTCTGTCAGAAGAGGGGCTTATTTGTGCAGCAGTTCTGGTGCGTTTGTATGTGCTTATCGACCAGAGGTACCATGTCTATCTTCCGTAAGATAAAAAAATGTCTGTATGGCATAATGTATTTGCCATACAGACAAATCATTGTTGAATTCAGTCAAGTACTGCATTGTTCATTTATTCTCTCTCTCTCTCTCTCTCTCTCTCTCTCTCTCTCTCTCTCTCTCTCTCTCTCTCTCTCTCTCTCTCTCTCTCTCTCTCTCTCTCTCTCTTCCCCTTCAAATCCTTAGGGCAACACTCTACTATGTCATTCAACCATAGAGGTAAACACACGTTTAATTTTCACCTAACACCTTGTTTGTGTTCATGATTCGACCAGGGACAGCATGTTCATTGTGGCCACCTGTTTGCATCATGTCAGTTGTTTGCCAGTTTGATTAATATGTTGCTTGAAAGAAATGGTTTCCAGAAGTTTCTTCCACTGTCTATTTTAAACATGTGTTGTGGTTCCTGAGGTTTGACTTGGCTGCCTTGCGATTCAGGATCGGACTCATGTTGTTTATCACTAGATCTTTCTTGGAGCATCACACTCTGTTGATTGCATGAAATGAGACGGAAAGCCTATTCCACTGTGGAGACGGGGATTGGGGATGGCAGGTGGCTCAGGAGGTAGAGCGGGTTGACTGGTAACTGGAAGGTTGCTAATTCGATCCCCGGCTCCTGCTAGCTGAGTGTTGAGGTTTCCCTGAGCAAGACGCCTCACCACAACTGCTCCTGACTAGCTGGCTGTCACACTGTGTGGCTGTCACCGCCGTCGGTGTGTGAATGGTTGAATGAATGGGTGAATGTTAGGCAGGATTGTAAAGCGCTTTGAGTGGCCACTGGATAGAAAAGCGCTCTATAAATGCATTCCATTTTCCATTGTGTTGGAGCAGTTCTTCAATTATCTGTTGTTGTTGACAGGACGGTTCCGGAGCCAACCATGGCCTACACCTGGGAGTGTCTGGACGTCCTGAGACGGACAGGGAGGCAGCACCCCCTGCTGGCCCCAGACCAGTGAGTGAAACTTGCCTTACCAGTGGGTTATGTGCAGTGGGAGTGGCTAAAGTTTTGGCCACACTACACGGTTTTGAAATGATATAGCAGCGCTCACAAACAACTGTAAACGTCTAAAGGCATCCAGCATGTTATAATAGGAATATGGAACAGGACCACCGGGATCGTACAGGGACAGGCGTTTCATTCACATGGTATCAAACCCGGGTTCCATCCGTGCGTCCGACCTACTGACCCTAAGAGATTCCAGAATCCGCCTGACTGAATCGTTTGAGATGGGCGTTAGACCAACAGTGCACCGTAGCCCCAGCTCCTGATCCCAAGATGACTGTTCACCATTGTCTTCTTTTTCCCTCAGTCTGAAGTACAAACAGCCCAGCATCACAAAGGGGTAAGACCGCATCCCCATTATGGATGTCAAGTGTGTGTATTTGAAATTGTGCATCTATCTTTGTTGCATATGAGGAATGGGTTAACCTAGAGATTGTTATTGCTTGACACTAACACTTTACTGTTCTGACAGAGATATATTGTTAATTCTCTTTCTTGTACAAATGTACTGGATAAAAGCGTCTGCCAAATTCACAAAATGTGTATGCATGTGCATGTCTCAGCCGCCTGGACATCGTGGCCGTCACCCCCTGGCTGGCCCCCATCGTCTTGGAAGGGACCTTTGACCCCCGTCTGATGGACAGCATCTACAAGCCCCAGAACCTCACCATCTTCGCCACCGTGTTCGCTGTCGGAAAGTAGGGCCTCATTTTCTTTGGGCGGACATTTAAGACTCTCCAGACTCTCCTCTCCTCTCCTTAACTTTTTCAGACCCATCTCTTAATGGCCGTTTGTTGCTAACTGGTATGTTCGCTTCCTACGAGACTTCCTACTGACAGCAGAGCAGCACTTTTTTGTTGGATACAGGGTGGATTACTATGTGTTCACCGATCCCTGACGTCCGCATGGCCAAAAACAGAAAAAGTATTTGAACCTCTGCCCTTACCCTGTTAGTATGGCAACCTTTAGAACCTAATCCTGACACTTCAAACTACCTATTGCTAACTACCTTCACTAAGGCTACATACTGACATTAAACTGCCTTCAATAATTCTAACTTAACTACCCAACATACTGTTCCTTTTAAAGTGGCTAGTAATGTCTGGGGGGAATAAATGTTGAAGAAGGTCACAGTAGACACCAGTGGCGTAGCTTAGTTGTGCTAGGCCTCGGGGCAAGATCACATGTTTTTCTTGTTCATCAGACTGGGTCTGATGAACAAGAATTCTCTAGGCCTGGTCTAATTAACCAAACCCAATCTTACCCACTTGAACTGTGTCTGAAAACCAGAGCTTGTTTGACCCGATCTGACAAAGAGAGCAGGGGATGGCAAAAAATAACTGGGTCTGAAAAGAGGGACTCGATAGAACCCAATTTTGTGATGCCTCTGACAGAACCCAATTTTACCGACTAGAATTGTGTCTGAAAAACCGGAACATTTTAGAACTTAGAAATCCCATTAGTAACCCTTTCAAAGTTACTAGAACTTCTCAAAGCCTAGAACAGCATCCAACCAACTCCTGCCCAGGAGTACACAGTGTTTCCTCCATAGACTCAGGCCCAGGATGACCTCCAGGGCCTGATGTCGGATGGAGCCCTGCTCCCAATCCCCACTTCCTGACCCCGGTCCCCTGACCCCTGACCCCGGTCCTGTCTTCCAGGTACATGTGGATCAACAAGCCCACCAAGGTCCTGTCTTCCAGGTACATGTGGCAGGACTTCAAACTAAGGAAACCCGAACTCCGGATCATACGGTTCTCGGGCGTGAAGAAGAACTACTCAGAGATCCGACCCAACGTGTGAGGGCCTCCAGCGCTGACCAGGGACGGGGCAGGGATTGTTCTGTTTTTGTTAGGGTTATTTATATAAGTATAATATGTTTAGGCATGTTTTAAATACGGGGGTGGCGGCCCCAATCTGATTTTAAGTCAATCCTGGAAACATGAGGGGAAGTTAACACTGCATTATGACACTCAAACAATGTGATTGTCATAATGTTGTGCCAACATCGTGGATGGTCCACAAAACAGTTTTTTTTATGATACAGCTTGAAATTTCGGAACATTTGCACTTTTGAACACCCAAAGAGGTGAATATAAAACAAATCATTCCAAATGACCTTGGTTGTAATGTGTCTTTCAATGTCATGAATTCAAAGGTATATGATATTAAGGATAATATGTATGTCTGATGTTGAATAATGACAGAGGTTTATATTGAGTTAACGCAGTTTTATTAAACAGAAGTGGCTATCGTCATTGTTTTTCATTGTAAATTCATCTTTATTCCATCTGCCCCACCTCCCCACCATCTTCCCACATCTAAAATCCTCTTCATCTTCGTCTTCATGTCTAAATGTCTGGCCATGACTACCTCAGTGGCTGCAATGGGCCTGTCTGGCACTTTGTATCCTGTACCCCCAACTCCCTTATTTAAAAAAAACATCAGAGTACACGTCCCACGAACTAGCAGGTACAAGTAGGTCATGAAGACCAGCCGTCCTAGGGTCTATTGCGACTCCAGCACTGCGGAACTCTCCACCCCGGCAGCCATCACTGCGAAGAAGAGGTTGGGGAAGAAGGAGCGGGCGCAGATGGCAGCCTTGGGGAGGGACGGGGCGATGACCACCTCATTCCTCTTGTCGTTCACCGTCCTCACGATCTCCCGGACCGCCGCCCCTGGCGTGACCCCCAGCGGTGTTGGGCCGTACAGGACTGTAGGAAGTTAAAGCTCACTGAGTAGGGCTCCCCTGATGACCCCCCAGCGGGGTACATAACTATAGGAGGTCAATGGTCACTGAGTAGGGCTCCCCTGATGAACCCTGATGTCACTGCGGTATAATGACAGTAAAGTGGGCAGCTGCTCACTCAGGGCTATTTCAGTTGGCAATAACGTGGACGTGTAATACATTCTTCTTTTTAATATTTAATGAAAGAGTAAAATGAACAGGCTTGAAATTAAATGCCCACATAGTCACATGACCAGAAGGGCTTGGAGCTGATTGGCTGCTAGTACTCACATGACCAGAAGGGCTTGGAGCTGATTGGCTGCTGGTACTCACATGACCAGAAGGGCTTGGAGCTGATTGGCTGCCAGTACTCACGTGATCAGAAGGGCTTGGAGCTGATTGGCTGCTAGTACTCACATGACCAGTAGGGCTTGGCACTGATTGGCTGCTGGGTGCTGGCGCTGCAGATGAAGGTGTGGCTCAGCGTGCTGACGGAGATGCCATACTCCTGGACCTCCGGCCGCAGACAGTCAAAGAAGGCCTGCACTGCGTGCTTCGAGGCTGCGTCTGGAACATAGATAATACTGGATTAGAGAAGGGTAAACCAGATTATACTGGATAGACCAGATTATACAGGATTAGAGAAGATTAGATGTACTCTCCAGCAGTCTAACACTAGACCGGATTATTCTGGATTACAGATGATTAGATCAGCATCACAGTTTTCCTCCTATCCGCTAACGAGTAGATTCATTAAAAAACATTGGATTATATGAGATTATTTTACAATGGACTAAAGGTTTCGATGAAATTTGTTTTATCAGATCTGATGATGTTGGATCAAGATAACATCTGTCCCACAACATTCACTATAGGCCTAAATACGATTAGTGTGGTACATCAGTTTCCATTCTGAGAGTGCCCGGTCGGATTGTCGCTCACAGGTGGTCCGGAACGGGACGGCCAGCCGCCCCTGGATGCTGTTGACCAGCAGCAGGTGGCCCGTCCTCCTGGAGATCATGGAGGGAAGGACGCCTGTGGACCCATGAGAGGAGAACCAGAGGCAACCAATAAAGAACAATGAGAACAGAGACCCAATGGGGAACAATAAGAACCAGAGGAGACCCAATAGAGCAAAATGAGAACCAGAGGAGACCCAATAGAGCACAATGAGAACAAGAGGAGACCCAATAGAACACAATGAGAACCAGAGGAGACACAATAGAGCACAATGAGAACCAGAGGAGATCAATAGGAAACCAGGGGAACAAAGGTTTGAAGTTCAAGCACAATACTACAACTAAAACAAAGAGTGTTCGAAGCACTAGTCGCACCTCACTTCCTGTAATTTGTGCAAAGAAATCCTCATTATAGATAATTTAACTCTGCACAGTCACATCAAAATCGATACGTCAGCTACATATCATCCTGTCTTACATTAAGCTAATGGTATGACTTTAAAGGCACCCAGTGCAACTTTATGTAAACATTCAATGAAAAATAAACATTCAATTTCTAGTCTTTTTTACACGTAGTAAGTTTCAATAACTCCATACCATTACATATCGACATTCAAGGAGCAAAGATGAGACGTTGTTGTGTGGTGAGAACTGATAGAAAATCGTAAACAACAACAATCGCCGGTGGGGAGAAGCCATTTTTCCATTGACTGGAAGCCTGCTTTATTTATTGTAGGTTACAAAAAATAAAGAAAATGGCGGCATTGTTGTTGTTATCGATTTTGTATCAGTTCTCACCACACAACGACGTCTCATCTTTGCTGCTTAAATGTCGGTATGTATTGGTATGGAGTTATTGAAACTTACTACGTGTAAAAAAGACTAGAAATTGAATGTTTATTTTTAAGCCTCGAAAGTTGCACTGGGTGCCTTTAACACAGGACGATTACACTGTGGATCCTATGTCTTCTTTAAAGACTGAGTGCCTGAGTGAACTACTGAACAACACCAGATTCAGCTTGCAGAGAACAGCATGTCAGTGCATTGTAATACGATGGATCCCAGAGAGAGTCCAAACCATTTAATTAACTGTTTACACGGCACTGCTCTGTACTCTAGCCTCTAGTTCCTCTCCGAACATCGGCTCACTAAACGTTGTGTACTGTGCATCTGTCATTAAGATCTGAGATTTTATTTTTTACTGCCCCTAACTCTCTGCTCCTCTCTCCCGTTGTTTCTCTGTCATTGAGGAACGCTGCATCATTCCTTTGTTGATGTCGTTCACAGACCAGTTTGGTGATAATTGATAATCACTGACGTCAATTTGAATCAAATAGCCCTGCCACAGCCGTCAGCAACCAGTGAGCTAGTGAACACCTATTGTACGTATGCTAAAAATAATAATCATATGTTTATATGCTTCTTTCATAATCCTTTCTTGCAACTAGTTGATCTAATATTATATAATAAAACTATTAGAACATAGAGTCCATGGATTTGTGAGGCTGACCTTTGGCAAGGGTGACGGGGCCGAAGTAGTTGTTAAAGGTCCCATGACATGCTATTTTATGTATTCTTTAATATAGGTATTAGTGGGCAACTAACACAGTATTCAAAGACGTTCCCGAAATTCAGCCGTGGTGCAGAGTTACAGCCACTCCGAGCCAGTCGCACATTGAGCTTCCCCCAAATGCGCTGTTTTGGTGTCTGTAGCTATAATGCAAATGAGGAGGAGCGAGGCGGGTCAAGGAGGAGGGTGGGGGTGTGGCCCTGAGCAGCTTGCAGCCATGGTACCATGCGCTCTGTTTACAGTGGATGTATCGCAATGGCGAGGCGCACACAGCCTTTAGCCGTGTTCTGTAAATATTCTACAACACACGGGAGTCCTGGAGCTCTATATCTAAATATTATCATATAGCCTAGATATCTATATCATATAATATATATTATCACGGCCAAAAGCTGTGTGAGCCGATATTATGAATCTCCAACGACCGCGTTGGGTTCTCCGACGTTCTCTGGTTCTTCAACGTCCACATCAATGTGAAGTAGACTGAACCGCGACAAGGAGGAGAAAGGGATCGTTGCCGGGCAGCGCTTAGGCACCTCCGCCTCCGGCGGTGGTCCCTCAGCGGGGCTCAAGCGGGAGACATTCGCCGCCAACAATCCCTTTCTCCTCCATGTCGTGGTTCATGTTCTTGAGGGAGTCAAAGCCAAAGTTCCTTCCCCCCAATTCATTCTCAACCTTGGCTGAGATAACCCCCAATACGAGTCTCGTTGTAGAAATACCAGAGACGAGAGTCCGACGTGTTATGCGCCATAACACCAAAAGCAGAACGGTTATCCAAATAACAAGGAAGTGTAGGCTACAACAGTTGCGTTACTGTCCTGGAGCTCTATATCTAAATAATATCATATAATGCATAGATATCTATATCATATAATACATATTATCACGGCCAAAAGCTGTGTGCCCCTCCAGACGATATTATGAATCACAAACGACTTTGTCGGGTTCTGCGACGTCTCTGGTTCTTCCACTTTCACATCAACCTGAAGTCGACTGAACCGCACGCTGCCTGCTGCCGGCTGCCCGCTGCCGGGCGATGGTGCCTCGCGGCAACCGGCGGCATGTCGCAGTTCATGTACTTCAGCGAGTCAAAGCCAAAGTTCCTTCCCCCAATTCCTTCTCAACCATGGCTCAGATAACCCCCACAACAGTCTCGTTATGGAAATACAAGACACGTCAAAGAACCGACAAGAAACACTTGCGTTACAGTGTGTGTATTCACACACACACATGTGGCGCTCGCACGCTCGAGTCTCATTGGCGGGCCAACGTCTCTGGGCGGGCCAGGCAGAGTAAGGGGAGGAGCTTAGATGCTTGATGACGTCCTAAACACAGACATTCCAAATCAGCGCACTTGAGCCTCAGTTTTTTCAAAGGCGAGCAGAACAGTTAGTGCTCGTTTTACACCAAACGCAAGTTTTAGCCACTGGGGGACCATAGGCAGGCTAGGGGAACTCATATTTATGTTAGAAAACCTCATAAAGTGAGATTTTCATGTCATGGGACCTTTAATATAATATATATTTAATATTTCTATCAGAACATAGAGTCCATGTGTCTGTGAGGCTGACCGTTGGCCAGGGTGAAGGGGCCAAAGTGGTTGTTAATATAATATATATTTAATACTACCATAAGAACATAGAGTCCATGGGTCTGTGGGGCTGACCTTTGGCCAGGGTCACGGGGCCGAAGTAGTTGTAGTCCATCAGCAGGCGCTCGGTCTCCAGGGAGACGGCGGCGGCTGGCGCCCGAACCTTCAGGCTGGAGTTGAGGATCAGGAGGTCCAGGCTGCCGTAGCACTCCATCACCTCCGTCACCACCTCCGGCATGCTGCCCAGGTCCCCGAAGTCCAGCAGCACCAGCTTGGGCAGAAAGGTCTGTAGTGGAGGGGGGTGGGGGGGGTGGCTATCAATCAATTAACCAATGAATCCATCATCGTCAATTCAATCCATTAATCAATCAATGAGCCCATCAATTAATCATTAATCAACCAATCAATCAATTAATTAACCATCAATGAATCATTAATCAACCCATCACTCCATCAATAAATCAATGAACCCAACAATCAATCATTATGAATCAATCCATCCATCTTACTAACAAGGCTCGTTAGTGGATCCCGTACCGTAGTGGGGTCTGAGGAGGCGGAGAGCTCATCGGCCACGCCCTCCAGCTGCTCCCAGCTCCTCCCACAGAGGATCAGCCGCGCTCCTCCACGGTGGAACACACTGGCACATTCTGAAGAGCAGGAGCAGAGGGGAAAGGTGAGGAGCAGGAGGAGCAGAGGGGAGAGGTGAGGAGCAGGAGGAGCAGAGGGGAAAGGTGAGGAGCAGGAGGAGCAGAGGGGAGAGGTGAGGAGCAGGAGGAGCAGAGGGGAGAGGTGAGGAGCAGGAGGAGCAGAGGGGAGAGGTGAGGAGCAGGAGGAGCAGAGGGGAGAGGTGAGGAGCAGGAGGAGCAGAGGGGAGAGGTGAGGAGCAGGAGGAGCAGAGGGGAGAGGTGAGGAGCAGGAGGAGCAGAGGGGAGTGATAAGGAGCAGGAGGAGCAGAGGGGAGAGGTGAGGAGCAGGAGGAGCAGAGGGGAGAGGTGAGGAGCAGGAGGAGCAGAGGGGAGAGGTGAGGAGCAGGAGGAGCAGAGGGGAGAGGTGAGGAGCAGGAGGAGCAGAGGGGAGAGGTGAGGAGCAGGAGGAGCAGAGGGGAGAGGTGAGGAGCAGGAGGAGCAGAGGGGAGAGGTGAGGAGCAGGAGGAGCAGAGGGGAGAGGTGAGGAGCAGGAGGAGTAGAGGGGAGAGGTGAGGAGCAGGAGGAGCAGAGGGGAGTGATGAGGAGCAGGAGGAGCCGAGGGGAGAGGTGAGGAGCAGGAGGAGCAGAGGGGAGAGGTGAGGAGCAGGAGGAGCAGAGGGGAGTGATGAGGAGCAGGAGGAGCCGAGGGGAGAGATGAGGAGCAGGAGGAGCAGAGGGGAGAGGTGAGGAGCAGGAGGAGCAGAGGGGAGAGGTGAGTAGCAGGGAGAGGGGCAGGGAGAGGAGCAGAGCAGGGAGGGGGGCAGAGCGGGGAGGTGAGGAGCAGGAGGAGCAGAGGGGGGAGTGGTGAGGAGCAGAAGGAGGAGCAGGAGCCCCCAGGCCGCCTCTGGACGCCTGCTCCACCGTGCGGCTGTTGGGGCGTCCTCACCTCTCCCCAGGCTGGATAGAGCGTCAGAGATCACCACCACCTTGTTCCTCACAGAGGTCTGGGAGAACAGGTGGACCATCAGCCCATAGAGGTAGACCATCCCCGCCAGCACCACCAGCACGCAGGGGACCACCAGGACCACCGAGGTCAGCACCGGGTCCATCGCTGCTGGTTGTCCTGGAGACAAGGTCGGGTTGAGTCAGCCTGGTGAGGTATTCTCACCTAGATTGGTCCGATGATGTTGAATGGATGTCAAGGACGATGGCAAAAGCTTAATTGGGTCAAGACTGTAGGTAAGGTTGTGGAAGCATTGATGTGAAAATAGTATTATTATGATACAACAAGCGGAAATATGAATGGAGAATGTTTTTCTTCGGAATGAGAAGGGAGTCTACGAGTTGACGCCTGGTGTCTCTGGAAGGTAATCAAGGCGATGTATGGATCAGATGATGGTCTATGAATACGGACCTTTCAGACCCACCTTTAAACCCTTTTATAAATATAGATTGATTTTTACAATTAGGAAACTAAAGCAAAGGAGAGGATATATTTCAGAAGCAAAAACTGAAACGGGCACATTTTACCCTCGAGAGAACGTTCTACTTCTAAGTCATTTTAAACAGTTTAAATAGCTAAGTAGTAAATATAGCTTCAGTAGAAGAATGGGCAGGGCCCACTTCAAGAGCCTGGGTTAAAAGACTTATTTGATATGTTGAGCTGACATTCAGGTTATCTTAACCTGAGGCAAAGTTGCTACATAGCAGGTCTTTCCTCATGCTGCTCGTGTGGAATTTCAACTCCAGGTTTTATGAACTTCCACGGACAAAGTTTTGACCTCCCACAAGCAACCACTAGAGGGGGCCGGTTGGCGCCATGCATCGTGGTAACATGACATATCTCCCCCAACTAGAGACTGAAGACAATCTCCCATGTTTCTATCATAAAAATGGATGGAAAAAACTATGATTTGATAATTTTTGTGATATTGTCAAAGTCATCTCATTTTTATCAACGATCAGAATAGTAGAATAGAAATGACCCAATTCACTTGGGTTAAAGCTGTGTGAAAGCGCTTTAGAATTCAATCCTCAAAATACATTGGACATTTTGGTGAAAGGATGAGGTTAAACTTGACTTCACTGGCTATATGAGGAGCACTCGACGAAGGGTTAAGGATCTGGCTATTTTAAGTATAATGCCATGGTGTGTGGAGCACCTCGTGAAATATTGCTTATTATGACGCTCCTACACGATGACTGAACTAAAAAGCATCACAGATGGGTCATCGCCATGTGGACTCAGAACCTCCCTCCTACATCTGTAAACCCAAAAACTGGTTATTAATCCAAAAACATGTGCACGCTTGAGCCTTTTGTCCATTCTGGGCTACTATAGAAACATGGTAGTGCAACATGGCTTAAATACTTAATTATATATATATATATATATATATATATATATATATATATATATATATATATATATATATATATATATGTATATATATATATACATATATATATATATATAATTACATACACACACTTAAGACTCTCATGTTGGCAAAGGGACAAATGAAATCCCGCAGCGACCACAGTCGGGCTCGAACATTGTGATGTCACATCGCAACCCGCCATCATAGAAGTACAGGAGCATCGCAGTGTTAGTGGCACTAATGGGCTTTTGGTCATTGTGCAGTCATTCATCTTGAACATATTTGTCATCATGGGGGGGAAATTGTTATATTTGACACTGCTCAGCATTTCTCATGCCATAGTTTATGGTATATTAACATTAATTTAGGGTTTTACAATAATATAACTCTCTTGAGGCATCACAAAATGGCGGACTATCGCCAACGAAAAGCCTAAATATATCGCTGCCTCGGCCACAGTAGAGAAGGCTTATCTTCTGTTAAAGCTAAATGTCACATTGACCATTTCCTTCATACATCTTCAAACAGCTGGACAGACACCAACACAGCATGGAACAAAGTGAATACATCCGTAGTTTAAGGAACCTGTAGGCCTTGTATCAACCAATCAGTCAACATCATAGCGCTTCACCCTGAAATGTCCATTGGAAACCTAAAATAACCAATGAACAAATGAATAGAATAATGGTTTTAGGTATAAATATATATCGATGTACCCCCTCAAACAGAGTAATCCAAATTACAGGGCATAATGTTGTGGTGCAGTTAGCCATCAACTTACTGCGTGTTGGTAGTTGGAAGGCGATAGTAGATCTACTACGACACACACGGTTTACTGAACCCAGCGACTCCAGCAGTCATCCGAGGCTGATATAGGGTCTGCTCTTTGGTCTGCTCTGTGGTCTGCTCTGATCTGGGGTCTGCTCTGAGGCCTGCTGCCACGTGACACATGCAGGCCGTAAATAGAAGGACAGCTGAGCCTGTCATCTTCCAGCATGTTATGTATAGCATGACAGGGGAGGTGTGTGTGTGTTTGTGTGTGTGTGTGTTTGTGTGTGTGTGTGTGTGTGTGTGTGTGTGTGTGTGTGTGTGTGTGTGTGTGTGTGTGTGTGTGTGTGTGTGTGTGTGTGTGTGTGTGTGTGTGTGTGTGCGCGCGCGTGCGTGCGTGCGTGTGTGTGTGTGTGTGTGTGTGCGTGTGTTTATGTGTGTGTGTGCTTGGGAGAAGGGTACCCCCTTCTGCCCAGGGGGCCCCCTCCTCCCCAGTATGCCCTCTCCTCTCCAGGGTGCCCTTCCTCCCCCAGAGTGCCCCCTCCTCCCCCAGGGTGCCCCGTCCTCCCAAGGTCCCCCCCTCTCCGTTCTTGCATTTGTTTTAACTTTAATTTAACATTTTCATGAATTGGTTTTAATGGATTTCTACGTAAGCACGAATCTATAGAGATTTATATTTCAACACTTAAGACACGTTGTGACTTCAGACAGCAGAGGGCAGTAGAACGTAGCTCGTCCTCCCGTGGGTCTGGTCTGGGCCCAGTTTCCCGATAACGATGGATCTTCGCTCGTACGATCATTCACACGATGGATCTTTCGAACCATCGTTAATTTCTTTGGCGCGTTTCCCGAAACTCCTCTTAACATCAACGCGCATTCGCTGCACTCACGACGTTCTCAGGATTGTACCTGTCCACTGACATGGTGCTGAAACGGGCTATGACGCAGGGGGAGACGCAGGAATGTCGCAGGAAAATGGGGTTAAAAGGGTTAAAATATCTCCCCATCAAAGCCAACAGCAGAGTAGCTTACGAAAAGAATAGAGTGCAATAATATGAATGCTAAAGATATTAAAACACAATTGATTAGGCCGAGTCCGACAATTATATCAGTCCTAATCCTGAACGCACTGTGCATACATTTATTCACGGCATTTTCCCCCCTGAAATAATTCCATATTACAAAAAATCCAAAATAGCTTGTGTGACAACTACATTTATCTTAATGTGCTGATTTCTGGAACATACTTTGCGCAGCAAGAGAGCCGACTTTATCTGATTCCGCGTAAGGTTTCATTGATTGGCTCTAGTATAGAATATTTGTAGACATTAAAAATGAAACGTTCCATTCATTCATTATCAAAGACGTAGGCATAGATTATATCCCATCCACATACATGGGCAAATATAAGACATTTCAGTCGTTTTCCTCCTGCCAGAAAATGATCTGAAGCCGAATCTTGGTAGGCCTACTGAAATGTTTTATATGCCTTAAAATGAGTTGAGAACATTCATGAGTATCAAATTACATAGATGATATCCCATCCAGTGTCTATTACCAGCTGAAACACCTTCACATGGGCAGATATAAGACATTTCAGTCGTGTACAAAAAGAATTGTGAATCTCTTGCAATTTTGTATTATTTTTTATTTAACATTAAGAATGATGTAATGTTTGTAGCAAAGTAGGCCCTCATTGAATTGAAATTACAATCACGATAAAATATGTTTTGAATCTTTCAACCATCACTACAGCCAGTTCTTCAGGATGCGGCAGAACCGCTATCAGAAGACTGATTGGGTGGATGTAAAGTGGCAGCAAGCCACAATCAAACACAGCATTCAAAAGGATGGTTGTAACTGTGGTGTTTTGGTCATGAAGGTAATGTCTTCTTCCCCTGATAAATAGTTTTAATATGAAAACATTTGTTTGTTTTGGCTTGTTTGTTGTAATAACATGACTGCTATGGGGTTGTGCTGAGTGCAGAACACAGACAATAAAAATGGATGAAGTTAAACTGATTTATTGTTAGGAAAATCCTGGGCAGTGAAGTGGAAATGGCTGGCACGGGCTGTAGCAGGGGTAAGATCAAAATGGTGAAGTGTCTAGGCAGGGGTAGCTGAGTGGCAATCTTATGTAATTTGATACTCATAATAATAAATAATAATACATTTAATTTAGAGGCGCCTTTCAAGACACCCAAGGTCACCTACCTTCATGAATGTTCTCAACTCATTTTAAGGCATATAAAACATTTCAGTACAAAGAGAAGGCTTGAGATAATTTTCTGGCAGGAGGGAAACGACTGAAATGTCTTATATTTGCCCATGTGAAGGTGTTTCAGCTGGTAATAGACACTGGATGGGATATAATCTATGTAATTTGATACTCATGAATGTTCTCAACTCATTTTAAGGCAAATAAGACATTTCAGTACCAAGAGAGGGCTTGAGATCATTTTCTGGCAGGAGGAAAAGGACTCCAATGTGTCATATTTTCGCTTCATAATGTATTACAGCTGATAAAAGAGACTGGATTGGTTCTTATCTACCCAACAAAGCCCACATGAAAGTTATAGTGTCAGTTTGAACCCTAATCTATTTAATGTGATAGGACCTACTCATGAATGTTTTCAATTAATTTTGAGAAGAAAATATTTTTTTCTTCAAAAATCTATAATCTGGGAAAACAATGCATAGTGAGAAAATATATGTTTTATAGTATAAAATAGACACACAGAAATAATTTCGATGTTTTAAAAATATAAAGAAGGATAATTGTCTCACGGACAATAGTCCTGTAGCCTAACTAGTAGCCTATGACTGATCAGACGTCGACGACCCGTACAACGTCGATGTCTTGTCACCTTAAAATACATATCTGTGTTAATACAGCGGACAATAGTCCTGTAGTGCTATATTGACTAGTATGACTGATCTGACTTTGCTGCCGCACACACGTTTCGAGGCGATATAGCCTGGCTTTAACAGGCTGTGCGCGCTCCCGCGGCTGAAATCACTTTCTGGCAGGCAGCTGATGACTTTTCGGCACAACACCGGTCCTGACTCTGAGTGTAGACTACAAACGCGATTAACTAAGGTCAGGGATGTTCCTTACTGTCTAGACAGGGTCCAATAAATAGTGAACTTCATCACAGCCTCACCGAAGCGCCTACAGTGCTTAATGCAAACAATTGCAACAAAAAACGCCTGCAGAAATTCTCCGACACCCGCTAGTTTCAGTAGTAGATGTCTAGCCTCCTGTCATTGATCAATATGAGGACATTTTAACCACGATGGTTGAATTAAAATCAGAGGGAGACAGCAAGTGCAGCTCGAAAGCGACCTCCCACACAAGAGCAATGGAATCATTTGATTTTATTATATGCCTTCCTTGTAACGTTTGATCGGTACATTTCGGCTGCGCATGTAGGCCTATTTTTGGAATTTTTAATTGCTGCAATAAATTATGTTATTGTTGACTTCTAACATGTCTCAACCTTTGCTGTTTAAATCTAACAGTAGTCTTTGAGTAATATATCGGCGGTAACCACTGTTTTTGTTGCGAAATGGCTCAAGCTGGGCATTCCGTGGTATTGGATGTGTTTTAATAAAACGCATCCAAGACTAGGATTGTCCGCTGGGGACGTCACATATAGTAGGCTAACGATGCTCATAGCGTCCTACCCTCGAGCAGTGGTGTAGTCTACGTGATACGCAGGTATACGCCGTATGGTGAATGTAGCCGTAGGAGATAACTTCCCCTGCTAAAAGTATTTTATTGCAGTTATACCCAAGTGAAAGATCTGTCACAAGACGATTGATACGTATCCGTGCACATTTTTATGTGGGTATCCGCAAATCCTGGTGCGTTCCTATAATTCCCCCTGCGCACTCGCGCTCTGCCCTGTCTCTGTTACGAAGCGCGCGGCTGCCCCTGCATCTCTATGGCAAGCCGAGTGTGCCACAATTCGACTTCAATTAAACGCGTTCTGAAACGCCAGCACGCGTGCCCAGAACGCGTTTTGGTTTTCCAGAACGCGTTCCGGCGTTTCAGCGCGCGCGCCAAGAACGCGTTCCGGCATTTCTGCGCGCGCGCTCAGAACGCATATTAGCATATTAACAGCACGCGTGCTGTTTTTTAATTATGTTATCATAGTTGCCACGGCACTTACCATACACAATGTTCGGTCAAGTAGCTTAGATAGTGTATAGTCAAAGTGTATGTACTTGTAGTGTTCACCACCTCCACATTAACCACCTAATTTGAAACATCTTAACATCTTTCGACTCTAAGAACGACACAACAGAAAAGATTCGCGAAAGAAGAGCTCTGGTCTCGACTGATGTTGTCTGTGTGTTTGCCCTAGCATATGATCAGGTGAAAACGGCTCAAATCTATTGGCTGAGAAAATTGAGGGGAGGAGTGCATTAGCATATTAACAGCACGCGTGCTGTTAATATGCTAATATGCGTTCTGAGCGCGCGCGCAGAAATGCCGGAACGCGTTCTTGGCGCGCGCGCTGAAATGCCAGAACGCGTTCTGGGCACGCGCGCTGAAACGCCGGAACGTATGGCAAGCCGAGTGTGCCACAATTCGACTTCAATTAAACGCGTTCTGAAACGCCAGCACGCGTGCCCAGAACGCGTTTTGGTTTTCCAGAACGCGTTCCGGCGTTTCAGCGCGCGCGCCCAGAACGCGTTCCGGCGTTTCAGCGCGCGCGCCCAGCGTTTCAGCGCGCGCGCCCAGAACGCGTTCTGGCATTTCAGCGCGCGCGCCAAGAACGCGTTCCGGCATTTCTGCGCGCGCGCTCAGAACGCATATTAGCATATTAACAGCACGCGTGCTGTTAATATGCTAATGCGCTCCTCCCCTCAATTTTCTCAGCCAATAGATTTGAGCCGTTTTCACCTAATCATATGAAGGACCACAGCCTCCTTAGCAAGTACAGCCGGCTCTTTCTAGAGTGCATCTGTGTTGGCATTTGTACGTGGTGACCCCCTCCACATTGTCCCCTCTCAATGGAGACTGGTAGCATATGTCATTTAGTCCTCCTGTAATCCACCACAATTTCTCTTGGAGGTGTTCAGTTGCAGGTGTGATGACCCAGGCGGGTCTTTGACCCGGCCCCTGCTGTGTGTATGCCTGTGTTTCTCTCACTCCTAATCAGGAGATTGTCGGCAGGTGCTGGTTGGACCGGGACCGCAGTGTATAGAGCCTGCCCAGACAGGCTTCTCCCTCCTCCCGGCATTTGATTTCTGCTGTTTGTTTGTAACACATGGACTGATGTTCACTTAATAACAATATAGTAATAACATACTAACTAACTAATATAAATATATGATTAATATATTCCTCACCATGACCTGACGTGTAGACACTGTGAAAAAGAAATAGGAAAAAGGTGACCAAAACGTTTCACTAAATTAAAGGCTATGAGTGAGTTTGTAGGTGAGTTACAAATGTATCAAGAGTAGAGGCCAGTTTAATGTGAAAAGGGATGGTTAAATGGTAAATGTTGTGAATATTTTGGGGGCAATTTTGGCTGCAATATTTTCTACATTTATATAGGCTATACACCAACTATTTATGTAATGTGACAGGAGCGGGATGGAAGTCTTCCTAAAGGGCTTGGTCTGTTGGGTACCAATACCTACCAGTTGGTTACCAATAGTATCAGTTGTAGTAGTATCTATCTCCTCACCTCCCTATATTATATATATATAGTTTTTTCTATCTGTCTCATTCCAACTGATGAAGTGAATTATACCTCGTCTTATAGGCTACTACCACGTACAGGCTAAAACCTGCAACTGCATGTTAATACTTCAGACGGACTTATTTACTTCTAATGGAATTTTAACTCTAACTTCTGAACTCTTTTATTGTTTTTATTGTACTCAGAAGACGAATAAGCTGACTCATGTAATGCTGTAATAAATAAATGTAATAAACGATACGCTATAAATAAAAGTATTTTTTAATTATGTTATCATAGTTGCCACGGCACTTACCATACACAATGTTCGGTCAAGTAGCTTAGATAGTGTATAGTCAAAGTGTATGTACTTGTAGTGTTCACCACCTCCACATTAACCACCTAATTTGAAACATCTTAACATCTTTCGACTTTAAGAACGACACAACAGAAAAGATTCGCGAAAGAAGAGCTCTGGTCTCGACTGATGTTGTCTGTGTGTTTGCCCTAGCATATGATTAGGTGAAAACGGCTCAAATCTATTGGCTGAGAAAATTGAGGGGAGGAGTGCATTAGCATATTAACAGCACGCGTGCTGTTAATATGCTAATATGCGTTCTGAGCGCGCGCGCAGAAATGCCGGAACGCGTTCTTGGCGCGCGCGCTGAAATGCCAGAACGCGTTCTGGGCGCGCGCGCTGAAACGCCGGAACGCGTTCTGGGCGCGCGCGCTGAAACGCCGGAACGCGTTCTGGAAAACCAAAACGCGTTCTGGGCACGCGTGCTGCCGTTTCAGAACGCGTTTAATTGAAGTCGAATTGTGGCACACTCGGCTTGCCATAGGAACGCGTTCTGGGCGTGCGCGCTGAAACGCCGGAACGCGTTCTGGAAAACCAAAACGCGTTCTGGGCACGCGTGCTGGCGTTTCAGAACGCGTTTAATTGAAGTCGAATTGTGGCACACTCGGCTTGCCATACATCTCTGCATGTTAGTTGGCGGGCCGCGAGTTTATTTTTTGCAGGGTGGTAGCGGGAAGCTCGTGAATATTCATGAGGGAACTCATCCCTCATTGGCTGGGACTTGGCTCGCTGGGACTTTGTCAGAGGGCTTGTGAAAACAGAGGGCTTGTGAAAATCACGAACGCAAATAAATGAAACGTTGTTATAAATCAATACAAATCATTGTATCAATAGTGTGACACATGTTATACAGTAGCCTAGTTGTTTTTAGACGAGTTAGCATTACGAGCTAACGTTTGTTTTGGCACTTACAGAAAGGTAGCTATAGAGTTGCCGTGTAGTAGGTGGATTGATAGGTGAAAATCAATATTAAAATTAATTTAGCCCTACGCGAAAATATTCTATGGATAGGCCTACAGATTTTATGGCCCTTCTTTCTATAATGTAATTGGTTGTGGGGTGTGGCAGAACCCATGAACAAATATCAGAAATCATACGGTTTATTCTTATCCATCTACACCTAACCTCCAGCAGCTCCATCTCCTCAAAGTTGACATGGGTCTGGCAAATGTTGCAAGCTTTAATAAATCCTGCCATTATGCTCACTACTTCTAGAAACAGAACAGAATGGAATCTTAATGGAAATATCAAGACATGGATGGACAACAATTAGAAAAAAAAAACTTGGAAACAATCACCAGCTGCCGAAAGCACTGCGCTATACATAACGTTATAAAATATAATAAATAAAAAAATTGGGCTACTACAGTAGCCCAGGCTGTGACACATAACAATTTCACAGGGGCTTTTAGACGAGTGAGCTAACGTTTGTACTTACAGAAAGGTAGCTATAGAGTTGCCGTAGGTGGGTATCATGTGTCACATTATTGCTAAAATGATTTGTGTTAATTTATAACAACGTTTAATTCATTTGCCGATGCGCTATACATAACGTTATAAAATATAATAAATACAAAAAGGATTTACTACAGTAGCCCCCGTGACACATAACAGTTTCACAGGGGCTTTTAGACGAGTGAGCTAACGTTTGTAGGCCTACTTACAGAAAGGTAGCTATAGAGTTGCCATGTAGTAGGTGGGTATTATGTGTCACATTATTCGTGTTGATTTATAACAACGTTTAATTCATTTGCGTTCGTGATTTTCACACAAGCCCTCTGACAAAGTCCCAGCGAGCCAAGTCCCAGCCAACAAGTCCCAGCCAATCAGGGATCAGTTCCCTCATGAATATTCACGAGCTTCCCGCTACCACCCTGCAAAAAAAAAATTCGCTGGCGGGCCGAGCCCATCCTTCTCGCGCTGCGTGCGTGCGTGCCTGCGTGCGTGCGTCCAGTCCTCCCATATTAATGTGTAAACCACATAACAAGTAGTCAACAGAAGACAATGTTTTAATCCCACTGTATATCTCCTTGTTACTTTTAGATGAGAACCCCTGGCCAGCCTTTCGGACTGGGTGTCAGGCTAGGGAATTTAAAAACAGGCATCCTTGGTTAGAGTGGAGGGAAAAAAAGTTAGGTAAATGTCAGCCAACATGCAGTTGGTATACATAATTGAAATTCATAAAGTTAATCACTATGCAAATGAGAGTATAGCTAATTCATGTTAATTTTTAAGGTGCAGTAATTTCACACTTTTACACAATTCAATTACTGTATGGTATGTTAGATAACAACAGTAAGAGCTCAAATTAGAGCAATTGAAAGAGTGAAACATTAGTCTCCTTTCATCTCCTTCTCATGCACTGGATAGCCAGTAGATTTTGTCCTTGTTTAGCATGTGCTATTGCTACTAGATAGGCCTATACAAAGGACAACTTGTCATTTTTGTGTTCTATTTGTTCATACTGTTATTAAAACTGATGAACCTATTCAGCTTTCCATGATTGTTGATAATCGTAATACTCTTAAATCAGCGGGTTGCAGACCCCTGCGTTGGTGAGTGTGGTGCGACACCCCATAAGCGACACACACGTACACGTACCGATGGGACGGGTTTGTACGAGGCTGGGAGGGAATCATCACAGTATACCCACTACAATAAAATACACTACACCACCGCCCTCGAGTCCTCGTTAGCTACGAGCGCATTCACGACGTTCGTTACCAACGATGCTCGTACAATGCACTTCACGATGCTTTCGGGAAACTGGGCCCTGGAGAGGAGGGGGAAGGAGGCGGGAGCAGGGGTAGGGAAAGGGGCAGAGGCGGACGGTGGGGGGCGGAGTGGGACGGCGGGGGGTGGAGTGGGACGTCCCATACGGAGGATTTTCAAATGGGAAAGTCGGGGATTTGACAGATGTTCATGAGCATAAGCCGCTCCGTTCATAGCTGAGCTGAGAGGGTTTTGGAGCGGGCGGATTTATCGAGGGTGAAAATGTCTGTGGATAAAGCGGCGAATCCTTGTAATAAGTTTCAAGCGAATATTTTTAATAAAAACAAATGTCAGAACTGCTTCAAACCTCGGGAGCTGCATCTCATGTCCGACGATGAGAGCGAACAGGTAGGATCGTTAGGTGTGTTGTCGGCAGATTCTTTCTAATTGTACACGTGTGTTTATACTCAATTAGGACATCGATAGCCATCTAATTCAGTCGGAGGAGTTCATTAGTAGTTGTCGTTTACGAAACGTTGTAATTACAGATAGAAAATTGACACAGGTTATATTTCTATTCTGCTGTAAAAACAGTATTCTATAGCTGATGGTTCATAGCTTAGTGACTCGAGAAGACGGCCACACCGAGCCGAGTGGAGGTGTGTGGTGTGGAGATGTGTGTGTCATGGAGGTGTGTTGTGATGGAGGTGTGTTGTGTGGAGATGTGTGTGTGTGTGTGTGTGTGTGTGTGTGTGTGTGTGTGTGTGTGTGTGTGTGTGTGTGTGTGTGTGTGTGTGTGTGTGTGTGTGTGATGGAGGTGTGTTGTGGTGGAGGTGTGTTGTGTTGCGGTGGAGGTGTGTTGTGATGGAGGTGTGTTGTTATGGAGGTATGTTCATTGTGATGGAGGTGTGGTGTGGTGTGTTGTGTTGTGGTGGGGGTGTTGTGTGGAGATGTGTGAGTGATGGAAGTGTGTTGTGGTGGAGGCGTGTTGCGTTGTGGTGGATGTGTGTTGTGTTGTGGTGGAGGTGTGTTGTGTGGCGATGTGAGAGTGATGGAGGTGTGTTGTGGTGGAGGTGTGTTGTGTTGTGGTGGAGGTGTGTTGTGATGGAGTTGTATTGTGAAGGACGTATGATGTGTTGTGGTGGAGGTGTGTTGGGATGGAGGTATGTTGTGATGGAGGTGTGTTGTGTTGTGGTGGAGGTGTGTTGTGTTATGATGGAGGTCAAGTCCTCCGCAAACCATTCCCCCTCAAACCAGCACCCTTCAAACCAGCATCCCTCAAACCTGATTATGGGGTCCTCCCGGTGTGTTGATGAGGATTCTCTCGGTCCCCAGGCCAAGCCCATATACGGAGGCTGGCTCTGTCTGGCCCCAGAAGGGACAGACTTCGACAACCCGGCCCAGAGATCTCGGGTAGGAACAACGAACGGCTCAAAGTCAACTAAAGCACGTTTGATATAAGCTTGATAAAAGAGCAGAGGAACCACATCTCCATTGGTTTGGATTGAGTTGTATTATCATACAGTACTGACAATGTGTCTCGTTGGCAGAAATGGCAGAGAAGATTCTTCATCCTCTATGAAAATGGAAACCTCTCATTTGCCCTGGATGAACTGGTAAGTAGTTAAATCTTTTACAGTTAACTACTAAAGCATGGGCGTTTGGGGCCAGATGTTTGGGTCTAATAGCAGCGGGCCTCTCTCCTGTAACACTCTCTCTCTCTCTCTCTCTCTCTCTCTTTCTCTCTTTCTCTCTCCCTCCCCCCTCACTCTCCCTCCCTCTGACTCTATCTCTCTCTCTGTATCCCTCCCCAGATGAGCACCCTCCCCCAGGGCACGGTGGATATGACCTCGTGCACGGCGGTGGTGGACGCCGAGCCGCTGACGGGCCAGAGGAACGCGCTGCGCCTGGCCACGCCCCAGCAGGACCTCTTTATCAGGGGGGAGAGCCGCGAGATGATCAGCGGGTATGTCGGGGGGCTGGGTGTGTGTGTGTTTGTGTGTGTGTGTCTGCCCACTCTGCTCCCCTGGGTTCAGAAACCTCGTTAGCCAATCAGAGGTGGCGCATGCAATAGCATGCGTTTAACCTAGAGGCGTCCAATGCAGACCTTCTATTACATTTACATTCAGGGCGTTTATCAGATGCTTTATCCAAAGCGACCTATAAGTACATTAGTCAGAAGAAAGAAAAGCAACAATATATCTCTGTCGGTACAGTAAGGATGTTCATAGAATCAAGTGGCAAGCACTAACCATCACTAGGTTAACCCATTCCCTGTATACAACAGAGATAGATAGGACGCTACACAATGCTAGGTACTGTTTTAAAGTGCCAGGACGTACAACATTAAAGAATTGAGAACATTAAGTGCAAGTGCTGTGGTGCTGTGCTGTGGTTCCCCTTTATTTCCTCCTACCCTTGAGCAAGGAGCTGCTGTTAACCCTGGACATGGTTCCCTGGCCCAGTACAGAAGTGTTCAATCCCTACCAGAGAAACCTTTAAACATAAAGAACACATCTCCCCGATGGTTTCCCTCTCCTAAGCCCTTGAACGATATTGCTAGTGGTGCGTTGAGCGCTGACTCCATGGCCGTGGTTGAGAGAGGAGGTCCTCTGCAGACTGACTTGTTTTCTGCTCGGTGCGGATTCGCTCAAGTCTTGAGAGTTGGGTCAAGCAGTGGGGTCAGTTATTCTGTCACTGCGACCTCAGCGAACCTCTTTATGAATGAAGAATGCCAACCGCTTAGCAGTCAGAGCGTTGGTCCTCCATCGTGGGGTTGCCGGTATGAGCCCCCGCTGCGTCAGAGAGCCGTTGCACTGCGTATTTAGGTGTCCAACAGAGAGTGTGTTCTCCTCCTCTGGGCCAGGTGGTGCGAGCAGATCGCTGGGATTCAACGCAACAACCAGCACCGCAGCTCCAGGAAACACAGCGTGGGCCGCGACCCAGCCCAGGTACTGTCCTGAACTACAACCCTTTGGTACAGCGCTCTTCAGGGCGGGTGAGGGAACCCTCCATCTTTGTAGTTTTAGGTTCATCGACTTTTGCATCAATTGTCCAAATCCATTTGTAACCATGGAAACGGTTCTCACCACGAAGCTTATTCTCAGCGTCTCAGGTCTAATATATTACGTACATTATCCCCTTATGTGTCATGATCATATAATAAAACCTTTATTTTACAGTTTAAACTGAATTTCAGTTAGACAGTATCCGTTCTTGTGGGTTTTAAAGGATTTTTATTGTCTCATTTTATTGTTGACTACATTGTTTAATATCAGGAAGCCTGTCCAGCAAAGATGGCCACCCCCGGGTCGTGTCTACTGGAGGGAGTAGGAGGCCGGCCCACTGAGCCTGGGGCTGGCCTGAGGAAGGCTGCCAAGCTAGGAGGGGGGCGGAGCTGGACAGGCTCAGACACGGGTCCCTTGGGCCCCAGCCAACCCTCCTCAGGTGGAACAGAGAGGCAAAACAGACGCACACATACACACAAATACAAACACATGCACACACACACACATGCATACACACACGCACACGTGCACAGGCGTACAGACACACACACACACACAGTCGTACATACACACACACACACACACACACACACACACACACACACACACACACACACACACACACACACACACACACACTCATACACTGATACAGCCTTTCATACACAAACAGATGAACGCAATTATACATCTAAACAAATAAAATACATCAGAGCCCTTAAATGAACACACAATCTATTCCTCCACCTCTCATCTCTCTCTCTCTCTCTCTCTCTCTCTCTCTCTCTCTCTCTCTCTCTCTCTCTCTCTCTCTCTCTCTCTCTCTCCCACCCCTCTCTCTATCTGGCCTCCAGCAGATGTTCACCCTGACAGTTGGAGATGACATCATCACTAACAGATACCAGTGATATCATCTCAGACTGTTTTCCTCTCCCAGAGTCGTAAACCTCTTGTTGCAGACGTCAGAGGGGTTCATGCAGCTCGCTGTAGTCAGTGGCTCCGATACTAAACACGTCCAAATTGCCAGAACGTGGATTCAATTAGACTACATCCCGTGACATGAGTGGAACTGCATTACATTACTTCACCACGGTATTTTTAGACCATGGCTTCTAGAACAACACAACCAACACAAAGTGGAGGTTCTGTTGAGTTCCGTCCCTTAAAATGTGTTCCTGTAAGTTACGTTTGACTCACCAAGGATAGCTACGCTTCAATTCAACGTCAAACCTGGAACAACACTTCTGTAACAGAACTTTGAGAACATTATCTCCAGAAATGGATCGCTACGTTATTATGTGGGAAAAAGTTGTCTGCTTCATTACTTAATGTTGTTGTTTGATTTTTCTCATTCATGGACGTCTGGAACTGAAGGCAACAAGCTGCAGTGCCCCGCCACTACCAGCAGGGGGCGATCTTCATCGGCCGGTACCGAGGTCAAACCCGCGACGCGTTGGAGGGGCGCGGCAAGCGCCTCACCGAAACGCGACCGGCCGGCCAACGACAGAAGGTCAGATGATTGAGGTCGTCTGGAGGATTCGGTGGCTCGACTAGCGGGTTTCTAACTCAGTCGGCACTACGACCTGTAGACTATCAGCCCCGGGTCATTACAACCTGCGGCCCGATGCTGGTTCACAAACTTAGCCAGTTGTTGATCACCAGGGAGTGAAGAGTCGTCCCTCCAAGCAGAGGACCTGAGCAGAGAGGTTTCAGAGCTGAGAGGTTCTGAGCTGAGAGGTCCTGAGCAGAACCACGGCTGCCAGAGCGTTCAGCTTTGGAGTCAACAGCTACGACCGCAGAACTAAAGCACCTCTTCCTGGAGATTACCCTGCTTGCTCTGCAATTGCCTTTTTGGGAAACAGGCAAAACACTGGCCTGCCCCCCCCCCCCCCCCCCCTCATAAATAAGGCCAGAAATTCCTCATGGATAGTGTAATTACATATCTTTTTCATGACCACAACTGACTTTGTGTGTTTTTTCTTACTATTCTTTGGAAGAAAGGAGCCTCCTCAAACTTAAACTTTTGTGTATTTAATGTTGTGTCCCTCTCTTACTGAGCTACGTATGTCAGATACATCTCAGTGTACCGGATACAGGCCGTACATAGAGGCTGTCAGGACAAAGCTTCCAGATACATTCAAAGTCCAGTTTTCCGTGTTGTCGTTAACAGGAAACAGCAGCCTCACTAAGGGGACAGGATCACAGCTCTGCTTAAGTCCTGGGCCTCTGGGTGATTTAAGGGTTAACTTGGAGCAGGGTTTGAGGTGACCTGTTAGAAGGTTGGTGGTGGCCTGTCTGAGGTGTGCGGGTCATTAAGTGTTATTAAGTAGAGACTCTTTGTGTTCAACTGTGGAGTGATTAAATCACCGGACAGGAAACGGCTCAGGAAGCTCCTTGTATGGGCATATGAGCCGTTGCGTGCTCAAACCAAACTGTTGTTCTGCGGTTCCAACAGACTGGACCAGATGCAGAAGGCGAACCAGGAGACGGCGTGTCCCACGGCAACGGACACGAAGCTTGAAGGGGACCAATCAGAGTCCAGGATGAGTAGAGGCGAAGCTCGTGTTAACAAACGTGAGGTAATTAATTCAGTTCAGTTCAAAATTAAATTCAGTTCAGTTCAAAACAATTAAATTAAATTCAGTTCAGCTCAGTTCAATTGAAAACAATTAAATTTGATTCAGTTCTGTTCGATTCAAAACAATTAATTTAAATTCAGTTCAGTTCAGTTCAGTTCAGCACAATTCAATTCAATTCAGTTCCACACATTCAATTAAATTAAATCCAGTTAATTTCAGTACAACACAATTAAATACAATCAAGTTCAGTTCAGTTCAATACAATCAAGTTAAGTTCAGTTAAACTCCCCCCACTTCACTTAACTTTACTTTACTTTTACCACAGAGCGAGGGGACCCTCTGACCTTTAGGGGACTAGCCCAGTAGGAGGTTTCCTTCTGTCCCATCTGAGACGCTGTGTTATGAGGGCATCTGGGCTCCTGATGAGGTTATCTCTCAGACATCCATGTGGTGTTTATCTATCAGGATAACGATTGGTCTTTTAGATCCTTAAAATGCAGTCCAGATTAATAATAAATGAAACTACTTTTTAGAAATAAAATTGTACTTGATTTTTGGTACTGAATTTCAGTGAAGAAAATATATTTTATGCCAAAACAAATCCTCTGTGTTCAGTTAAAGCACAAAGCAAGAGTGTTAGGATTTGTTTTCTAGAGTTAGTGAAGACACCTGATGACTGAAGACCACAACAGAACCAACATGAACCCACAAACAGACCTGGGCAGGCTATCCCGTTAACATCCGGCGTCCCCGTCTGACTCCCCCCCCCCCCCCCATCCCTGAAGATTGCTCACGGAGCATAACCAGGTGTTCCTCAGGGAGTTGAACCAGGTGTTCCTCAGGTTACATACAGACACAAGCAAACACACAAACAAACACACACATATGCACACACACGCACACACACACACATATAAACAAACACACACTTACACACACACACACACACACACACACAAACACAAGTGCACATGTATGTGTCCACAGATTGTGTGTGTGTGTTTGTGTTTGTGTGTGTTTGTGTCTGTGTGTGATATGTGCTTGTGTGTGTGTTGACAGGACAGCCCTGTGGTTGAGTCACGTTAGGCACTGTTTGTCCCGGGTTTGATTCCAGACGGTGCAGTCTCAGCCTGTCCTTTTTTTTTTTAAGGGAGGTGACGGAACATTTCCATTAGCGGTCTTCGTCATGCAATCACCTGCCCTGTCAGGACAGGAGCTCCTGGCTGTCAGGACAGGAGCTCCTGGCTGTCAGGGCAGGAGCTCCTTGCTGTCAGCACCGGATGGGAGGGAGAAGGCATGTGTGTGTTCACCCACTCCTGGGGGCGTGCCATGAGTCACAGCCCTCCTTTGCTCCGTGTTCCTGACAGAACCGGTTTCCCCCCCCAGACCCTGACCAACCAGATCCCCCAGACCGAAACCCCAGAGAACCCCCAGACCTTGACCTACACCAAGAACCACAGCCCCCAGACCCCCAGACCCAGACCCCCCAAACCTCCCGGTCCCCCCAGACTCAGACCAGGACCCACCAGACCCAGACCCACTGGACCTCCCAGACCCAGACCCACCAGACCCCCCCAGACCCAGACCCCCACAGACCCAGACCAGGACCCAGACCTAGACCCAGACCTAGAGGGGCTGCTGAAGTCACCACAGGGGCGTTGGGGTTAGAGCGACCCCCAGGTTTAGTAAGTACAGCCTCTGTAGGTGTCAGGACGGCCCAAAGACTGTCACCTCTCTGGTCTGCCTCTGAGGAAGTGCACATCTGTCATTATAAGTGGCAGTCACCGCCCTGTCAGGAACGGCCCCTGGTGATTCAACAGGAGACTGAAGATCTTTACGAGGGTCTGTCTGCCTGCAGAGCATAAAGACGCGAACAACACCACAAACAGCACAAACAACTAGTGAATGGTGTCAGTAGAGGGGCTTTGGACGCCTCCGCGCACGTCAGCAAGGAAGGGTCCAGGAAAGAGATGGATGCCTACAGGGAGACTGTGGCCTTTGGGTTTTGAACCATGGACACTAATCACTACTACATTCTCCTGCCTTCATAGGAGTTCCATATGGTATACTGAAACCAACTTAGGAAAAGTTAAAAAAGTAAGTTTGCTGGGCCTTTCCTTGTTTATATACATTTTTGAATGAAACATAGCCGAGGGAGTGAGTCCGGCATCGGCTGGTTATGTTGGATTAGAGACACAGCCTGCTCTCCACAGGATTGGCTTTCGCAATTTGGCAACGGCTTCTTTCAGCCAATGGCGTTGGTGTATTTGCCTGATTTGTTTTGGTGGAGGTCTGGTCTTCGAGGAGTTTATCCAAACCCAGCTCACCCGACTGGTCTGTCTCTCCCTCCGTTCCCTCCTCTCCATCCAGAGCCGCCCAGCGTATCTGAAGTGATTGGCGCCCGTTTATTATTCCCACACATCCCTGTGTTCTCCACCAGTTTTCAAAGTAAAAGCCTCCAGACAGACAAAGGACGTTCTGTACCTCTTAAACCCTTCTTTTTTCTGTGGCGAGAGTTATGTAAGAGGGGAGAATGAATCTCTTGAGAGTATGAAAGAAGCGCTCTTGTTCCACTGACTTGGGTGAAATGTAGCCCTGAAAGACGGCGCTCTCTCGGAGGGCTTCTGTTGGCCAGGGGGTACCTGGTCGCCACGGCGATCCGCCTTGTCACCAGGACGATACAGCTGGCATGCGCAGACACACGGCACCGCTGACATCTCCTGTAATAAGAGACGATGCTGCCCGGGATTATTGAGTTCAATCTAAATGCCCGTCGCCAGCTCCGCTCGGACGGTCTCCAGAATGTTTCTGTAGGTCTGTGTTGTGACCTCTTAAAGGTTCATTCTCACTGTGTCAAGAGGTCATTCAGACCAGTGTCAGGAGTTCTTCAAGGCCAGTTTTATTGGTTGAATTCAGACCAGTGTCAGGGGTTCATTCAGACCAGTTTCAGGGGTTCATTCCAACCAGTTTCACAGGTTCATTCAGACCAGTTTCAGGGGTTCATTCAGACCAGTTTCAGGGTTCATTGTGAAGGGGCGATCCAGCTTGTGTCAAAGGGTGATGTGACCGGCCTTTAGGGGGGGTTGGATCAGCCTTGAGGGTTCATGTTGGGTTCTTGTCTGCTCCAGAAGACCCAGCCCTGTGGAGTCGGATCCCATGTCTCCATCATGCAGCGCAGAGCCAAGTCCCTGGACCGCAGGACTTTAGACGCCATTAAGACTGTAAGTTCAGGTTAACCATGGAATAAAACGAAAGAAGACAGCGAAGAAAAGCAAAGTCAATGTAAAGGACGTATTGTAATAGTAAATGGACCCCTGTTGAATATGGAAGCTAATCGCATTTATGCTGACGTTTAGTTCATTGACCTTCCTCAAGGAGATGCCTCAACAACACACTGTTGATAATATTATCTATATTTAATATTTTAGTAAGCCAGTTATATTTATCTCTCCCTGATCACATTCGGCATGGCATCGTTGATATTCCTCTCTTGTTCCTCCCTGAAGCCTGATTTACTGAACTTCAAGAAGGGTTGGATGGTGAAGCTGGAGCAGGACCAGGTGAGGTCTTCTCCAACTCGGGCAGACCTTTCTGTCCTCAACGCACCATCACTCACTCAACATGTCCACACAAGAGACTAACTCAGATCAACTTTGTTTTCTTCCTTTAAGTGGAGGAAGTTCTGGTTTGTGTTGTCAGCCGACAGCCTCAGATACTACAGGGACTCCATCGCTGAAGAGGTATTCTGGGTGTGTCTGTGTGTGTATCTATATATATATTTATATATATTAAAATGTTGTATTATCTATTCATTATTAAATTATCCATATATATATATATATTATGCATTATTTTTAATATCTATTTTTAATAGATTATTTATTCTATGAGGCTATTCAATCTGATATAACACTGTAGTGTTCTGTGTACTGTGGATAAAAGCATCTGTTGAAAGACAAGGCCAATGTAAATGTATATCATGTACAGTATCATTATTTTTTATGGACAGGCCTTTGACCTCCAAGGAGAGATTAACCTCACCAAATGCTACGAGGTGTCCGAGTACCAAGTGCTCAGGAACTACGGCTTCCAGATCCACGTAAGAAGACCCGACCCTCCTTCAGTCTGTAAGGGGGTGGTACTGATCACTGCGTCGTATCGCTACACTTAGTAACGGTCTGTGTTGGTCCTGAGTTTGAAGTCGAGCTGATCTCTCCTCAGACGCGGAGAGGCGTCCACACGCTGTCCACCATGACGGCTGGGATACGCAAGAACTGGATACAAGCACTGATGAAGAACGTCAGCCATGCCCATGCTCCTAAAGTAGTGAGGTAACACCAACATCACCGCCGTCGTCGCCTTCACAGCTATCAGCCATCTTCTAGGAATGCTGGGCCCTGAGTGTGTCTGTTGTCCATCGTTAATGGCTTATTCAGCTTCCCCTCGTCTCCAGGGGTTCTCCTCTAGCAAAGGAGAAGATAAAGGGAAGTTGGGTTGGCAGCTTGTGGGGAGGCAGTAAGGGACCTTTTTTTGTAACGTGTTTCGGACATTGCTTGGTTGAAAGATTAAGAGAAAACACATATTCGTTGTTGTTCTCCTCGTTCTTGTTCTTCTTGCTTCTGTGTCTGTTAACCAACGTTTACGTCTCACATCTGAAATTGCATTTCGATAGTAGGAGGGACTAGAGCTGACTAATCTAGTCCGCTAGCTGACTTGAAGCCACCTGGATTCATCTCCACGATGGCTCATTAAAGATCCTCAGAATGCAGTCTACTTATAGTCTCCTTGTGTTGTGTTTTATTTCCGGTTTGTAGTTTTCCAGGAATCCACTTCCCGACCGAGGCTCTCCCCAAGCCTGACGTCACCCACGACTCGCCCTTCAAGGGGCCCAGAGAGGAGGCCCCGCACCACAAAGACACCCCCAAGAACCTGCAGGACAGACGGAGGGACGATGGCGGTAAGGCCTCGGACTGGACTGAGTTCAGACCGCTGAGTGAGTCTAGCCTGGAGCTGGAGATCCGGAGTGGGGAGCCGGGCTCCCCGGATACACTGAACCAGGAGAGGAGGAAGAGGCGCCAGCAGAGGAGGAAGAGGTACGAGAGCATCCTGGGCGTCGCTCAGTCCCGAGAGACGGCAGGAGACGAGGGAGTAGGGGGCCTGGAGCTGGACCCCCCTGGGGGAACCTCTGGGCCCCAGCAGATGTTGGTGGAGGAGGAGGATATGGAGAAATTCTGGATACAGGTGGAGAGAACCACCTTTAGGGTGGAGAGGGTGGTGCCGCTGTTCCCCGAGGCCGCAGACGAGGACACGGTGGAGCTGCAGAGGCTCATGGAGACCTACCGGCAGGGGGTGAGGGCTGCTCACGATGGAGTAAAAGCACAGAGCTATATTTTACATTTATTGGATTGACTTTGAATGTATTTGGGGGATCATTTTGTAAAATTGGTGGGACATAGTGCAGCAGGATTGGGAAACAGGAAAAAGTGACATTTTGTTGTTTGCTATTTGCTTTAAGGTTGAGGATCTGAAGTGTTGTCTGGAAGAATCTGATTGCCGGAGGCTGGAGTTGGAAGCTCAGTTGAGAACAACAGGATTTTCCCATCAGGAGACATGCCCAATGGTAACCACTGTAGCCGAAAAGAAAAGCATGAGCATCCCATGGTTGTGCTGGTAACCAACCATCATCGCTTTCTCGTCTGATACTAACCAAGACTTCTCTGCTCTTTCCTAAGATGGACTCCACACTGAGCCCTGAGAAGGAGGGCGATTCCTTGGGTAGACGTGGCTCCGTGCCACTGAGCGGCCACGCTCAGAGCCTGAAAAAACTGTACTTGGAGACGCGGGGTCTTCTCCAGCAGCAGAACGACATAAGGCAGAGCATGCAGGAACAGCTCGGCATTTCCCTGTCCCCGGTGGAGTCCCAGGGATCTCCCCCGTCTCAGGCACCCAGCATCTGGCTGCACGACACCAACGGCAACCAGCAGGAACTGGGGGGCCTCCATCCTGTATTCCCGTCCTCGCCAAACACAGCCGCACCGTCTCTGGTCTCAGACGATGAGGTGTCACTGCTTCACTATGACGGGGAAAGGCTCACTTCCAATATCCAAACCCACCTGGAGAGGGAAGCATACCAGGATGTAACCAGCTCTGACACACATACAAACAAAACCACATGGGACGGAAAGGGTTTAGACCAAGATCACCAGCAAACTCACAAATTATTTGAGTCTCCTTGCGGCCAAGACGAGCCGACAGTCGCAAGACTTTTGCAGGAGGTTGAGCTGCTCAGAGGCCAGAACAAGGCCCTCCACCAGCACAACCAGGAGATGCTGAACCAGCTGACAGAGGCTGATCGGGAGATCGAGAGGCTGAAGGCAGACGTCCGCCACCTCCCAGAGATGGAGCGGTGGAGCAAGACGAGGGTGGTTCTCCTGGAGACGGAGCTGAACTCAAGGAACCAGGGACTCATGGAGGCCAAGTTGCTGATTGCCTCCCTGGAGCAACGTCTGAGCAAGGTGGAGTCCCAGGCGCTCAGATCTGTCGCTCTCCAGGCTCCAACCATCTCTGAGGACACCGACGAGAGCGGGGTGGAGGTTGACGAGCCCATGGCGGACAGTGAAAGTAAGAGATACCTTCTGCGCTGTTTCGAGGCCACAGAGGCCAAGCTGATAGATCTGGAGCGGAAGCTCCACCAATCAGAACAAAGCTGTAGCGAGCTGCGGTCCTGCAACGTGGAAATGGAGGAGGCCCGGAGGACCTGGGGGCGGAGGACGGCGGAGTTGGAGGCTGAGCTGGCGAGGCTCAGCACAGAGTTGGAGAAAGAAAAGTCGTCAGAGAGACAGAATATTCCGGATGAGGAACAATTCCTGAAAGTTTCCGAGGGGACAGGGATGGCATCAAGAGATCAGGGGAAACTAATCAAAATAATAGACAGGTCTGATGTAAGATCAGTAGAAAGACAGCAAGAGGCAACAGAGTCTACGTTAGCCAGCTATCTTCAGCGGGACGAAGACGAGTTATGGGGGACAATGCTCATCAGGATAAAGGCTGATTCTTCACAAACCGCTGAGGACAAACTCCTCTGTGTTCTTCTGATGGAGGTGACAGAACATAGGTTGATAGAGAGGAAACTGCTGCTTCTTGCCAAAGATTTTCTGTTGGAAAAAGCTTCTTGTACAAGCATAGGGGGGGCTAGCCTGGTGGAAATAGATGAGGGCACGTATTCAAATGGCACTGGGAGTTTGGTAACCCCAGAAAATGAGAATTGGTCTGACGTCACTGGCACAATGGACATAGCTAAACATATTGGGAACGACTTCTGCATACAGCAGAACATTTATTTGCTGAACTTCATCACCTCTATTGATAACTCCTCTACCAGTGACAAGCTGAAGCTCTTGGGTCAACGACTCTGTAAATATTACCATTCAGGGCACCACTGGCTACACAGAGTCCAATCTAGTGGGAAACTCAATGAAAATCAACAACAAGGACAGCTCATCACCTCTCCTACCTGCACAAACTGTGTGAGCCTGGGGAAGGAAGACAAAGAGTTGAGGGCCGAGGTGTCCTTTCTGGAGAAAGAGCTTGAGAAGGCTTCAGCAGGCACTAAAACCCCCAGCACTAACCTTCTGGGTGAAAACAAGGAGTCACAAACACCTAGCATCTGGCTGCTTGATACCAGGTCCAACCTACAAATGCTGGGGGAGTCCAATCATGAGGTTCCTTCAACGCTTAATGCGGCCAAACCTTCTCCTGTCTCAGACCACGCCATGGTAGATAGAATACAAAGCATGGGAAGGTCTCCAGACAAGGGTCCCTCCTGGCATGACAGCAAAGAGAGCTCATGTCGGGAAGTGGGGAATACTGAAAAGTCTAATCAAGGTGGAGATGTGGGCTTTGACAAGAAGGAAGAGGAGGTAGAGGACGATGAGGAAGAAGGGGCCAAGGAGGGGAGGGTTGTAAGGCTGAGAGGACAAGTGGCGGAGCTGGAGCAGCAGCTGTGCCTTGTAGCCGAGGTGCTGAGAGCAGAGCATGAGGGGATTATAGGTACTCTACGGCTGCAGCATGAGAAGGATATGGAAACACTAAAGGCAAGTAGAACTGCAATCTTCTATGTAAATGACAATGGCAACAATGACACAAATGCATGGGGATCGTTACATTTCATATGATTTGATTTATTAAATTGCTTTTGAAATACAAAGTTTGAAAAACATCATGCATCCAATTCTTGCAACATTTAAACATTACATTTTTCAACAGCTTTAATGAAATTGCAATGTTGATATTGGAGTCCACCTTTCAATGTGTATGCAGCGGATGCATATTGATGCATCACATTGCCTCTGTTGTGTTTCCTCGTAGTCGTCATCACTAAAGGTGGCAGAAGGTGTTTGGACGGACGCTAACCATCAAACCGCCCCCTTAGTGTTAGTTTTGGAGGAAGCAGAATAACGGTCGGTTTCCCTGCTCTGTCCCCAGGCGGCTTGCGAGAGCGGCCTGTCCGCCCTGGAGGTGTCCCAGCAGAGGGCGCTAGAGGGGGTCCGGCTCCACCACCAGGGGGAGCTGCAGCGTCTGGTAACGGAGCAAGACCGGCTCCTGGAGGAGGAGACCTCCGCCACGGTCACGGGTAAACGTTGGCAGGCTCACTGTGGTGGATAGAGGATGTGATTGGGGATGTTTCATGCGATCACACAAAGGGTCACCTGAGTCCAGCAGTCTGCTTTAAGACTTTGTCACAGCAGACTGCACTTCTGGGGAAGCAAAATAAAGGATAATGCCCCGGTCGCCTTTTGTATTATATTATATTATATATATTTTGATTCTGTAGTCTTTAGTTGTAGTTTAGGACTTTAAGGCATGATTGGCACAGAGACGATCTCAACACTGATCCCAAATATTTTGATTTGAGGGAACCCGCAAATGAGCTAGAATACAGACGCAACTCAACAGAACTGAGAACAGGGTTGATATTAAAGCCCCTCTCTGCTCTCAGCCATAGAATCCATGAAGAGGGCTTTCCAGCTGCAGCTGGACAGACAGACAGACAAGACTCACCAGGCTCGGCTCTCTGCTGACAACACACACCTGCAGGAAACACAGCGGCAGCACAGGTACACACTACACACAGGTACACACTGTACACACTACACACAGGTAAGCACTGTACACACACACTACACACAGGTACACACTACACCCACTGTACACACTACACGCAGGTATACACTACACACACTGTGCCCACAGGTACACACTGTAGACACTACACACAGGTACACACTGTACACACTGTAGACACTACACACTGCACACACTGTACAGACTGGTACACACTACACACTGGTACACACTGCACACAGGTAAACACTGTAGAGAATACATACAGGTACACACTACACACAGGTACACACTGTAGACAATACACATAGGTACGCACTACACACAGGTACACACTGTATACACTGGTACACACTAGACACACTGTACACTCTATTCACACTGGTACACACTGTTAACTCTGTACACACTGGTGACACTAGCATGTCTTTTTGTGTATGTCTGTGTATGTTTGTGCGTCCGTGCATGTGTTTGTCTGTGAGTGCGCATGTGTGTGTCTGTGTGTGTGTGACTCTCTCTGGGGTCCACAGGGAGGAGCTGGAGGTTGTGGTCCAGCAGTTCTCCCTCCAGCGGCTGGAGAACAGTCTCCTCTCCCAGGATCTGGAGGCAGAGCGGACCGCCCTCTGCCAGAGCGGCCAGGAGAACCGGGAGCTGAAGGAGAGGAACCAGGTCAGCCCAGGGTCCACTGACACTGGTTTCAAAGAGTGTGAATGAGGTGTATGAACCAACATCTGTGACGTATTCTATCCATGCGGTTATGAGGTCGGAGGTTGACGTCCCGACTAATTTTGAAATCACAAGAACCTTGGGTGATGTGATGGGCCAGATCCATGCGTCATGGCAACGAGCCGTTTGAATGGTTTGATTATGTTGTGACGATTGTGTTGTGTTCTAATGGTCGTGTTTTGTTTTGTTGGCATGATTTGATTGTGTTGTGATAGTTGTGTTGTACTGTGACATTTGGGTTGTGTGTCTCTTTGTGTGTAGGAGCTGAGCGTTGTCCTAGCAACAGAACTCAACAGGTTGCGTTGTGTTACGTTTTGATGTTGTAACAGATGTGTTGTGTGTCCCTGTGTGTAGGAGCTAAGCGGTCTCCTAGCAACAGAACTCAGCCGGCTGTGTTCCCGCTCCAAGCAGGAGGCGTCTCCGCTCGGACAGGGAGCCAGCGTGTTTGAGCAGGAGGTGATCGCTCACTCTGGCTGGAGACTCTTAACTCTCCAACTCTTAACTTTGAACTATCTCTTTATCTGTGGTCTGATGTCTGGTGTCTGGTCATTCATGACGGTTCTTAATACACAAAAGCACATTGTCAGATCGGACTTTGAGAAAAACCTATATTATGTAAGAGGAAATGTGAGGTAGTGTAATAGTAGTAGTAGTAGTGATAACTATATAACAGTGGGTAACCGAATTATCTAGGTACCACAGGAGGCTATACAGTAGTCTGTAGGCTGTACGGTAAGCTGGTTTTGACTGAGCCTTCACTGTTGTTACAGACTGTGCATTAATACTATGTAAGAGAACATTGTTAGATCTTATCATAAGCTGAACATTAAAACAAGACTCCCTTGTTTTTCCCATTTCTTTCAATATTATTGCTGACCACTAGATATGTATGCATACATGTGTGTATGTATGCCGGTTGTTGGAACACCTTTATTTCTCTGCTGAGATGAATAAAGTATATCTTATCTTATCTTATCTTAGGTGTCACTGAAACTTAATATTACTTTAATTTCTCGATGATTGTGGTACTTGACAAAGTCAATATTCATATAAATGTTCCATAATTCATGATCTATTCCACAACGTTTCAGATGTCCCTGCGAATGAAGGAGTGGGAGATCCAGGGTCTGAGGAGGGAGGTCTCCTCCCTCAGAGAGGAGCTGCTGCTCTCCCACAGTGTAGGCTGCACACTGCTATCACCAGGATGATCATCAGGATGATCATCAGGATTATCACCAGGTTTATCATCAGGATTATCACTAGGATTATCATCAGGATTATGGATCAGTGGTTATTGTGGAAGTAATACTAGTATAAACAAGTGGTAGTCATCACATTAGCACCTTTAGTCATAGCAATCGTAGTAACACAGTAGTAGTAATTGTTTTGTAATGGTTGCAGTGTTGGAAATAGTAATAGTCGTAGTATATATTAATAAATAAATATATATTAGTGATGGTTGGTCAAATGTTGTACCACTAAACGACCAGAGCCTTGTGGTCAAACAGACCAAAGCAGTAGTCGTTTGCAGTAAAAGTAGTAGCAGTAGCAGCAGTAGCGGCAATAGTAGTAGTAGTTATAGACAGTAATAGTAGTAGCAGCAGCAGCAGTGTAGTACAGTATAGTATAGTATCAATCGTAGAAGTTTATAGTGGTAGTACAGATAGTAGTAGTAGTACTAGCAGTAGTAGTCTTAGTAATAGTAACCTAGTAGCAGTAGTAGTTGCAGCATCAGTGGTGATAAATACATAACAGTGCTATTTTCTGTGTAACACAGGACCATAGCCTCGCAGTGCAACAGCAGACAGCAAGCTCCACAGAGCTGACTGTCTTGAAGGTTAGATTCCAGGGAGACATGGACGTCCTACAGGAGAACCTGCGACTGGCCCATCGAGCCCTTGAGCAAACCATACCATGACCCCCCTCCCCACTTTATTTAAACCCACATGTGTATAAATGACATAGCTAATGTTGTAGTCTTCAGGCCCCTTGATCTCACTGAGTTCACTCTATAGGATTCCCCTCACAAGAGATGAAGATGGCTTATTACTGCGTCTGAGTGTACTGTATCTACTGTATCGACAGTTTTTACTGTGTATCTACTGCCCTGGTCTTGTAGAAGCAGTCTGGGCTCCTTTCTCATCTCAGACGATTTACTCGAGATGGACGGTAACGATGGCGTCATGGTCCCGTCTCTCTTGATACACTTTGGTTGCACAAGAGAGCCTAGATGAAGTCCCTAACAATGTGGGCAGGCCAATCGGTGCTGCTTGAGCTGTGATTGGGCAGATTACCCCTGACCCGAGTCAAGGGGTGGAACGGGAGGCTTGATGGACCAATGGCTGGCCACCATAGCAGAGAAACCACCGCATTGGGTCAGCCTTCATGACCTCAGCACTGAGCTTCTCTGGGACCAGATGCAACCATTAACTAATTTAATTGCACTGTTAGGAATATGAAATATTATATATATATATATATACATGAATAATGATCTACGAAGGAAAGACTAATAGATTAATTAAAACTTGGTATAATACATTATATGCACTAATTGACAGTATATAGGCTAATATAAACTACTATATAGGCCGACTGATGGATGAGTTTTGCTCCAGAATTATGTAAAAAAAAAAGTGTATTCGTGCAAACATTAAAATCATACTTTACCTTTTTTTAATTATCTTATTCTCCATGTTTGAATTAATCCATAGGCTACTGTACCGACAGTGATAGTTTTTTCTATTTCTTCTGACAAATGTACTTATTGTGAGTCTCATGTTGTTAAACCTAATACAACATATCTTTATAAGGTTTATACATTTCCATAAGTTGTGCGTAAAATTAAATGTTCAATGTTTGTTTCCTTAATAAATAACACATTGGAATACTATCACCGAGTTATCACTGCTCAATCAAATTCAGATCACATAATATGTGGGTGTGCGGGGATCTGTCTTTCTGCCAGCAGACTTTAAGGAAACAGTTAATATACCGTAATAAACCTAGTATAAGTTTATTTTATTTCAGGATTAGGCTCTGTAAGGAGCGTGGAACCCGACGCTGCATCGCCCACTCCGGGGGTCCGAGGAGGCTCGGCAGTACGCGTCGTCGCCCGTGTCCTCACAACACGGTCCTATGTTGTGTACCGTAAAGCTGCCGTCAGAAACCCCCGCTGTACGGTGCATTATGGCGCCAAGCCCCCCGATCCTGGATCTATGGATCCTCTGGTGACCCGCGGGTCCTCCGTCGGTCCGCGTCACACACGAACCGGTCTGCGGAGATGAGGGGGAGCCGCGACGGTTCTGTTTACATCCCGTCCGTGTGGGCCGGAAGCTAGCCAGGCTAACGTGCTAGCTTTGGAGCGAAGCTAACCAGGCTAACCTGGGGCCAGCAGTTAGCCACGGAGCAACGCTAACCGAGCTAACTCGGTGCTAGCTTTAGCCTCCGTGATAGCTGTTAGCCTCCGTGATAGCTGTTAGCCTTCGTGCTAGCTGTTAGCCTTCGAGGCTAGCTGTTAGCCTCCGAGAGAAGCTAACCCAAGGCTAGCGCTCTGCCAGCTGTCAGAGGGGTCGTCAGCGCTGGTCTTTCAGCCGCAGCGCCGGATGAGACCCGAGCTCCATCTCAACCGTCTCGGTAAGCTGATATTATGAAGGACTTATCTTTATTAGGGGTCCAAGCCAACAGGATTGGATCCCTATTGTTTTTGTAAGGATTTTTCTTATTATACTACCTCCCCCTAGAAGTGGTACCACAGCCCAAACCGTAAATGGTGCGGACACGCCAATTGCATGACTAGATCCAGGTCCGGCACCGCTACTCAGATAACAAAATCCAGACACGCCGGTCACTAGGTGGCGCTATACCAAGGAAAGACGCGTTTGGGGCTATAACTCCCACACCGAACCTCCCACAGTCCAAAACGTTAGACACGTTGGCTGTGTCCCAATTCATAGGACGCATCCTTCGTAGACCGCGTCCTTCGAAGAATGCGGCCTTCGTAGACCGCGAAGGACACTCCGAAGGCCGAAGAAATGGGACGGTCTAGCCTACGGAGCATTTCTGGTTTACGTAACAAACCGTTACCGCCCTTTCACTTGCGTGACCACGCGCTGCTCCTGTCACCTAGCAACCCTGACAGCTGAACTGACCTGTTAGTAAACAGAAGTTAAACCGGACAGCGCGAAAAAAAGAAACCAACAAAAATTATTATTGATCATTATGTTTTTGTATATAGTAGTTTTATAATAATTGTTGTAAATAGTCACATGAATGTTTGTTGTAAATAGTTTTATTGTTGTATATGTTTTAAGTTATATACGAATACATTAGTCAATACAAAAAAGTTAGTAAGGGTTTTAATAAATAGTTAATCAAAAAAGTTAGTTAAATAGTTAGTTAAATAAGTTTCAATAAATATGTAAATAATAATAAACAATGTGTTAAATATAACAGAAGATAAGTTATTTGTCCACCAAACGCTCCAAAATTTAGAAAAACCTATCCATTCTTTCCCTGCTTTCCTGGGCTCTTCTCTCCTCTGCCTCCCTTTGTAGCCTCATGTCCTCTTTTATTAACTGGAACATTGACATTTGACATTTAGGGCATTTAGCAGACGCTTTTATCCAAAGCGACTTACAATAAGTACATTTGTCATAAGAAGTGCATCAATATATCGCTGTCGGTACAGAAAGGATGTTCATAGAACCAAGTGCAAGTACCACAATCGCTAGGCTAACCCATTCCCCGTGTTACAGCCATGATAGCAGCTACTGCAGTTGCTACACAGTTAAGTACTATAATACAATACAACACAGGGTACAATGGTTGCCAGAAGGGGGAGGGTGGCTATGCAGTCGAGGTGGACTCTGAACAGGTGAATCTTGAGTCCTTTTCGGAAGATAGTGAGCGACTCTGGAACATGTCTTCCTCTCTGTCCCTCTTTCTGGACCTTGGCCCTCGCTGTCTTTCCTCCTCCTGATCTTGTCCTCAACCTCCTGATCCACCACTGCTGTACTTGCTGTACTTGGCCCTGGTGTGTTCTCAGGGATGGAGGCAATTAGGACAGGGGGGTTGGTGGAATGCATATGTCACAATACCTTATCCAAGGGGACAAACCAGGGCCAAGTGGCAGCAGTGGGTTTCCCACCTACCCCCTCTCCTGACCCTGGATACTTGCAATCCTAAGGCAGAGGAAATCAATCATGGCAGTTAACAACAAGAGCAGTATCAAAACAAATTTCAGCAAAAGTTTTTCTTTGCCTGCGGGGGAGACACCTTCCCCTGCAGGCCTATTTTCTCCAGAATTGTCCTAAACAGTAAACACAGAGACATTATTAATCAGAGAAAACAAGAGACACATTTATCAATCATGTTAATAGCCCATGTTAACAATAGGCCATTTATAATATATATATTTGACCATCTTGTAAAGGTTACATTTAAATTAGCCCTCATCCTATATGAAGCCCATAATAATAAGACAACCAGTAGAAGTCAAAACACCCTTTTTCTTTGTGTGTTTTTCTAGTGCTGTCTAGTACTGATGCGAGCTGTGACTTTTTTTTGTCTTTCTTTCTTTAATAACCCAAAATAGGACATCGTAGTAAACGATTTCTGGGGATGTTGCATCGGTCCTGCTGTGTAATGAGGGCTAATTTAACTAACCTTTACAAGATGGTCAAATGAAGATATATAAATGGCCTATAATAATTTTTATAAACTAACTTACGATATAAATAAACGATTGTTTCTTTACCCCCAAGCCACACTTGCTGAGTATTTCACCCCGGTGAACAGCTCATCATTCTCCCCCCTCAATAGAATAAATCGAGCAGTATGCTGCTGGCCCCCTAAACCAAAACCAAATGTTAGAATTAGTTTTGCTTTACACTACCAAACCAAAGCAGCTTAAATAGCAAAATAACCAAGTTAACTGTGTAATCAATCCCAACGTCTGTAACGTTACGGTCTGAAAACCAGGGTCCACAACCTGTGTTCGCGTTCGTCCATTTAACTAACCTTACAGAATAGCAAATTATCTATTTAATCGCCACAATTTCGGTAAATATAACCATTTTAACCTCTTAAATTTGAAACTATAGGGCTTAACGGGTGTTCTTAGTTAACGTTACAGCGTCACTAACTGTAACGTTACCTTACTTATATTGCCTATTACTTTAATGAAAAAAGTTTTAAGGGCCCTTGTATTTTTAACATTTGTATCGTTAAATACTCGAGTGACTAGAAACCAAATACTTACATTTAAATGCAGAACTTAAATCGCCATTCTCCGCCATCTCCATTGATTGAATGCGCAATGAATCTTGGGAGGGATACGTTGGGCCGTGAAGGATCTTGGGATACGTTGGGCCGTGAAGGATACAGCCGATGCATCCATCAAATCCGGGAAAAGAAGGCTGCATTCGTAGGCCGCATTTGAAGGACCCTTGGAATTGGGACAGCACTTGGCGCGACGCTGTGACGCAATCGGCGTCGACGCATCCTTCGAATGCAGCCTTCGAAGGATGCGTCCTAGGAATTGGGACACAGCCACAGATTCACTGGAGTCTGCTGCATCTTTTGGCATAGGCCACGCCCATTTGCGCCTTTTCCCTACTCCTCCCACATTTCTCTACCAATCAACACCAAACTTTGCACACGACATCTTCAGACGCAAACAATTTTTTTTTTGATCCGACCTTCGACGACGAAACGGTAGCGTTTTGAATATTGGTTTATTAGCTAAATTAGACGTGGAAAATCAAAAATCCCAAAAAATCACACATGTTGGTGCTAACCTTAATGTCGTTCGATAAAAATGTCGGGAAATTTCGCCATTAGGGGGCGCAATAAACGAGGAAATTGTATATCTTCTACAAAACTTTGCCATTAGGGGCCGCCATAAACGAGGGAATTGTTCATCTCCTAACTGGCCAAAGGAATGTTCTGAAAACGCGTTTGGGGATATATCTCCCACACCGAACCTCCCACAGTCAAAACCTTCGTATCCACAGGTTCACGGTAGCGTTTTGAACACATGCTTCGCGTTGTGCCGGCGAAATGCACATTTCTTGGACCCCTGCATAACTGCTTGCAGTTGTAGTTACATTTATTTTCTTACGTTATTGGCAGCCTCCATAACAGATGAAGATCTAGACTGAGACTTCCCATCTACAGTCGAGTTTAGGAGGACCCCCTGGTCGGCTCCCACAGGTCTGGATCTCTGGTCGTCCCGTTAAATGTACTTATCTTACCTATCTATTTCTTGAAGTACCAGCAGGGACCAGCTAGAGGGCGCCAGCCGCCAGAGACATGGATCTGTCGACGGGCTTCAGCGTCAGCCCCCTGCCCCGCGGTCACACCGAGGCCATGGACCTGGTGAAGAGACCCGAGTGGTACCGCCGCCACGCCGTAACCCGCAGCGCCGACGGCAGCTCCCCACTCAGAGCCCGGCTCAGAGCGGACGGCAGCAGGCCCGACGGCGGCCACGTCCTTCCACTGCGGCCCAAGATGGAGGAGGCGGGCCTCCAGGACGCCGCAATGGATTGTAGGACTGCGGCGCCGCAGGGCCGGGGCCTCTTCCACGAGAGCGTCCACGGGCGGCTGTGGCAGGCGGGCTTCTACCCCACGGAGACCGCCGCCGCCGTGGACAGCAGCTCGGGGACGGACAGCGACAGCGGCTCTGACGTCATCTTCCTGCTGTCAGCGTCCAAGGACTCGGCGGCGTGTAGCTCCGTCAGCGGGGGGAGCGTCAGCCCGGCGGAGGGGGCGGAGCTCGCGCTGGACAGCGAGGGGCGGGGCTGCTTCCTGCTCCCCTCAGCGCTGAGTTCGGCCAGCGGCGAGAGCTCGTGCTCGTCGGACTCGTCGGACAGCGTGATCCCGGAGCGCCACGCCCGGCCGGTGGTGCTGCTCTCCGACGTCACCGTCCGCTACGGCCACTACTCGGAGTCGCCCATCAACATCTCTAGCGACGAGGACAGCGTCGCCCTGGAGGAGGCGGCCGGCGGCGGTGAACCGATGCTCCGCGACTCTGAGGACAGCGGGTCCGATAAGGGGAGCGTGTCGGGCCAAGCGACGGTCGGGAGTGAGCGCGGCGACCTGCGGCGCAGCCCCAGGATCAGGATGGCGGCAGTCCCCGTGGCGACGGCGGCGGAGTTCACCTGCAGAGTGTCGCAGCACAACCTGAGGAGCCAGGTGAAGTGTGGGTACGAGGAGGTTGAGGACACGGAGGAGGTGATGGACTACATCAACGGGGTCGCCTCTTCCTCCTCCTCGTCATCGGAGGAGGAGCAGGAGGACCAGACGGAGGCCCCCCCGCGGCCGAAGCTCCAGCGCAAAACACGGACTCCAAGGTGTTCTTCGGACGACTCTTCCGACAACTCTTCCGATAAGTCGTCCGATAACTCGACGGATTCAGACGATTGTCGGAACGTTCGGCAGCCCTCTGAATCGGCCCGCAGTAGAACGCGGCGTTCAGAACGAGCGTGCCTCAAATCCCCGCCACAGACCCCCCAAGACGCCAAACAGGTCGTTAGGACCACGCGGTCCCGACCCTCCCCTCGGCCCACGCTGCCCGCCGCCAGGAAGGCGGCGCCGAGGAAAACCGTGGCGGGGAAACGGCGGCGACCGCGGAAACGCCGTCGTCCCAGCAGCCCGCCCCCGCTGTTCGCCCCCGGGGAGCCGGACCTCCTGCTGAAGTACACCCAGCCCCGGGAGGGGAGGAGGAGGAGCCAGACCGACCACTACCAGCCCTTCATCCACGTGGGGAAGAGGAGCTGCACGGTGGTGAACCAACAGGAGGAGGAGGGCGGCGGCCCCGGGGCCCTGCCCGGCCCTGTGCCCGGCACCTCCTGCTACCGGTTGGGCCGGCTGGGCCCCCGGAGCAGGGGCCGCCCCCCCGGGGCCTGCTGCCTCTGCGGCCGCTCGGCCAATGCCCTGGGCCTGGGGGACCTCCACGGACCCTACTACCCCGTGGCCCCGCTCCCCCAGGGGGGGGTCCCACCGCGCCGCTCCTCCCCCCGGCTGGACACCGTTGGGCCGGAGAGGTCGACGCCCACAACGGACAACGCCGAACGCACGCCGAGAGTGAAGACAGAACGAAGCGAGATCCACGCGTGTGGCGGTTTGTGTCCTGCCGCCGAGGGCGACCGTGTCCATGGTGGGGAGGAGGAGGAGGAGGGGGGAGGCGGCGGTGGTGATGATGAGGACGACCGGTCCTCCGTCATGACAGCGGACTCCCCTCGCGTTCCCACGGAGGCGACGCGGCGGCCGGAGGAGTGGTGGGTCCACGAGGACTGTGGCGTCTGGGCCACGGGAGTGTTCCTGGTCCGGGGCCGGCTCTACGGCCTGAAGGAGGCGGCCAGGGGCACCAGGGACGTGGTCAGTACCGCCGCACAGGAACACCTAACCCCAGGACAAGTTAGGATGGATGATTAGGAAGTGGAACAGTATGTAGTGGGTAACCTAGTACTGCTATGGATGGATACAGGTCACCAGGGACGTGGTCAGTACCGTAACAGAGGACTGGCCCTTTGGAGGAAGACCAATCATCATCTATCAGAACTAGAATTTCATCTAGTGATGATTTTCTAGTGACCATAGATGATGATTATGTAGTGGGTAGCATAGGATGTAGATATGGCTTGAGACTTAGTTTCAACTTATTCGCACTTAGTATGAAGAACCGTAGGATGGGATTTAAATCTGATTCAAATGACCTCTCTGGGTCCCACACGTCATGGTCTAGCAGGCATTCAGTTTATTTTTTATTTTAATTTGGGATTATCAAGTAACGTCGCTCAAACATGGTGGCTACGCGGGGGGTCTGGTTTTAGAAAGAAAGTGGGGACTTTGTTTACTGAATGTTAAACGTGTGTGTGTGTGTGTGTGTGTGTGTGTGTGTGTGTGTGTGTGTGTGTGTGTGTGTGTGTGATTTCATTTCCAGGTGTGCTGTGAATGCCATGAGTCGGGGGCAATTATGGGCTGTTTCCAGAAGGGCTGCAGTCTGAACTACCACTACCGATGTGCCATCAGCTCAGGTACCCAACACAACCACACCAATGTACTTTAAAAGCTTTTACCAAAACAAGCTTTTTACCAAAAATAATACGCATTTTTAGTTCTCTGAAAATGGTTAATAGTGCTATGCAAATTGATGGATGAATATCTAAAGGAATTTCAACGAGGCTATTATGAATACAATGCGTCTCTGTTTGCAGGTTGTCTTCTAAATGAGGAAAACTTCTCCATGAAATGTTCCCAACACAAGGTAACCACTCACAGGCGAGTGAGGCTGAAGCGAGCGTTGTAATGTTGGCAAGGGGGGCGGGGGGGGTCTAGTCAGAGTGGTTACCATGGTGATTTTCTTAGGCAAATATCCTGTCTAAGATGAATCGATTCATATCCGTCCATCTTATCTTATCCTGGTCATTACCAACTGCATAATATCCATATTGATTAGGGTTATGATAATGAGTCGCTGACCCCACCTTGTCTGAGGCCTCACTGTGCGAGGTGAGAGAGTGATGACCTGAATGCCGACCTGGTGAGAGAGTGATGATCTGAATGGTGACCTGGTGAGAGAGTCATGACCTGAATGCTGACCTGGGGAGAGGGTGATGATCTGAATGCTGACCTAGTGAGAGTGTGATGACCTGGATGCTGACCTAAGTCCTTGTGTCTTTAGAACAAGGTGTTGACAAGGGCAGCTCAACCCCGCCTCCGGAGATGACCTCAGGGACCGCCCACTCATCAGGTAGGCCACACCTCTTCATGACATCAAAGATAATCCGGATTCAGAAATACAGTCCTTAAACTCATTAGAATGGCATCTGGATGGGGAAATATGTTTATGTGTATAACACAATAACCTTAGAGCCATGGAACCCCTATCTGCATAGCCCCGCCCCCCTGACCCAACGTGTCACCTGACCACACCTCCTCCTGTTGTCTCCTTAGTGGTAACACCGGCTAGCATGTTGACCTGAGCGGGCTGCCCACTTCCTGGTGAGAAGAGGAAGTCCAGTACAATAATGACATTCATATTGTGATGAAGTATATGACAACTGTCTGCCTCCCTGTTAAACACACAGGCTGCTATACCACCAACACACACTGTGTGTGTGTGTGTGTGTGTGTGTGTGTGTGTGTGTGTGTGTGTGTGTGTGTGTGTGTGTGTGTGTGTGTGTGTGTGTGTATTTGCTTGTGTGTGTGTTTGTATGTATGTGTGTGTGCATGTGTTTGTGTGTGTATGCGTGTGTGTTTCGCACGGATGTCCTGAGAGACCCCGTTTGTATCCCCGAAGCCCTTCACCCATAGTTCCCAGTGAGTCACTGGTCCCCATTGAGGCCCAGCTAGTGGTTCACACTCTTCACACGCAGCTTTGGTCAGACACAGTCCACAGGGCAGTAGACGACCAGCAGGGGGCGCTAATGCATCACTGGTGGGTGGTGTTGCAAGATTGGGCAAGATTTCCTGCCCAACTGGTGGCACTGCTGGTGGGGAGCAGGCCATAGAATGAGCAGCTCCATGATCTAGGAACCGGTCCAGTATCACGACTTTATTGAAAAAAGAAGAATGTTTGCCATCCAAAGAATCTATTGTTTATATAAAGTATATATTGTATATTGTTAACACCCATAAGCATCTGCGAGTTAATAAAACATTGTGACTTACTTCCTGTCCTCAGCGGAGGCTTGTGATTGGTTATCTCGGTCGCCAGTCATCTAGAAATGTCTTGAGGTCTTGAGGAGCCAGATTGCCGTGATATTGATCCCTGTCCCCGTTGACCTGTGACCCCATGCAGAACACCTTCCGGGACTCTGCAGGCTACTGAGTGAGTGACGGGCGACAGACAACCTTGCTCTCTGATCCACACTGCAGTTTGTTTCCTGCAAGTCACTTTGTACTATTTATTACACATTAATTTGTGGAACTTCCTTGTTTGGATAATTTGTGTCTGCACAATGAACTGGATTCTGTGTTATTTATGCAATTTATGTAAATTAAATTATTAACTATTCTTTAAAAGATCATTGCTATTGCGTTTTTATTGTGTTATTGTCTCTAACAACACAAATTAGTCGTTTTCTACCTTTACGTACCAGGCCACAACATTGAACTTTGACCCGTGTGCTTTTACATTCTGAGACGCTGTTCCTGTTCTCACTGTAAACCTCCAAGTTTAGAATAACATTATACAGTTAACAAGCGTAGACAATGATGGATGTGGCTTATGGAGTCATTCCCTGTCTCTATAAACAGCAATCATCCACACCCCAGAAAAAGAACCCTCCCTCTTTTTATAGCACAGTGTTATTTATTTAATCTCAGCTTCATATGTCTGTCGTCTTATTTTAAAAACAGTTTCTCGCCTATTATGTGTGATTTTTAGAAGCAATCAGTCATTGTGTCTGCTTTCATCTTCATACACAGACCACAACAACAACACAGTTATTCAAGTCCCCAGTCAAGCGTTTAATGTCGGGAACAGCCTGGCGATGTACGCTGGGTACAAACCACACAGGAACGTCACGATTATAACGATTAAATTACAACATTGAAATGAACCAATAGGAGACAAGACGATCAAAAGAAGAATAAAAATGATCCAGTTTGAATCCTTCAGCGACCAAACCTTTAAAATCATATAATCGTACCCTATACAACGTATTATTGTGTAGCCAGGATTGCAGGCAGGTTAAGTTCAGACTCCAGCCATGTTCATCTCAACTGAGATGAGAACAAAATCAATCACATGCAAAAAAAAATTAGAGCAAGAGAAAATACTCTTTCACTAATTCTCCGTTCCCTGCATTACTTTCCCACGATTCGCCATCATACTTCCAAACCAACTTCACGGTACTAAATAATAAATACATAATAAGTAAGAAAAGTATAAGTAATCAGGATACCACTGTATCTGACCATTATTGGCTTGGTTTTTGTTTAAAACAATGATCAGTTCAGTAATGCACACACGTACATTAAATTGTGGGCTGAAATATTCTAAATTAAATTCAAGTTATTGTTTTCAAGTTTTCAAATATTCACATATTATATCCATCCGTCTTTCGTATTTATTATTTTTACTTGCCAAGAATTAAAGTCGTTTTTTGTAACTGAGATAAATCTACTTCTAAAGCCTCTGACAGCAGCTACTAATCCATCAGCAAAAACAGCAGATAAATCTTAACTGCCACTCAATAAAACCCATTTAATTATATTTGACTTTTACTCAAATGAACAATTCCATCCAAACACGAATGATAATGACAACGATAACAAAACACCATTTACGTAAAAAAGAAAAATCATAAGCAATTAAAAAAAATTAACAAAAATGTGTACGTCCTAAATTTGTACAACCCATAGTCTCTTCTGTCACTACTGGTAACCAGAATGTACCTCTGTGTCGGCCTACATGAGTTGTACAAAACTGGAGGCCTGATGCATACAGACAGGTCTACATGTTGTGATGTCGTCACAGAATGTTGCTGCATCGCTGCTGAGGTTCTGTTGAACCCAGGCTGGTCTCGTTCTCTCTCAGTCTCAGTGATTGGCTGTCAGTTCGCTGTCAGTAAAGTGTTTATTCACATCTCTCGGTGGATTGTCTCTTCGTTCTTCTCTGTACAGCACCGCAAAGACTCGTTCTCCCGATCGATATCGGAAACGATCGATGAACGACAAACACTTTGTCAATATGAAGAAGGGCGTGGCCGTAGCTGCTCCGAAGCTCCGTAACCCTGGCAACCGGAATGCCTGCACTGGTGTCCTCTCTTCCTAAATGGCAAAACATCATCATCCTCCTCCTCTTCGTCAGACTCCAGCGCTGGGCGGCGTGCGTGCCTCCGCGTGCGTGCATGTGTGAGTGCACGTGACATCGCCCTAAACACCACACACTAAACCAAACAACCCCATCGTTACACGCAGATCTCGATGGGCGTGGCCAGTAGAATTCGGCCGCTGGCGTCGCGGCCGGTGCGCTCATAGCTGCTGGCGGAGGAGGCGGAGCCACCCACGGACAGGGAGGAGGAGGAGGAGGAGTAGCGCTTGTCCACCAGCACGCCTCCCTTCACCACGGCCATAGGAGTCAGACTCTGGTGCTTCAGCCTGCTCACCAGCACCTCCTCCTCCGACGAGGAGGAGCTGAACTCCACGGGGAACCCCACGCCCGCCACGACACCCCCGCTACCGGGGGGGCCGACAGGCCCGGGGCTGCTCCCGATGACGCTCCCGGTGCTGTTCCTGGTGACGCTCCCGGTGCCGTTTCCATTGACATTCCCGGTGACATTCCCGGGGCCGCCCCCTATGGGGGCGGGGCTGGCTTCCAGCATCCAGGCGTGGTTGAAGTGGCTGAACACCTCCTTGACAGAGCAGCGGTGGTCTCGCTCGGCGGCCAGCAGTCGGCGGAACATGCGCAGGGCGGGGTCGGAGAAGCGGCGCCACTGGGACGGCACGCCGCCAGCCCCGCCCCGCCGCCGCTGCCAGCGGGAGAACTCGTCGTAGAAGACGTCAGCGGGCAGCGCCTTCTCCCAGGGGAAGTTCCCGGTGAGCATGCAGAAGAGCAGCACGCCGAAGGCCCACACGTCGGTGCTGTACTCCACGCCGAGCGCCGCGTCGGGCGGGGCGGCCGCGTCGCCGCACAGCTCGGGCGCCGTGTACGGGATGGTGCCCGTCACACGCTTCACCGGGGAGCCGGCGCGCCGCGTCATGCCGAAATCCGACAGCTTGACCTTGCGGCACTCGCGGTCAAAGATGAGCACGTTTTCGGGCTTGATGTCGCGGTGCACCAGCCGGCGGCCGTGGAGGTAGTCCAGCGCCATTGCCACCTGGTGCACACAGCGCTTGGCCACGCCCTCCGGTAGCCCCACCTGGACGGAGGGAGGACAAAACAACAGTATGATCCTCAGCCTGTGGGCGGGGCTCAGTATGTGGGCGGGGCTCACCCTGGGGGCGCCCCGCTTGGCAGTGGGTGCAGGTTCGATTCCGCCCTGCAGTCCTGCGTTACAAGGGGATACCACGGTTTGAAGGAGAGATTTCAGCCCTCAATCGCCGTAGAAAATGGGTTTAATTAAAACAATATAATCAGGTCACACGCCTCCTGAGGCCGTAGCTCCAATGAATGATTCATTTAAATGTATGTATTCATTTTCCAACTCATTAGCTAAAAATATGAATTACAGAAGCAGGACTTTGTGAGTAATTAAACTAAGGCACAGATGATTTGGTGGTATCTTCTTCAGACAATAACAGGCAAAGGTGATTTAGATCTCACTACACTACACTATTTTAGTTTGTAATACGGTTCCATATTGTACCATGAGTTAGAACATTTCACATAAATGAAGCCATAAATCAATAAAACCCCACTAATGACGGCTGGACTGACCACAATGGGGAGAGATTCAGGTTATATGTATACAGTATATATCTAAGGATATGGAAACAAAGCAGCTTTTATCAGAAGCTGTTTTACTTTCGCTCCGTTCAGCTCGAGTCCTTGAAGTTGTCCTTGTTGTGTTGTGTTGTGTTGATTTGTTGTGTTGTGTTGTGCTGTGTGTGTTGTGTTGTGTTGTATTATGTGTGTTGTTTTGGTCGTTATTCGCTTGCCCTTTAAACATGTGATGCCTGCTGATGTAAAGCACTCAGAATGGCTCAATACAGACGGCCCCTGGCCCCTGGGGGCCCCGCGGGCCCCTGGCATCAAAGTTACCAAATGTTACGTAACCTATTCCATAAATACTGCCTCATAAACCCTGGCATATATTTATTTGTGCCAATAGAACGTCGTTAGAGAACGTGAATCTTTACAAAGCATAGAATTTTTAATTCCTACCACGTCTCCCGATGCAACGTTGTATTCCAGTTCCTTATTCAGTTTATTGACTGCTCTCAGGATTGCCAACAAAAATGTGTTCAAAGTGGTAAAACATTTGTTGTTGCTATGGAGATGGTGGCTAACCGACAGTGGGGGTGGAGGCTGAAGAGAATGGAGACAGACTTGAGTCTACATGTTTCATAGTGTGTGTGTGTGTGTGTTGGTGTACGCATATGTCAATATGTGTTGTGTCCATTGGTGTGGGTCTGCGTGCACACCTGTTTGTGCCCATCTGTGTATTTATTTGTGTGTGTGGGTGAAGGTGTATTTTTTTGTGTGTGTGGGCGTGCGTGCTTGCGTGTGTGTGTGTGTGTGTGCGCATGCATGTGTGTGTGCGTGCGTGCTTGGGTGTTTGTGGTATTTGCGTGTGTGTGTGCGTGCGTGTGTGTGTGTATGTTTGTGATCTTTGCGTGTGCGCGTGTGTGTGCGTACGGCCCTCACCTGCGGGGGGATGATGTCGAAGAGGTCCCCGGCGGGGGCGAACTCCTGGGCGAAGACGTAGTGGTCGTCGGTCTGGAAGGCGACGCCCAGCGTACTGATGATGAAGGGGCAGGGCGAGAGGAAGAGCGAGGCACTGTACTCCCGCAGGAAGGACTTCAGCTTGGTCGTCTTCTTACGGAGCAGCTTCAGTGCCATCTTGGTGCCTGGCAACCACAGCAGACCCGGTCGTTAGGGGAGCCATGCACTTAATAGCAGGACTTAGCATCGTGTAGCATCTTATCCTAGTTATCTCTGTTGTGTACGATGAATGGGTTAACCTGGTGATTGTTAGTGCTTGGCAGTGTTGGGAACGTTACTTTAAAAAAGTAATTAGTTATAGTTACTCACTACTTGTTCCAAAAAGTAACTGAGTTAGTAACTGAATTACTCTATAATAAAAGTAACTAGTTACCAGGGAAAGTAACTATTTGCGTTACTTTAAAAAAAAGAAAGTTGCTATATGTGAAAGATTTGGATTTTTCTGAGCAGTTTTCACTTGGCCTTAATGTGTTAAATGGTTGAACTGCCCATTCAAGGCCCTGATATGCTTCCAACCAGTGGCGTTTCTACATTAGGGGCAGGTGGGGCAGTGCCCCACCAGACCCACGAGATGGCGCTGATGAGCAGAAGGCTCAATCCATTCCTACTTCGTGGCAAACTATTTATATATTTTTATATGCAAAGTAGCGTACATATTTGTGTGAATAAACTTGACTCACAAGCATTATAGCCTTGTTTTGGAGTAATTTGATTTGTGTGTTCTACTGTGTGCTTGCTTGAATGAACGTTATGTCTATATTTCCGTTTCCTGTTTCCGGAGGGGCAAGGACCCACGCTGCCCCACCGTTACCATAGAAACACCAATGAGCGCGAACCACACCGGCCAAAGTTAACATTGAGGCTAGACGTTAACTGCGTAATCTACGTATTCTACGTAATGTAGACTGGGATAATGCGAAACCCGCAAGAACTCTACCCCGAGACTAAGCAAAAAAAACATACAGTGAGAGTGAGATCAGGAGTTACAGGAGACTTACAGAAGAGTTCGCTATCGGTCGATTTTACACAATTTTGAAAGAGTTTTTTAATTAATGAATAACAATGAATAACGTAGATTATTTGCTGAGGGTGCAATTCAGCACATTGCCGCAGGAAGAAAAATTAGAAATAAAACGTTTGGGACCACACAGACCAGACGACTTCATTCTGAACCAGCCTGATGAGAAAACCAACCGAAATTTCAAGATGGAGTGGTTTGAAAGAAAGACATGGCTAACTGCGAGCACAACAAAAAGAGCACTGTTTTGCTTTCCATGCCTTCTTTTTGGAAATACCTCTAACGCAGACTCAGTTTGGACCACTGATGGCTTTAAAGACCTGAAGCATCTGGCGGAAAGAACGGTAAAGCATGAAAGTAGCAGGAGATGGAGCTGAAGGAGATCGTCTTTTTTGTTTAATAAATTATGGAAGTTGTTGAAGCTATGTGTCTGTCTAATTGTTTTACTTTAATGCTATATTATAGTGCGTACCATGTTGGCGCTCTGAGATTCTTTGGAAGGAATAGTGTGTTTAAAATATAATGCAATATTATTATTATTATTATAGGCAACATCTTTGTGCGTACTGAGCGCTAAAGCATGTGAAATGTATTTGAAATAGGATGTCTCCCTGCTGGCACTCAAAATGCAGCCCATAGTATACCTGACTGGTCTATATACGTAGGCCTACTGTTATAATAATCAGCTCCCTCTATTTTTGTGACGTAATATGACGTCATATAAATTTGCCCCACCAGAAATTTCAGGCTAAAATCGCCACTGCTTCCAACTGAGGCCCTGTCCACACTAACCCGGGTAAATCTACAAATGCATCAATATTCATCCTTTTTAGTCCTTCCGTCCAAACTAAAACAGAGAATTCCGACACTGAAAACGATCGCTGAGGTGGATGAATGTGAAAACGATGGGTTCGCGTTGTAGTGTGGACAGACGGAGGCTTTCAGAAACGATGACGTTCGATTGCCATGACACTGCCATGACACTGCCACAAGCTTGCGCTATAGACCGAGAAGCTCATCAAAAGAATGGCAGGTGAAATGCAAATGAGGATCTCTCTGTACATTGTACTAATTTATCTCCAGAAACAACTCGACATATTGAGTCAAACATATTCGTTGCTCCAACGCCGGAGGCGAGCGCTGTACTTAATGTTCTTAACTCTTAAGTGATGGTAAAAAAAAAAAAAAAGACGACAGTTCAAACCGTAGCCTACTTGGAGCGGCGTTTGATTAACCAGACCGGGTCGAAAATGATTAACCAGCTGATCTACTGTAAATATCATCTGATCGTGCGCCTGTAATCTTAACAGAGGCGTGGCGGAGTAACGTAACCATGACAACAACTGTTTATCAAAATGATTTCAGTGTGGAACGTGGATGCAAAACATTCTGAAAACGATATGAAAACGATAGTGTGGACGGTGATCATTTTCATTGTGGATGGGGCCTGGATTTCAATTTGCATGATTGCAAAGGCTGTGGAACATCTATCAGATACTACAGAAAATTCCAACTTTTCATCGGATTGGTCCGGACCCGCCATTTCTGCTGCTTCATCGAATCGGTTTGGTGTGTGCGTTTGCGTGTGTGTGGCGCGCGTGTCCTGGCTTGTGTGTAAAAACACTGGCTCCGATTGGCTACCATGAAACATGACTCTGCCTTAGCCAATCATAATCGCTTATCTCGTTGTTAAGCCACCCGATCTCCTCACTTGCAGTTTGTGTTTGGAGCCAGGGGGGCGTTCGGATTACGCAGTATATTCAATCAATTCATAGTAACGCACTGCATTTTTCGTACAGTAACGGTAACGGCGTTGTAACGACGGAATTAGTAATTAGTTAGATTACCCCGTTACTGAAAAAATAACGGCGTTACGTAACGCCGTTCTTTTAAACGGCGTTATTCCCAACACTGGTGCTTGGCACTTGGTTCTATGAAAATCCTTACTGCACCGACAGCGATATATGGTTGTATTTCTTTCTTCTGACAAATGGACTTATTGTGAGTCTCTTTGGGTAAAGCGTCTTTAGCGTGCCTTTAGCGTGACGTCAGGATGCAAACCAGGCCCTCCGACAGCCGGTACGACGAGGTTGGCCAGTTACCCAGAGTAAACTGGTCCCGGCCATCAGACTGGAGAGACGGTAGCCACAGGGTAGGGGGGTTCACCTCGTTACAGTGAGGGGGGGGGGGGTTCACCTCGTTACAGTGAGGGTGGGGGGTTCACCTCGTTACAGTGGGGGGGGGGGCTCATGAGTTAAACTGGAAAAGCAACGAATGGATTCCATTCCTCTGAAGTGAGTAAGAGATTACATCAGACCAATGAGATGACATCACCTTATGTCCCTGTCTCCATTTCCCTCTCGCTGGACTCGTTCCAGAGCGAGTTAGAGGGAGTGAGATATTACGTCTAGACTGGCTAGCTTTCCCGATGAGAGGGAGGGGAATGGCAGAGAGAGATTCAACAGAGCGATACCAACGCTAGCTTCCTAAACCCCACCATATAAATCCCAGGCTTCTTTGTTTGAATTTGAATTTGTGTTTTTTTGTCATTTCTTCAATGTTCGCGCCTCAAGCATGTCAGTTGTATGGGCAGTATGGAGTAAAGTGCTGTAGTCTACTGTATGGGCAGTATGGCGTTAAGGGCTGTAGTCTACTGTATGGGCAGTATGGAGTAAAGGGCTCTAGTCTGAGGATACCTGTGTTTGGTGGGGTGTGTGTCTGTGTGTGCAGGCGTGCATGCGTGTTTGTCTGCTTTTCACATTAAGAGCTTGACCTCAGAAGACAGAGTGATCTCCACCTGAATCGTTTCTTTATGGAGCGGGAAACACTGAGATACTCAGGGAGAGAGAGGAGCGCTGACATTTAGAGAGAGCATTAACCACCTCTTACAGAGAAACACACACACATACACACACACACACAAAAACACACACACCCATCACTATCAGACTCAAATATAAACACACACACACACACACACACACTTGTGTCTGTCTCACCTCGGACTCGGTGCACCACCAGGTCCACCTTGCCGTAGGTCCCCTTCCCCAGCTGCCTCAGGACCTCGTAGAAGCGCCCCACCTCCAGGGTCTCCAGGTTGTGGGCGGCGATGAGATGCAGCTCCTCCAGCAGGTCCCCCCCCCCAGGGGGCTGCGGGTTGGGGTACGGGTGGGGGCAGTGGGGGGCGGAACTCATCCTTCCAGAGGGGCGGGGCTATGGCACCAGGGGGCGTGGTCAGGAGTCTGTCAGGTCGGGGGGAGGACAGACTCTTCTTCCTGTTGAGCGAGGAGAACAGGACGGAAGTCGTGAGATCAGAGGATGCAGGGTTGCTACGGCGACAGCATCAGCTCCACGGGCCTTTTAAACAAACGGATGGATGTTATATCTGATCCTCATCTCTACCGGCACACAGAAACATCACTTCTTATCAGCTAATACACACATCCCTTCTGCACACACTCACCCCCACATACACACACACACACACACATACACAAACGTACATTAACACTTACACGTACACACAAGCACACACACATACAGCAGTGGATTGGGGTCAGAGGTGGGGGTGGGGTTTGGGGTTGGGGTTGGGGGTGGGGGGATGTCTGTCCTTCACACAGGGTCTTCTTCCGGAAGCTCCCAGCAGCCGGTCGACTCAGCAGAGTTTCCACAAGGTCAACAGAAACCCCCACAGTGTGGACCACACACACACACAAACACACACACAGAGACACACGCACACACACACACACACACAAAACACAGTCACACACACACACACACAAAACACAGTCACACACACACACACACAAACACACACACACACACAAAACACAGTCACACACACACAAACACATACACTCAAACAGGGGCTGTGCACATGTGCACACAGACACATGAAATGATACGTGGTGCATCATAGACATATACACACACATGCCTGCACGCACACACACCCAACGAAACACACTCACACACACTCTCACACACACACCACAAAACAGAGGGCATCCCTATCTGCTCGTGACGAACACACTGGATCCACGAGTCATCCATGAAGTGAAACTGCCCACAGTATGGACACACACATTCATCCCCACACACCCACACATACACACAAACACATACACACACACACACACACACACACATGCTGTGTGTTTGCCATGCACCACACTTGTATGAACCACTGGTGGTTAATCGAATTGAGCCTTGCTGATTGGCCGTGCTTCTGTCTCTGAACCGGTCGGGCGGATCCTCTGGTCCTCTGAATTCATCTCAGCTCAAGTCGCTCTGGATAAAAGTATCTGCTAAATAAGTTAGCATCCCAGAGAAGTCTTCTCCGCCGGGGGCGGGATGTAACGTGTGATGGTATGATTCGTGCTCCTACCAGCAGGGCTTTGGTTCTTGATCAACAGCACAAGGAAAACTGGGTCAGGGGCCTTTTCAACTATGGTTGCTTCGTTAACACTCATATGCACCAATCATAGAACATATATGCATGTTGAGGCACACATGCACGCAAACACACACACACACACACACACACATACACTAGAACCAAACACACACAGTGGTGTCATATCAAAGAGCAGAGGGAAGAAAGGAAACCGTCTCCAATCAGCATCTTGCCTCTATCCCTTTCAGGGAGGGAGAGAGGGGAGGGAGGGAGATACAGAGAGAGGAGAAAGAGGGAGAGGGGGAGAATAGAGATTGAAATGAGAAAGGGATCAAGAGAGAGCGAGGGTGGGAGAGAGTATGGTGGTGGTGTCATGGTGACACCATGACACTAAGCACTAAGCGATCAGTCTCCTCTAGCGAGGAACAGACCCTGCAATGGTCATAGGATCTCACTCATAGACGAAGGGGTTTGGGTTCATGCTCTATGTTTACTTGAGGGTGGGGGTTTACTTTTCACTGTCTAACCCCTCCCTGCTCCTTAATGACCTGTCTCTGTGTTCACTGTCCAACCCCTTCCTGCTCCTTAATGACCTGTCTCTCTGTTCACTGTCCAACCCCTACCTGCTCCTTAATGACCTGTCTCTGTGTTCACTGTCCAACCCCTTCCTGCTCCTTAATGACCTGTCTCTGTGTTCACTGTCTAACCCCTACCTGCTCCTTAATGACCTGCCTCTGTTCACTGTCCAACCCCTACCTGCTCCTTAATGACCCGTCTATGTGTTCACTGTCTAACCCCTACCTGCTCCTTAATGACCTGTCTCTGTACTGTCTAACCCCTACCTGCTCCTTAATGACCTGTCTCTGTACTGTCCAACCCCTACCTGTTCCTTAATGACCTGTCTCTATACTGTCTTATCCCTACCTGCTCCTTAATGACCTGTCTCTATACTGTCTTACCCCTACCTGCTCCTTAATGACCTGTCTCTGTACTGTCTAACCCCTACCTGCTCCTTAATGACCTGTCTCTGTACTGTGTAACCCCTACCTGCTCCTTAAGGACCTGTCTCTGTACTGTCTAACCCATACCTGATCCTTAATGACCTGTCTCTGTATTCACTGTCTAACCCTACCTGCTCCTTAATGTCTGGTCTCTGCACTGTCTAACCCCTCCATGTTAGAGGATCTATAAGGTCCTGGTCCCTCAGAGCTCTGGAGACAGAGGTGGTCCGAGCCGGGTTCCCCTTAGCTAAGGGTTAGGTAAGTGTTGAGGAGTCTCTCTCTCTCTCTCTCTCTCTCTCTCTCTCTCTCTCTCTCTCTCTCTCTCTCTCTCTCTCTCTCTCTCTCTCTCTCTCTCTCTCTCTCTCTCTCTCTCTCTCTCTCTCTCTCTCTCTCTCTCTCTCTCTCTCTCTCTCTCTCATTGTCCATCTTTAATTTTGCTCCTCTCTGTGTTGTGCACTTTGACCTACTAGTCGAGTGGCTGAAAGGCTCAGAAGAAGTATTCTTATATGAAATATGTATTTATATTTTCACAGGAAACCGATTCTAGTCTTGGTTAACCACGATGTGAGGTTGCCAAAGATCAGAATTGGAAGACGAATGATTTGTGGGACTATCTCACACCTCTTTGAATGCTCTTATTATTATTTACTGCATTTGTGAGTCGCCTTGGATAAATGCATCTGATAAGTTGCAATGTTATTACATAATATACAGTATCTTTCTCATATAAAATATTCGGTTTGCAAATAAAAATACAAATGTAATATAAATCAAAATCCTATTGAGGGCAGGAAAGCGCTAGGCTACACGATGCTAGGGTTAGCATTATCAAAGCAGTCTCCACGCACACACACACACACACACACACACACACACACACACACACACACACACACACACACACACACACACACACACACACACACACACACACACGCCATGAAGCTGTCCAGACGCTCCTGCTTGCAGAACGAGCAGACAGGGACAGAGTGTCCTCAGAATCACAAACACCTCATTGGTCCCCACAAGATTAAAAACGCAGTGTGTGTGTCTGTATGTTATGTGCACAACACAATGCACACACAAAACAAGAAATACTAGCTTTTATATCCCCCTTCTTGGTTTATGCTCTACGGTACATAACACATTTATTAACATAATTTGTCAAACACAGTACACTGCAACACACACCATCCCCAGCCTGTACACGACACACTACACTATACACACACTAAACTACACACAACGGTACGGTACATGACCCTGGTGGCAGCATTGCTTTGCACAGGTCACTCTGGCCTACTTTCTCATAACTGTTCGTTAGAATCGTCCTGCAAACATATGAAATGATAATTCATAAAGAATGCATCTTAGTGATGGACATTACTGAATCAAGAAGCACCCCCACAGGAGAACATGATGTTCTTCAGGACAAAAGGAGATGCTGATCAGTGAGATCCTGTTGGCGTCACACAGTATTACAAAGACACAAAGGCTCCACGGAGTAGCCTCCACGGAGGAGGCTCCTCCGTGAAGCTCTCCCGCAGAGCCAGACCGTCCACGGCTGCGGGCGATGCGCCCTGTCTCCGGACAACCCTTCCGTGTGTTACCGGGGGGTTTATCCCTCAGTTCTTACCTCTCCGTGTGCAGGTAGAGGAGCAGAGCAGCTGTCACCTTGCGGGACCTCCGTGAAGGAGGCTGCAGGGGATGGAGAGGAGCAGTCGGAGGCGAAAATTAAACGCCTTGTTTCTGTTTTCTCCTTAAAAAAAAAGCGCTGTGCAGATTGGACACGAGGGAGCCCTGACTGACTGGCTGTCTTACTGACTGACTGACTGACTGACTGACTGGCTGACTGTAACCGTGGGCCAAATTACGACCGTGGAGAGAGAACCGGAGCGCGGTGCCGGTGACAGCTCGAGTCCCGTGTGTTGCTCTATTGTCTGCGCGCTCCACCGGTAGGCGGAGCCACTGAGCCCCGCCCACTAGATCACCGTACCAATCAAAACGAAGGGGCTAACGCCCCCAGCTAGGCAGAGACACACACAGACACACAGACAAACACACACACACGCACACACACACACACACACACACACACACACACACACACACACACACACACACACACACACACACACACAATCCCTTCCTTTCTGTTCAACCTTAGTAAAAAAAAAAAAATACTAAAGCTAACAGCAGTATTCTCATATTGGGGAGATTCAAATCTGTAATTATGAACATATTTCTGTCTGTGAAGACAATAGCATCATTTCTGCAATGACAACAACAAGCACAAGTAATTAAGGGCGGGGGGGGGGCATTCTTAACAAAATTAGAATCACCAATGTGGCTACCTGAAAGAATAAGGGTTGAATAAAATAAAATGAGCATCACAGTGGATATTAAACAATGTTAGAAAGTGACTGAGTGAGATGTTCCACACTGCGAACCAAAATAATTGTAATTATGTTGATTGGACTGGTATTCTCCTCATCACCTGGTTAAAGTCACTCAGTCTGATCCTGAGTCATCGTGGATTGGTATTCTCCTCATCACCTGGTTAAAGTAACTCTGTCTGAGTCATCGTGGACTGGTATTCTCCTCATCACCTGGTTAAAGTAACGCTGTCTGAGTCATCGTGGACTGGTATTCTCCTCATCACTTGGTTAAAGTCAATCCCTCGGAGTCATCGTGGATTGGTATTCACCTCATCACCATGGTTAAAGTCACTCTGTCTGAGTCATCGATGGATTGGTATTCTGCACAGAGAGCGGCCTCTCTTTAGAACTCAGAGCCCAGTGCAGAGTATTAATAGTCGGTCTGACACATCGATAACTGTCGGAC